>NW_005841905.1:792768-822614 GCF_000455745.1 Alligator sinensis
GTGGGATTTTGTTGTAGAATCTGTTTGAGCATGATGCTATATTTCTTAGTTTCAGGAGTTTTTTCAGCCTCCACAAGAGAAGGTTGAGAGGCGACCTTGTGGCTGCCTATAAGTTCATCATGGGGGCGCAGAAGGGAATTGGTGAGGTTTTATTCACCAAGGCACCCCCGGGGGTTACAAGAAATAATGGCCACAAGCTAGCAGAGAGCAGGTTTAGACTAGACATTAGGAAGAACTTCTTCACAGTTAGAGTGGCCAAGGTCTGAAACAGGCTCCCAAGGGAGGTGGTGCTCTCCCCTACCCTGAGGGTCTTCAAGAGGAGGTTGGATATGCATCTAGCTGGGGTCATCTAGACCCAGCACTCTTTCTTGCCTATGCAGGGGGTCGGACTCGATGATCTATTGTGGTCCCTTCCAACCCTAACATCTATGAATCTATGAAATTACAGAGAAACAAAACAAACACTTGTTATTGAGACTTGTGCAGCTTGTACAACTTGTACAGGAGAGGAAACTGTGAATTTAGAAAAGAATCAGTCTCATCTCAATGGCATTATTTCTGTCTCCTAATTACTTGTAAACACAGTAATGTACAGAAGCGTAGCAGAAAACAGGGTAGCACGAGCAGGGACCTTCATAACTCTCCTGCCAAGGGTCAAACTTCCTTTCTTCCCAGAGTAAACACTCCTCTACCCCACCCTTATTATTTCTTAAGCACTTTATAAATCTGTATTAAACAATGCATCAAGGATCTGGCCTACACTGGAAAAATATAAATTCACAATTTGGGTGAGGAAGGAAAGAAAAGCACCATTTAAAACTGCTGAAATATATTGGACTAGGAATAACTTCTGGAAGGACAGTGGAAAAGCAGCAGCTCTCTTGGTTAAAAAGAGAAAGCACTGTTTCTCTTCAGCTGCAGTTCTGCCCTAAATCTTTAAAACAACATTCTTAAGAAATACCTGGAGAATTTTGTCAGTTTGTCAGTAGCAGGAGAGGAGATGGAAGCTGAACAATTTGGAAGATCCAGCGAGAAGGCTGCTCTGGTAATGTGATAGGAACTACCTATTTCTCTTACCCTCTCCTTTCACTTCACCTGGACCGCTCTACCTGGCCTGCCCGAGCCCAGTGCATATCTTCTCGTTAAGATGCCTTTGGATGCCAGCTCCTCCTCAGCCTTGGGCACTGCTGAGGCTCCATGTCTGCTGTCTTGTTCACAAATCCTTAATGTTTATACCAAATACCCCAGTTTTCCTGCTGTTACTTTACTTTGTTTTACTTGGCAAGCAACAAAGTTATTGCCAGAGCAGGCCAAGTTAACCTTCTTCCCTTCCTCAACTTGCATAAGTGGCTCTAAGGATTGGGAAAAGAGCTATGCAAGGTTGCATTTAAGAGAGGTGGTGAAAATGGTCTCATTTACGTTCCTTTCCTCCGAATTTTGTCAGTGTTTAACAAATAATTAATTTGCCTTCAAGAAAAACTTGCAAGATCCCCCTTTTTCCTCCCATCAGAAAGAAATTCTCAAAGTCAACACAACTCTGTGGGAAAGCAAAAATGCAAACCCAGATCTCTAGAGTGGCACTCCAGCACCCCAGGCACACAACTGTCTTGCCTTCTAGGCCTTATATTTACAAACCAGAAATATTCCACTAAGAAAACAAAAACAAATACAAAAACCATGCCACCAAACAATAGTAACTTTCTAGATCTGGACTCCTTTGAAAGATGTTCAATCTCATCAAATTCTGGTTCTCATACAACATATTGTTCACAACTAAATAAGCAAGTGAAAACTATGCAAAAGCTGCATTGATGTGCTGAGACATCAACCTGTCAGATATAATTACAGTTCCTGTACTTGGCTTTTCCTACTACTACCTCTATATGTTAAGTCCCATTCTAATTTAAATTACCCTTCTTGTAGCACTTCTTCAAAAAATTCAAACTGAAAGACTCCTAGGAATGGTGCTTTCAGGGGAATGTAGTATATTTATATTTTTTGGCACCAGTAATTGGCGTTTGCAGTCAGCATTGGGAAATCCCAATTCCCAGTGCCATGGGAAGATAATGAAGTTTGCACAGTTCTGAGAAATTAGAAGGTAATTGGAGGTTTAAAACAACTTTTTCAAAAAGAAACAAGAAACTTATATTGTCATGTCTGGTTGCAGACAGCTGGCTGAGGGCTCACGCAACAGCTAGAAGTTTGTAAAGACACTTGAGGAGTCTGCATTAGTACTATTACTGGTGGTTTTATATTACTGCCTGGAGATTGGGGCCCAACTGTGCTGCACAACCAGACAGCAGTAAGTTGTCCCTGCCATAAAGAACTCATGCCTACAGCTTTTCAAGCATTTCCCACAGGGATGCATTTTTGATGGAGAATGAAGTTTCTGCAAAATTGATATTTTTGCTGTTGGTTGTTTGATCTAAGTCCCATTTTTTCTGGATTGTTGAAATGGCCTAAATATTTTATTTCAAGTAATTTAAATACTAAATTGCACTTCCTTATTGTGGCACAATGCCCCATGGAAGTGGTGATTCAGGATCTTAGGACCCATTTTCTTCTGCACCCCAAGCTGCAGATGATCTCCCCTGATGCAATGCAGCCTGTTCTCTGACCAAGCAGTGTTGTGCATCATGGGAATAATAGGAAATTTAGTTTAGCCATGGAGTCTAGCCAATGTGGGGAAAACTAATGGAGAAGCAAGCAGGCCTCTGCACTGTACCTTCCATGAGGCAACAAGGTATGGTATGGAAAATCAGCTTAATGTTAAACTGACCCAAAACAACAGTTCAACAAATCAAAACAAAACACTTCAATTCAGAAATCTACATTGCATATGAAATGAAAATGTTAAAATGAAACAGTGTGAGTCTCCAGAACATTTTTTAGTAACTTTTTTCCTTGAAAAATATCAAAAGTTCAAATATCTGGCATGATTCTAGATGAAATGTACAGAAATATCAGAATTTTCCACAAGACAGGTAAAGGAAGGAGTATTTGATCCATTTTACAGATTAGAAACAGAGAGACTGAGAAAAAGTAGCTGGGATTTTCAAAGGGATTAAAGGAAAGGTGTGCTAAAACCTTTGTTATCTAGGTATGGTCATTATTAAAGTAACAATAACATAGCCACAAAGCAAACCAGGTCACTTGCATCTCGGTTCAGAAGTTAGGCAACCAAACAAACATCCTTTGCTATACTGCTCTACGTTAGATTAGAAATTGTTTCAGACTTCCTTATACATTTTTAAGGAATGGGCTACAGAGATGCACAGCCAAGACAACCAAACAGAAAAAGACTGCTAGTAGAAGTAACAGAACAATCAGAGTTGCCATGAGATAAAACACTGTTGTCACTTGCTTCTCTGACTTACATTTCCAAGATGTCTTCATTTTTAGTAGCTCATCTTTTGTCCTCTTAATAAGACCTGATGCGGGGCAGGGGAAGGGGGGGAAGGGGCTCAGCACTTTCTGACACTGAGGCCCCTTGCAGGCTACTTTAAGAGATCTCAAGTAGAAGAGTGAAAGATTTTTGAAAATTAAGGCCTTTAAGGGCATGAGGCAGCATAGACCAGTGCAAAGATTCCCCAAACTGTAGCATGTCTTCAGAAGCATCTTTTCTTATAGGGAAATTATCCAGGCACTGGTTCTGATCTTCATATCCCTGTATCTGTATCTGTTATAGTCAGGCAACTAATGTACGTGTTGGAAAAACTAAGAGCCGTTTCAGCCACAACTACTGCTCAACTAGAACTCCCTAATTTTCCATAAAACATTATAGAACAGGTAGGTTTACTTTACTATGGAAGATTTTAGTCCCACGCTCTAATGATTTTTGGAAGTAAGAGATGATGAAGCTCTACTAGGTCCTGTAGACCCTACCCTAACAGGGCAGGGCAGGAGTCTTCCCCGTTATACATATTATTAATGTTTTGTTCAGGCTAGGCTTAAAATCCACAGGAGGTACACTCACCTTTGAAAGTCCTGGCCACAGTTCAACAACTTCACTGTAAAGTTGCTCTCCCTGTTAGGGACCAGGGCATGGGTGGTCAGGGACGGTTATCTGACAGATAGGTAAAGTCCAGGAACTGGGTTTCCAGGGAGTCAGGAATCCGGATATGCCAGACATCAGAACTGGAATCAGGAGCTAAAGACAGAGTCAGGATATGCCAGAAGTCAGGAATGCAATCAGGAGCCAAAATCCAATTAAAGAAGCACACAGGGTCAAGAGCAGGAACCTCTCAATCTTTGCCCCCAGCAGAGTACTGCGGGCTGGGTCTAGCCTTTAAGGGGTGGAGTGGGTAGAGCCTGTTGCCGGGGGCCTATGAGACTGGCCACTCTAATTACCTGCTAGGACCAGCTGAGGCCAGGGCACTGATCCAGGCTCACTGCAGCGGTGTCTGTTTCCCTGCAGCCTCAGAAGATCAACTGCCTCAGTTTTCTGATAGGGACCTCTCCAACTGACCTCAGAGCTCTGACCTGGCCTCATTACACTCCCTTTCTTAACTTCATCCCACAGCAAAGGATAAAGGCCAATTACGTTCTCTTCTAATCAATATGGATTCTTACACTGTTCTCTTTAGACTAGCATTTGATGAATATCTACCACATGAGATTTGCTCTCTCTCCCCCCTTCCCCCCTCCCATCCACTCCCTCGGGGCTGGCTGCACGTGTAGTGGAGTGCTCTGTTTTGGTAGGGCTTTGTTTTGGAGCTTGTTTCTCCTTTTATAATGCACACACTTCTCTGTGCTCATGCCAGAAAAGGTGAAGCTGAAGGAGTGTGCCTTGCACTTGGAGTGGGCATTGGTGCAGCATGGGATGGGTCTATGCCAGTGGTTTCCAACCTTTTTAAGTAGATCACCTTTGGTATTTAAAAGCAACCCAAGATCTACTGTGCACCTCTGCGACCTACCCCTCCCTCCCCCCCCAACCAGCAGGTAAGTCTGTGGGGAGGGAAGGCAGGGGGAGGCAGATTGAGGCAGAGGGAGAAAACATTATTTGGGGGCGTGCCTTCCCATCAGACAAGTCCCACCTGGCTGGGGCCCCACTCAATTTACCCCTGCTCCTGCCTCCGTAGCACTGTCTTTCACCGCTGGGGCCTCAACCTAGCCCTCACCCCATCCCTCCCCCACGGACTGACCTGCTGGGCTGAGGCATGCATGTGGTTACTCAGCCCCCCACCTCAGCCTTGGATCAACTCCAGGAGGCTCTGAGATCTACCAGTGGATTGAGATCCATTGGTTGGTCATCACTGGTCTATGCCATTCAGATGGATTGGATTATAGCTTAAGTTACTCTAATGCGGTTTTGAAGGGGTTGCAAGTTAAGACCACTCAATCTGGGGCTATCTACCAGATAGATTTGAACAGAATTAATTGAGGCTCTGATCCTGTGTTGTACTACATGAGTGTATAAAGGAACATATAAAGCAGCTGCCTATTTATTAAATGGAGTTCCATGTTAGAAGCACGTTGCACCAGTGTTCTGGGATCTACACTGGCTGTTGGTACACCTCTTGGTGCAATGCTGGCTAAACCAGGGGTAGGCAACCCCCAGCCAAAGCATAGCGTGCAAAGGGATTTTGCTTGGTACACATGCCTTGGGGCAGACAGAGAGGAAGGGACTGGGGCTGCACTGCCATAACAAGGATTGAGCCCCTTGTGGCTTCCCCACCATCCACCTCTGGCACACCAACATCTTAAAAGTTAAGGTTGTGGGTGTTTTTGGCACTCTCTCCAAAAACACTGCTGACCCCTGGTCTAACCCCTTGAAGAACTGAGACCTGGATGCATTGCCTTGCTGACTTACCATGCTGCCATAGGAGAGATATCAGTAGAGGAAACCCATCTTTTTCAATATGTAAAGGCTGCTGCCCTGTCACTGACCATGACGAGTTCTCAGTATTTCAGCAAAAATGTCTGGCTGATGGGTATGATTGTAAAAAGTACTCTTGTCAAAGGGACTTAAGCTCTGAAGTGCCCAAATTATTTTTCAAAGGGACTCAGGCACCTAAGATACTCTGGCACATTAAAAAAATTATAATTCATGCTTATCCCACAATCATATGCTGCCTCCTCCCCTCACCAGGCGGCAAAACGGCAATTAACTCGTGTGCCGGATAAAGACTCCAGAATTTTCAGACAGCATCAACAGTGCAGCTCTGTGCTGTCAGCGCAGCAATGGACAGCACACCACAAACTGGAAATGTGGGTACAGCACCACACAAATTGGAGCCAACACCAGAACAACACAGGTAGATAAATAGATTCATAGATTGTTAGGGGCTGGAAGGGACCTCACTAAATTATCCGGTCCAGCTCCCCTGCACTAGGCGGGAAAGACACCAGGGGTCAGGAGACCCCAGCAAGGTGACTGTCCAGTCTCCTCTTGAAGATCTCCAGGGCAGGCGATTGCACCACCTCTGGAGGGAGTTTATTCCAAAGTTTGGACACCCTAACTGGGAAGAAGTTTTTCCTGTTAAGCCTGAAATGGTCCTCCAGGAATTTGTGCCCATTACTCCTGGTTTTCCCCAAAGATGCACTGGTGAACAGTTGTTCGCCGAGCCCTTGATGTATTGTCCTGATAGAGGTAAGCTGCTATGAGGTCCCTTCTCAGCCTTCTCTTTTTTAGGCTGAAGAGACCCAAGTCCCTCAACCTTTCCTCGTATGGTCTGCCTTGCAAGTCTCTGATCATACAGGTCGCTCGTCTCTGGACTCTCTCAAGCTTTTCCACATTCTTGTTGAAGTGCGGCACCCAGAACTGGACACAGTACTCCAGCTGCAGAACAATCACTTCCTTGATCTTGCTTGAGATGCATTGGTTGATGCATGCCAGAGTATTGTTTACCTTGCTGGTTACATCGCGCTGACGGCTCACGTTCAGATTATGGTCTATTATTACTCCTAGGTCCCTTTCAGTCATGGAGCTAGTCAGTTTGGCACCCCCAAGCCTGTAAGTATGTTGGGGATTGTTCGTCCCCAGATAAAGCACTTTACATTTCTCGACGTTGAACTTCATCAGATTCCAATCTGCCGAACTTGCCAGCCTGTCTAGGTCTGCCTGTATCTGTAGCCTATCTTCAAGCGTGACCACGCTTCCCCATAAGCTGGTGTCATCCATGAACTTGGCCAATGAGCTATTCACCCGCACATCCAAATCATTGATAAAGATGTTGAAAAGCACTGGACCAAACACAGACCCCTGAGGGACACCACTGGCCACTTCTCACCAGGATGACACAGATCCGTTCATTAGAGCTCTCTGCAGGGTCCAACCCTGCAGCCAACTTCCTACCCACCTAACTGTTGAGCAGTTAAGCCTGCAATCCTCCAGTTTTCCTGTGAGAACATCATGGGATACCAGATTAAAGGCCTTTTGGAAGTCAAGGTATACAATGTCAACCTCCTTTTTCTTATCCAGGTGGTGAGTTACCTGGTCGTAGAAGATGAGATTGGCAAAACAAGGCCTGCCCACAATGAAGCCATGCTGGCTTTCATTCAGAATCCCACCTTCTGTGAGTGCGTCGTACTCACCTTGATGAATTTTTCCAGGATTTTCCCTGGGATAAAAGTTAGGCTAATTGGCCTATAGTTGCCCAGGTCCTCTTTCCTCCCCTTTTTGAAGATGGGCACAACATTGGCCCTCTTCCAGTCTTCAGAGACCTCCCCCGAGTGCCACAAGTTTTGGAAGAGTTTCTCCAGAGGTCCCGCAATGACTCTGGCCAGCTCCTTCAGCACTTTTGGATGAAGTTCATCCAGTCCTGCTGACTTATAAATGTCCAACTTTTCTAACTAATCATGCACCAGTTCAATGTCTACAGTAGAAAGGTAGTCATTCCCACCATGTCCATGCTGAATCTTATTTAGTATGATTTTCCCCTTAGTCTGGTGAAATACTGAAGCAAAGTAGTCATTCAGGAGTTCAGTTTTCTCCTGAGTGTCGGTAACCACCTGCCCTGAGTTGTTAAGCAATGGCCCCACACTTCCATTTGTTTTCCTCTTTTTTCATTTGTTTCATCCTGTTCCCTACATACCTAAAGAAGGACTTCTTATTGTCCTTGCTTTCTGTTGCTAGTTTAAATTCAGTTCTTGCCTTAGCCTTTCTAATCCGTTCCCTACAAGTGTGGGCCATTGTTGTATAGTCCTCCTTGGAGACTGCCCCAAGCTTCCATTGTTTATATGCCTCTTTCTTCTTTTTCAAGAGGACCATGATATCCCTTATTAAGCCAAGAGGGCTTACCAGTACTTCTGCTATCTTTCCTCTGCATGGGAATAGACTTCATTTGTGCTTTGAGGACCATGTCCTTGAGGAACAACCACTCTTCATGCATTCCTTTCACCTGGTCCCACAAAGCTTCCCCTACTATTGCTACTCCTCCTGCTTGTTACCCATGCTCCTGGCATTAGCGTACAGGCACCTGAGTCCTCCAATTGAGACCCACAACTTCCTGTCATGCTGAGGGAAAACCATTCCCTCAGCTTTTGCAAGAGTGGCTCTCCTAGTGTCCCCGACTTTGGAGCTTCCTTGTGTGCCATCATAACAGTAACAGAAGAAATAATGTAATTAGTACAGGACTGTTATCTGAAGACCTCTGTATTTTAGTTCTCAAATGAAGATTTTTTTGTTTGCTGTACCATAGTTCTGCTGCACCTGAGCTTGCTTGCAGTGAAGTAATTGCAGTGGGTACAATAGTCTGTTTCTGTCTCAAAACATAAAAACTAGCTACAGCCCCTGAATGGTTTTATAAGTCCTTCCAATAGAGCCATCTATCTGAATTTCATCAAAGAGCTGCTAAACATTGCTGCTGACACTTCGGTTGTAATAAGACTGATAGTTATTCATTACTAAATAACACACACTAATTCTTGACCACCTAATCCATCACCTGATTTAAAGCAGATTATTCCTTAGGAACAGATTTAATTACTGTACTCAAGTTTTCTTTTTGGCTAAGCACACATGCCAGTCCTGTTGTGTAGCTCTCTGCTTTTTGAATTGCCATTTATAAATTGTTCTATGCACCACTAGCTCTTCAGTAAAAAGGCTTGTACAATCGTAAAATACTGACAAATCCACATAATTGCTTTTACAAAAGGAAAAGAAATAGCACCAAAGAACATAAGTGTTAGTGCTTGGATACTGCAGTCTAAAATAGATTAAACCCTCTGGCTGAAAATGTACTATAGTTGTAATCATTATGGAGCCACTAAATAAAACGCCAATTATTTTGCTAACGAGACATTTATTAATCACCTTGACTAAAGTCTTATAAACAGCATATGATAGAAGGTAGCACACAAGAATGATGGTGTGAAGACGCATTCATAATCTATGTACAATCCACAGTACTGTACTTCTGAAACAAAAGTATTTGTTCTGAAGAACAGAAAAAAGCTACAAACAAAGCAAGTCAGCCTCCATCTTCCAAACACCACTCCCTGGTCAGAAACTCTTAATAGAGGAGAGAGACAAGCAGCATAAATGCAAATAAATACTGCAAGTAAAATTACTCAAATTCTGCCCTCCCGCCTATGCATGCCAAGATTACTGGAAGTCATGCAAGTTTCATAGTTGGCAGGGTTGGAAGGGACCTGAGCAGGTCATCAAGTCCGACCCCCTGCCATGGGCAGGAAAGGATGCTGGAGTCAAACGACACTGGCTAGGTGATTATCTAGCCTCCTATTGAAGACCCCCAGGGTAGGAGCCAGCACCACTTCCCTTGGAAGTTGGCTCGATATCCTAGCCACCCCGACTGCGAAGTAGTGCTTCTTGATGTCTAGCCTGAACCTACTCTCCATCAGCTTGTGGCCGTTATTCCTAGTTACTCCTGGTAGTGCTCAGGGGGTACAGGGACTCTCCTGTTCCCTGCTGGTCCCCCCAGTAAGTTTATAGATGGCCACCGGATCCCCCTCTCAGCCTTCTCTTGTGGAGGCTGAACAGGTTCAGGTCCCTCAGCCTCTCCTTGTAGGGCCTACCCTGCTGCCCCCTGACCATGCGAGTGACCCTCCTCTGGACCCTCTCAATGCTGTCCACAAAGTACTCCAACTGCGGCCTGACCAATGTTGCATAGAGGGGGAGAATCACCTTCTTGGACCTGCTTGTGTTGCATCTGCGGATGCATGACAAAGTGCGGTTAGTCTTACTGACCGTGTCCTCGCATTGGCAGCCCATGTTCATCTTGGCATCAATAATGACTCCAAGATCCTTTTCTGCCTCTGCTGATGAGAAGGGAGTTCCCCAGCCTGTAGGTATGCTGCTGGTTCTTCCCCCCAGGTGAAGCACCTTGCACTTGTCAGTATTGAATCCCATCCTATTCTCATCCGCCCACCCCTATAACCTGTAAAGATCTAGTTGTAGCCTGTTCCTCCCATCTAGCATGCCCACCTCTCCCCACATCTTAGTGTCATCCGTGAATTTGAACAAGGTGCGTTTCACCCCCTCGTCCAAGTTGCTAATGAAGATGTTAAACAGCATGGGCCCAAGGACCAAGCCCTGGGGGACCCCACTGGTCGAAAATGACCTGTCCACCACTACTCTCTGGATGCAGCTCACCAGGCAATTTGCGACCCATCTCACTGTTTAGGTAGTGATACCACAGTCGCCTAATTTTTTAATGAGAATGGGGTGAGAGACAATGCCAAAGGCCTTCCTAAAGTCCAGAAAGACTATGTCCACCGTGATACCTGCATCTAAGGATTTTGTGACCTGGTCATAGAAAGCAACCAGGTTGGTCTGACAGGACCTGCCCCTAATGAACCCATGGTGGTTACCCCTAAGCATAATCTCCCCTGCTGTTCCTTCGCAAATGTGCTCCTGGATAATTTTCTCAAAGAGCTTCCCCAGGACCAGGGTAAGACTAATGGGCCTATAGTTTGCCAGGTCCTCCTTCCTCCCCCTTTTGAAAATGGGGACCACACTGGCCCTTTTCCAGTCCTATGGAGTATGGCCCAAAGTCATTAAATCACACTAAAAATAGTAATGTGTGTACATGGGATAGGCTGTTGGAGAAGTACTTAAACTAAGCAGCATGGTCATTTGTTCATTTAGTATAAAACTAATGGATAAACTTCCTGAGGTTGATGCATTTCCCAACAACATGGAGCTCGAGTAACGGATGAGTCACAGCACCATGGAGCTGTATAGCAGGCTAGCCGCTAGTGCTTGCTTTGGTTGATAAGCGATCATTTTCAAGTGCCAAGAGATTTTTTAGCTGTTAGTGTAGATTGTAAATCATACATGCTTCTGAACTAAGGACAAAACTGTACTCAAGGAGCCTGAGTGTCAGGTCACTGAAACATGCTGCTCATGTGAGCAGACCTAGCCAGGGAATTTGCTGGAGAATACTCTCTGCAGCACCTTACCATGAATTCGAGGAGATTGTTAAAAGACATTATTTATTTAAGGCTTTTTCAGTTGAGCCAGGTCTATGCTTCAAGTTTGGCGAGAATAGCTATGTTGGTTAGGCATGTGGGAAAAAAAAAAAATCACACATCTTGGCAGTATAGCTACGCCAGCAACGTCACTCACATACACACAACTTACACGGGTAAAAGAGTCCCTTCACTCTTATAGGCCATGTCTTTTGGGGAGGTGGTTTAGCTGCAACAATAAAACTCTCTGTGCTGATGTAAGTTTGGTCTCCAAAAGAGGATTTGACTAACATCAGCAAGCATTTCTTGGGCAAGCTGACCCCTGGGTGCAAAAAAAAAAAAAAGCCACAAGCCCTTCCACACACATAAAGGAAAATATCATTGAACAGGCAAAACCAAGCTTCCTATCTTGGAAATAGTCATTGGGTTTAGACCAGACTCACTGGTGTTTAACCACTGACTTCAACGGAACCAGAATTAGGTCCTCAGACAGACGAGTGCCTCAGCACAACAGTAGGCAGACAAAGTTCTTTGGGTAAATCTGATATCTTTTATTAGACCAACTCAAATAATATTCCTCTTAGCAAGCTTTCAGGCACAAACACCCTTTGTCAGGCTGAGGAAGTGTCTGCTAAGAGGAATTTTTCCAACTATTTATGTTGGTCTAAAAAGAGATATTGGATTTACCCAAAGAACCCTGTTTGCCTGTCCTTAGACCAACACAGCTACAACCTACACCCCTTAGCAAAACAGTGTACAAGACTGAATTATTTTCTCTCCCCACTGTCCAAATAGAGATGAGCTGAAAAAAAACCCATAATCCCAAGTTAGATTCAGGCCCCTGGAAGGCTTTAATTTACACATCAACCCTGGAAATTATTGACACACTTGCCCATTTATGCACAATGCATCATCTAAGCAGTGTCACAACCTCTGTGCATACAGCCAGTTTCAGGAAACACTGACCACTACAATCTTATTTGTGTACTAAACCAAACTTGCTATACAAGTCCTTTCCTGTGTGCTTTGAAACCCTATGCTCACACTAGAGTCTATGGATCAGAAGTATACTATAGTCATTGGCAACAAACACAGTGCTTTTTATTTTTATCCTGAGATATATAACTTTGTCAAGAAAGTGTTCAGATCAAGCATTACAGATTCATTCCTTCTGTGCTGCAGTGTAGATGGGGCATGGAAATTATGTTCTGAGATAAATAACCATGTCTATATTTATTTCATGCACGGATACTTAATCAGAGGAAAAATGGGTTCCTGAAGGGTTTTTCTGTTGTGACTATTTCTCACATCTCCAATTACATGCAGAGTGAGTGGGATATGCTTGACTGTGATACTCACTAGCCTGGTCCTTTGAAGGTATAAACATACTTCAAGTGACCCCATAATCTTACCTAGGACCAGAAAGCTAGGCCTGTCACTGACCAGCCGATATGTGACTCCCCACCAAAAGGTCTGAACACTTCATATCTCTTCCAAAACTGGACATTGTTGCAGCCAACTGTTCACCTCCTGCTACTTCTGTCATTGTGAATCAATGCTTCCCAAAAGAAGCATTTTGGGATCTCCTTAGTGTAAGGGAATCCTGGGATATGCAGATAATTTAACCAAGCCTTCCTAGCCCCCCACCTCTGTGCAGCAGAATGTCAGGCTGGCTGTGGGGAGTGGAAGGGGCATGAAAAGTGCTGGTCGTGGAAACACACGCAGCATACTTTTGGGTCAGGTCAGCAGAAGCTTTTATTTAAAAGAAACTACAGCTGTAGGGGGGACTCCAAAGTGACATGGATTTCCCAAGCACTTGGAAGGGGTCCCCCCCAAGAGCAAAATCAGGAGGCTTATATACTTTTTAACAGTTGCTTACAACTCACGTGATCATATAGTGAAATTAGCATGAAAAGCGGCTATAATATTACTTCATTATTTCTTTGCTGTAATCAGGATGGGAACTAATGGGGGAGGCGAGGTTAGTTCACAAACCTCCTTCTTGCACCTGGAAATCAGATTTGTACATACTTTTTTGCTATCTTCAAGGCCGCGGTGAGCGAAGCAGTTGCAGAGGAGTTTAAAGAAGTGTTACAAAGAACAAACACTTTCTCTTATCTGTTCTACTATACAGAGCCAGCAATTCTCCACAAAGTGGTTATGTCATCTTATAACTAAAATAATCAAAGTTTAAAGCATATATTTTTTCTTATTCCACATGCTGAAGGTAACAGGACTGGAGCACAAGAGCCGTGATGGAACTGTGCCCAAGAGTATGGATGTTCTACCTTGTGCTGGGGCAGGTTCAGCTCCCAACTTCCCTCAGAATTAGGAGGGGTGAAAATGTAGCTCAAGGAAACAACCCTTCATGTGAGCTTAGTTCAGCTGAGGACTAAGTCTTATATGTCTACTGATCTCATCAACTCCTACCTACCAGTATCCTGCTTTGCCTAGGCAATGCAGCAAGACAGTATTAGGCTGATAGTGAACCCACACCTCATGGAGCAGGTTTGATATGAATGTTTGATTTTGTTTAACTTGGGATGGGGTTTCGTATTGTCAAGAAGAGAGAAAGGGAAGGAGGGAGCTCCTGTGGGAAGAGCCGAACCCCTTGGCAATTACCCTAGGAGACCGCAGGGCTTCTGGAGACACGAGCAGTGAGAAACCGCGCTTCTGGAATGAGTGCCGGATCCTGATTGGCTCAAGATGCACCACATCTTGTATTTCTGGCTCTGGAGAGGGGTTGCTTGGGGGAGAGCTCTGCAGTGGAAAGCCCAATGCTGATCTGCTGGAAGAATGGCAGGAGTCAGGCATCGGGAAGACACCCAGGGATCGGAGGAACCCCAAAGCAGCTGGTGCAGGGAACACCATTGGCAGCAGTGAGATCCAGGTGAAGAGCAACTTACTTTGCCAAGAGAGAGAGACAGAGAGATAGAGAACTGGTAAGGTGGTCGGGAACCCAGTCTGCTTAGAGTAACAGACTGATCCTGAAAACACGGTCTGAGGCTGCTGGGCAAAGTGGAAGACAAGGGACTTTTTTTGAGAATCCTTTTTTCTTTTCTTTTTTTTTTTTTTGGTTGTTAACCTTGAAATATGGAGTGGGAAGGGAGAATTGTGGGGAAGGGAGGAGCCACATTTGCACCACCTAACCAGTTGGGTAGGCCAGGCAGGATTTTGTTTTTCCATCTTCTTGATATAACCTCCCACTGAATCTGATAAATAAAAGCATCAAAGATGTGGCAGGTGAGAATATAATATCTTGGAGGGCCTGAGGTGTAATATTACACCCCTTTGCCCACTGAACAAGAAGAGAAAAAAAATGTCATCCCGTAGGGGGCCCAAGTCCTACAGCACATATCTTATATGTGGTTGTAACTGCCTACAGTAGCAGCAGCAACCACATAGCTAATAATGTGATTGTTCTTCTGACCTTCAGGACAGTAAATTATGACCCTATTTCCAAATCACAGAATCATAGAGAAATAAGGTTGGAAGGGAGCTCAAGAGATGATATAGTCCAACTCACGGCAAGGAATGGCTCTAACAACACTCAAGGATGCAGAAATGGGCTTACATACCAGAGCTCCTGGGTTTTTGGTCAAGGCTTTTTCCATCCCTGGAAAAATCATGAAGCAGATCTTCAAGAAATCCATTTCTAAGCGCTTGGAGAAGAAGGTAATTAGGAACAGAGCATGCATTCACCAAGGGCAAGCCATGCCTAACCAACCTGGTTGCTTTCTATGAAGATGAGGTGACTAGCTCTGTGGATGTGGGGAAACCGGTGGATGTAGTATACCTTGATTTTAGCAAAGCATTCGATACAATCTCCCATAACATTCTCACAGGCAAGCTAAGGAAATACAGGCTAGATGAATGGACTGTAAGGTGGATAGAAAACTGGCTGGAACATCGGGCTCAGAGAATAGTAATCAATGGCTCAATGTCTAATTGGCAGCCAGTATCAAGTGGAATGCAGCAGGGGTTGGTCCTTAGGCTGGTTTTGTTCAATGGTTTCATCAACAACTTGGAAGATGGCTTAAAGTGCATCCTCAGCAAGTTTGTGGATGACACCAATCTGAGGAGAGTAGTAGATACGCTGGAGGGGAGGGCTAGAATTCAGAGTGACCTAGACAAATTGGAGGACTGGGCCAAAAGGAATCTCATAAGCTTCAGCAAGGACAAGTGCAAAGTCCTGCACTTAGGACAAAACAATCTCATGCACCGGTATAGGCTGGGTGATGACTGGCTGGGCAGCAGCCCTGCAGAAAAGGACCTGGGGATTATAGTGGACAATAAACTGAATATGATCCAGCAGTGTTCTCTTTTTGCCAAGAAGGCTAACAGCATCCTGGGCTGCATTGGTAGGTGTGTTGCCAGTAGACCAAGAAAAGTGATTATTCCCCTCTATTTAGTACTGCTGAGGCTACATTGAACATCTGGAGTACTGTGTTCAGTTTTGCACACCCCACTACAGAAAGAATGTGGACAAATTGGAGTGAGTCCAGCAGAGGACAAGAAAAATGGTGAGGGGGGCTGGGGAACATGACTTATAAAGACAGGTTGAGGGAACTGGGCTCATTTAGTCTAGAGAAGAGGAGACAGAGGGAATTTAATAGCAGCCTTCAACTACCTGAAGAGGGGTTCAAAAGAGGATGGAGCTAGACTATTCTTGGTGGTGGCAGATGACAAAACAAGGAGCAAAAGTATCAAGAGTGCTAAGTGCAGGACTTTGCACTTGACCTTGTTGAACCTCATGAGATTCCTTAGGTCTCAAGTTGCAGCAAGGGAAGTCTGGGTTAGATATTTAGAAAGCATTTTCTCACTATGAGGGTAGTAAAACAGGTTACCCAGAGAGGTGGTGGAACCTCCATCCTTGGAGGTTTTTGAGACCCAGGTAGACAAAGCTTTGGCTGGGATGATCTAGTTGGGAATGGTCCTCTTTCAGCAGGGGGTTGCACTAGATGACCTCCAAAGGTCCCTTCCAACCCTAATTTTCTATGATTCTATGACTTGCAGCCTGCATCTCTCCACTATTTAACAGGGCTTAGGGGTCCCTGTTATAACGCACTGAAGAGAAAAAAAATAGAACTGAGACCATAAATTAGACTATTGTATAATGCATGGTTAACAGTAAAATGGCCGAAGAATTTATTCCTGCCTGGCATGGCCATAACATATCAGAGTAAATCACACAAACTCATTATTGAGGAACTGGCAAGATTTCTCTTATTTTTGTTTTGTTCCAAAAAATAGATGTTCATCATTTATCACAATTATAACAAAAACAAAACAAAGATGACAGGGTAAAATTCCAGTTCAGTTTAGGAAAAATTAAGTTTGCTACTTCTTTCGAAGTGGTACATGTATCAAAATTATCCATGCAACGTTCTGCAAATTTAACCTCAAACACTGTTAAATTTTGCAGTTTTTTCTTGTTTTGTATTTGGCTTTCTTCAAAAAGAAAAATGAAGTAAGTGGAAAACAAATGCTAACTTTCTCATAAGCTAATATTTATACCCAAGTAGTAAAAAACAAATTAAATCTATTTTAAGAACCTAAGGCACTGCTATTCATCTATAAACAGCTGGTGTTAGTTTGCTAGTCAGACAGGTTTCCAACTGGTAACAGCATTACGTAGTGATACATCTTCTTCTGAAAGACAGCAAGAGATGCCAGGATAGGCGACATGAAGGTAACATGTCAACCTTTCAGCTTTTCTTGGCTCATTTTCCTATGTAAAATACAAAAGAATGCAAAACATTGGGTTTTTTAATGAAGTGTCTGTCATGCCATGGCTTGACTGGTGAATAACCATGTGAGTACCTGGACTGGGCCATCCCCAACTCATCTGCCATATCTTGTTGATACTTCAAAAGAAAAGGTTCAGCCATGTATGCGATGGGCCCCCATAGGGGTACTTACAGTATTGCCAGCGACTGACTTGGGGCTCCACCTCCCCTACAACTTGTCCACTTGCCAACCATGGATGTCGGCACTCCACTGGCCTTGGTCGCTTCAGCTCTCTGGCCCCCACTTGGCTCACACTGGCTGTAGATCTGCCTTCCGGTCCTACGCTAGGCTGCTTATGGAAGCACTGTGGATGTGCCCAGTGTCTTCTCCAGACCCTTTCCCTGGGCCAGATCCTTCAGGGGTTCCCCTGCCAGGAAGTGGCCCTCCCTACTTGACTCAGAGGGTCTCAGCGACCCAGACAAATGAGCAAAAACAACAGAAGAAAAAAAGGAATCCTAAAACAATCAGAATACAAGCCAAAACAGCAGGCTACCTCCCTTCCTGCTCTCCCTTCTGGGAAGAGGAAAAGGAGTGGGAGGGTAATCTGACAGGGTGCCCTGGTGGGGAACCAACTCTGTGGGTGCCACACCACTCTGGTGCCCCAGAGCGTCTCCACAGCTGGGGTCATTCTGCCTGGTGCTCACTTCTTACTTGCCCCACCTCTGGCACTTTATCTGTGCCTTTTAAAGTCTCTGTAGTGGCATGTGAGGCTGATGTCATCAGCCCAGCAGACAGAGTGCTTGAAAAGTGGTGCTGCGTGCTGTCCTGGTCTGGGCTCTCCCCCTCTCTCAGGTGAGTTTCCTCAGTCCTGCAGCATTCCCTGCCATTTTCCCTTGGGGCTCAATGGGGCTCTCGGGGAGCTGGGCAGCCATGTGCAGTCCTCATTGCCATAGCAGCTCATAAAATTTTATTTGAAAACTTCATTCAAGTTGGTTGGCTAAAGCACTTCATTCAAATTGGTTGGCTAAAGGACTAAACATTTGTTAAACAACTATAAATTATGCACATCCTGTATGCAGTTTGGTAGAAGGGTATAGAAGCATGTAGCAGAGCACTGTTGGTGCCTGCCACTTTAAGGGCTAGGCCAGGGAGATGGCAGGTGGCTGATTAGGGCAGCCATTTAGTGCCCAGCTCTCTGTACTAAGGAGGATCAGTCTGAGACCTGCCAGGAGGGGAAGAACATCTCTCTGCTGAGCTCCTTGGGCCAGAAACAACTTGGAGGTATATAGACTGGGGCTATGGGGATGGAGGAAGCCCCAGGTCCTGGGCATGACCTAAAATTGCACCCTACCAGGGTAGGGAGGCCTGGTGGGACTGCCAGTGGTGTGGTAGCCCCAGGAAATGCCAGGACCATGAACCTCCCTGCTGAAAGGTGGGTAGGAGCAGGATGAACCTGATAACCTCCAGTCCCTGCATAATCCTGCCTAGGGAAAGCTTAGACCTGTGAGATTGAGGCTCACTTAATCCAGTGGAGTTGTGAAGGAGAGAAGGCAAGCAGCTCAGACTTGACTGGATGGACCCTCAAACTGGTCAATGCGGAGGCCAGGACCCAAGGAGGGTCAAAAGGGCCAGAGGCCCACTGTGAGGGATGCCCAGAGCAAGAGACTTGGGATTCCAACTGGCCTGAGGGTGGGGCCAGGGCCTAAGGGGGAGCCAAAGGTCCCAGAGAGGGGACCACAGCCAGAGAGGGAGAAGGGTACAGATGAGTTTAGCTGCCTGGGATGCCATCTGCAAGGCATGGGCCCCAGTGTAGGGGAAAGTTTGGAGCTAGGAGTATTACCCCTAGTTATCAGGGTTTTAAATGGGCAGCCTTTCACTGCAGTAACAACTTAATTATTTTTCAATCAAGGCCTGGCAGGCGATAGAGGCAGGCAGTTAGCCCAGAAACAGGTGGGCAGGCCAACATCACCAGCCCTGAGAAGGCCCCCTGTTACAAAGCAAATAACTTCTCTGTTTTTCAGAGCTCAGGTGCATGGATTTTCTCTAACTGATGTTGCTATTCTCCACTGTATGAAGACACTCTTGTCTTTGTTATAAACTCCAAATTAGATGTGTACTTTACAAACATGACCATGGCCAGCATTATTCCTATTGTCCTTCCACTGAGACTTTATACTGCCTGAGCCTATACCACCACACTTAGAGTAAGGAATGGACCAGAGAAGGTTATAATCACAGCTCAGTCCCTGGGAAAAATTCATTCCAAGATGTGATGAGAAATCTCTTACACACTGTAGGGGGTTTCCTTCATACATTCAGAACTATTGAACTTGTGACTCTGTCTCCTGCTTTTCCAGCCACTTCACTGCTGTTTCTAACCAGTGCAATAGGTAAAACAGCCCTCCAGCTTCATTACTGGCCTCTCAACACTGAGGCATAGATGTGAAAAAAGACCTTCTGAGTCACTAAATACAGACCCTTGACACTGCAGGCATGACATCATTTCCATAATCTTAAGTGCCAGCTGAGGGCCAGTGACAAAAAAGTCTTCAATAAGGACATTCCTACCATGTTCCTCTGCAGCAAAGGCTGGCAGTGAAAAAAGTAAATGCTATACAAATGGAAAGGGAAGTTAACAAAGCAAAGAGCATACACATCACTCTACCACATCTATGAGAAAACTCCAATTGACTTAGTAGGGTCAGGATTTCACCCTAGTATTTATCTCCTTGGCTCTCATTGTTTAATGGGAGTGCTGCAGTATCAGAACATGACAAACAAAGGATTTAACAGCACAAAGGATTTAACAGCACCCAGGTTTTTGTGGGGCGGTAGACAAATAGGACCACAAACATGCATATTTAAGGATAAGGTAGTGTAAGAGTGATGTTGTAGCCATGATGATCCAGAAATTATGTGAAAGGCAAGGATTTCTTAGAGTGATATTTTTACTGGACCAACTATATAGCTGAAATAGAGTTAGGCTGGCTTTCAAATGCAACACATTTTTCATCACATCTTGCATTTGAAAGCTTATCTAACTATATAGGGGGGTCCAATAAAAGATATAACCCTAACAAAGCCTCACCTCTCTTTAAGATAAAGGAACTTGTCACTCTGTTTCATTATTATGTTCTTTATGGGCCAGTCCTGTTCTTATTTGAAATATTAGGCCAAATTATTCTGTTCTCCCTCCCACTGGTAAAACTTTAATGATGCCAAAGACTTAATACACTATTGTGTTGTAACTGACTATTATTTACATCATGGGAGCACCTAGAGAACCTGAGATACGGACACCATTTCTTTACCATGATTCCAGCCTTACATGGAAATGAATGGTGGGAGGTGAATGAACTTAAGGGTAAGAAACAGGAACAGCAGTTAGGAGTTTTGAGCTTGGTTTGTCCTTGGGTACGCTATTTAACCTGTCTGAGCCTCTACCTCAGAAACATTCTTCTGACAAAGGTGTTGCAAAGCCATATTCATTATTTGTAAAGTCTTGTGAGATCTGAGATGAAAGGTCCCACATCAGTGCAAAGTAAATTATTATTAAATGAGTGCTAATAAATGCTCACATGAATCCAAACTAGAGCAATTAGCCATTCTGCAGCTGTCAGTAGGTATTTTTCCCTGTTGTTTTAGTTGCCTCAAGGTGGCTAATTTTAAAATTACTCTTTCCTAGTAGCTTTAGGTCATTGCCTTGGGAGCCAATCATGTCTTTTATTCTGACATGCCTGAGGGCCATGTAGGAGTTATGCTGCTTTAACTATATTGTATTAAGTTGACTATACCTGTACTATATTAAGTTAACTCTATGATTTAAGTAGTACCTATCTTCTCCCTCTAGTCTCGATGCATGCAGTTATATAGGTATAAGTGTAAATATACTAACAGCTTATTCCCATGCAGGAAGGGTGAAAAGCTGTACTGATATATGGCATCTTTTTAACGAGATCATGCACTGGTTGTATGCATATGGCTATTTTGGTTACTAAGTACTCCCCCAAAGCCCCTCTGACATCACATTGGCTCAAGAACTACATTTAGACCACACTAGATTCTGGGTTGTTCTGCACCAAGTGCAATAATTTACACCAGTAAAGTAAGGACCAAGGTTCCCTCCAAGGTGCGCATGTGCGCCACCGCGCACAGTTTAATACCATGCTGCACACTAACTTGTTAACGCTGCGCACCCACCCGGAGAGGAGCTGGGCTGCAGCGTGACAAGGTGAGGCAGGGGCTGGGGGCTAGTGTGGTCTCTCCTCGCTCCCGGAGATGGGGGCTGTGGGCTGCCACCAGGAAACTGCTTCACTCCTCAGCCCTGAGGCCATGTGCCTCCTCACTTCTGGAGGTGAGGTGGGGGCTGGGACTGGCGCAGGCTTTGCCGGTGCTGGGGAACTGCTCTGCTTCCCAGCCCTGAGGCCATGTGCCTCCTCACTCCTGGAGGCGGGGGCTGGGGCTGGGGGCTGCTGCCGGGAAACTGCTTCACTCCCCAGCCCTGAGGCCACGTGCCTCCTCACTCCTGGAAGTGAGGCAGGGGCGGGGTCTGGGGCTGGCGTGGGCTCCACCGGCTCCGGGGAACTGCTCCGCTCCCCAGCCCATGTGCCTCCTCACTTCCTGAGCAGGGACACGTGTGGAGCTTGGCTTCCCCAGATCTCAGGTGCATGAGGCAGAGCAGGATGGTGCAGAACCTGGGTCTGCATCAGAGCAAAAGGACCAGGAGCAAGGAATCATTCCTAACTGTGATGTAGTTTGGGGGTACTGGTTACAGCTGTGTTGGTCTAAGGACATAGGCAGACAAGGTGCTTTGGGTAAATTATATCACATTTACCCAAAGTACTTTGTCTAACCATGACATAAGATTTCTGCATCATGAATGGGGAGTCCCCATTACTGGCTCCGGGGCACTGCTCCGCTCTCCAGCCCCCAGTCTTGTGCTTGGAGGATTATTGCAAAATCCATTGCATGTGGATCCATTACATGAGGATTCTAGTCTATTAGGTTTAGCGTAGTCCGGATCCAGGCTTAGCGAAAGGGGGAGGCGGGACTGAAGCAGCACGCTCACGGACCCAAGTGGTGCACTCACAGATCGCAGCCCCTTAAAGGGAACATTGGTGAGGACTAGATCAATACAAAATTATGTAATTCTAACCCAGAAGCATTTTACAACCACTCTTCACTGCTGCCAATATCTGAAGACAAGGTGCAGGGCAATGGGAAATGAGGATCAGCTGGTGAAGAAAAGCCAAGGATAAAATCAATTCTGCTGGGTCAGTTCAGGGTATCTCTTAATGCAGAGTGCTGTCTATCAAAACCAATTCACCATTGTAAATAACTAGCTAAGCAATCCATAACTGATTTAACTTTAGTTAAAGAAGCCAGGTCAGTGATTCTTGCCCATTGGAAAACCCAGAGACACTCTGCCTATTCTCTATAATTTGACTGTTTTCCTACAAATAATAACCTGTCCCTCCTTAGGTAGGAGAGAAAATACTATTTTCTTAAATTAGCATGATGCAGGACCGTCATCCTGCTTACCTCTAAGTCAGTTAAGTATTATTGCCTCCATTACACAGATGGGGGAGACTGAGGTTAAGTGACTCACTCAAGACCACATAATAAATTATTGACAAAGCTACAACTAGAATGCAGATGTAGTCCAACTCCTGTCCACCAATGTTGCCTCTAGTATCGTCAACCCAAATATTCAAAAGAGATGAAATAGGCCCTGACTGAAAATGGCTTAGGAAGTCATGGATTTGTTTTAAGAAATACCCACTTATTCAATCCTTTTGCCTTTTGTTTTCTGAACTTTTAGGGTTCATATTTTCAAGAGATTTTCTGCAACTGTGCTAGAAACCTTTTTAAAATAAAAGTTGAATATAGTGGGACCAGGACTGAAAGGCCAAACAGGGTGTTGCACTCTTAGTGGGCGTTTCACTCCCCTCCCCACATTGTCTATATCCTGCCTACCATGACTTGATGTTAATACAAAGGTTATCAAGAGGTGGTACTGGATTATATGGGTTCGTTGAAATAGGCACAGGTCTCAGCATCTGGGCATCTTCTGTGGGGCTCCACCTCCCCTACGCCCCATCCCTTTCTACTCGGATGTTCTGGTGATAGTCGAGATAGGCGTCTGGCCTTCTCAGGCACCTGTCCTCATGTGACAGGAGAAAAGATCCAACGTGAGAAGGGAAAAACAAAGCCTGGGATCAGTGTGAGCTGGCAGAGTCCTATGATCTCATAAGGGTTTGTCACTAACGACGTCCATCCCATGTAGAAATTAATAAAGCAATATAATATAAATAATCATCTCTGTCATCTAGTTATGGGTCTACCTGCAGCCTTGTAGTGTGTGTCTGCCTTCTCAGGTGGATGAGGCTCTTTGGGTTTTGCCCTCTGTCACAAGCCTAAATTCACAGGGGGGGCCTGTAGCGGGCTAATCTCTGTGGGAAGTTTGGGGCCACAAGTACTGTGAATCCCTGTGAGGCCCTTGCAGGTACCTGGCATCCAGCATCCACAAGTTGGGGCTAAGAGAAGAACTGAGCAGAGAGAAAGCACCCTGGACTTACCAGCCTGTGAGGGCAGCCTCCCCTCATTACCTTTAATACCAAGATGTAGCAGGTGAGGAAGCAGGGTGAGACCCTGAGGCCATGTTCAGATGAGCGTGGATGTTTGGTTCCCCGGGGTACTGCTCTGCTTTTCACAGATATCCATGGGTCAAAAAAAAAAAAAAAAACACAGGAAAAAAATGGAACAGCGCATGCAAGGACAGCACGCCTTTGCAGCGCAGAGAACAGCTGACTGTGAGGTCTGTGGTGCTGCAGACGTGTTTGTGGTGCCACATACAGCACAGCCGCACCAATTTGGATGCACCCTGAGAGGCTATAGTGGGAGCCAGACAGGATTAAGGTGGTCACTAAGGGGCATCACAGCTTCCCCCACATGCCATCCTGTTACAGGCCTATAATTAGGGCCCTACCAAATTCATGGCAGAAATGAGGTGTGCTACAGCTCCTTTAAACTTGCAGATTCCTGTGCATGCCATGCCCCCCACACTGATTGGTGGGGAAATGAAAACTGTGGTTTTAAACACACAATTTTTGCCTCCCCACTCGTCAGCAGCAAGCAGTGTGTCCACTGGGCCCCTCAGCCAATCAGCGGCAGGAGGCAAAAATGGCGTTATATTTTAAACCTCAGTTTTTGCCTCCCCATTAATCAGGAATGAGCCACAAACAAGGCCCCTCCACCAATCAGCAGTGAGGGAGGCATGCAGGGAAACCTTCAAGATTCAAGGAGCTTCCGCCATGAATTTGATAGGGCCCTACCCAGCGTTCCCTCTAAGCCTGCACAGCTTAGAGGGAATGCTGGCCCTACCCATACTGTGTTTTTTTTTACCACAAACTTGGTGATGCCTATGGTGGTAGGACAGTTTTATTCCTTCACCCCAGGGTTTCTCATAATCTTCTTTATGACCTCCATAATTATTTAACTTGCTGGTAAATTAAACAGCTTTTATTCTCTGCATCCATTCTCTGTTTATTACATATGCTGCAGAAGAGTCTTTGGTGCCTCGATCAGTCATTGCTAATGCTCTCTCACACCCCCCTGTCCAAACTTAAAATATGCAAAATCTTTCCTTCCACGAGCCAAAGCAGATTAATACCAGTTCAGTCAGATCTCAGCTGTAAAGCAATAGCAATAACTCGATGCATCCTATTTTTCTTGCTTAACTGCACATTTTCAGTGCTTACCTTAATCCTTAATATTTTCAATACAATTGATCAAATTTTGCCCTCTTTTATGGCACTATACCAGTCTTGAATACAGAAAAAAGAAGGCTAAAACTTATTCTAATGTTTTAAATAGCTTTTGCTGGCGTATAAGGAAGCACCTGTCATTTTCTCTTTAGGTTACAGCATGATCAAGCTGCATGCTATGTTGCTATTTCATCAATACAAAATTACTTCATCACCATGGAGATGGCTATGCTTTGCATCTTTGTCAAGCAATGACAGATACCCAGCGGTAAAAGGAAAGTATTAGGTATGGACCTCCACTGACTTAAAGTTACAGCATTTCCGTTCATCACTGAAATCTCACGTTATACAATAATTAGCGTGCATTTATTTGTGTACTTGTTGTTGTGTTGTCACCAAATAATTTGATAACTTTGCCACTGATAAGATAGCAAAATACCTTGGGCTTAAACTAGTTTAAGTAGTAAACTAGATTTGTACAATAGAAGCATTATTGCTCAAGGCTGTAGTCCAACAACATCACACAGAACTGAAGGCAATAATCATCAGGACAACAGGCTCTGGTTTACAAGCAGCTGTGCCACTGTGAAATCTTGGAAAATCACTTAGGTCCAGACTTCCCAAATGTCCCTGAGTTGTGGCTGCCTTGATATCTGGGTCTCCAGTTATACTTCTAAGATGTGAGACACCTTCCAAGATGTGGTCATTTTAGAAATGAGTAATCCTAGTGCCTGTTGCTCAAGTGCTCACCTGTAACTGAACACTTGGTGCTTCTGGAAACCAGATCTTCAGTACCTGAATCTGCACACCGCCATGAGAGGAGGTTATTTTTAAATGAAGTGCTCCTTTATCTTTCTCAGAGAAGCATTAGGGGTGTGCTAAGCGGGCAGTATTCAATTCAGACTCAGATTCAGCCTGATTCAGGGGGCAGTGATTCGATTCACTGATTCGGATCACTGTCCTGATTTGATTCGGCTCAATCTGAGGATTCAATTCTGATTCAGAGAATCAGTGATTCAGTCATAGACACAGCTTTATGTGTTTTTTCTATGTACTTCGAGGTACCAGGCATGGCTCGTGAACGCTGAGATGGTGGGGCAGATGGAGCGGGGCTCGTGCATGCTCCATCCGCCCTGCCATCTCAGGATTCACAAGCTGCGCCTGGTACCTCGAGGTACATAGAAAAAACATATAAAGTTGTGTCCATGGCTGAATCATTGAATCGAATTGAAGGCTTCTGATTCGATTTGGAGAGATTAACCGGTCTCCCGATTCAATTCGGATTTGGAGATTCAGCTGCCAAATCAGGCCGAATCTCCTCCGAATTGAATCAGCGACTGAAGCTCCGCACAGCCCTAGGAAGCATATGTAAATATAACCTTCCTGTCCCTATTTAATTGACTGATGGTCAATTAAATTTTGCTTTGAGATTCTTAGATGAAAGGTGCCATATCGAGGAGAACTAGGATTTGAGAAGTCTAGTGGCATCCCATGCCAGAGGGGAATTGGCCTCTAGGAACATTTTCCTCCTTGTCACTAAGGGCCACGAGGAGTAGCTGAGCAGCTCTGTAAGCAAAAGCTTCAGACAGGCAGGAAAATGGATGTTTGAGACTGTGGAGTTTAATAATCTCATTGCTCTGCAAACAGAAGTAATGAATGGAAGCTCCCATTAGGCATATACATTGCAAACTTCTGCTGCCAGTGAAAAGCCCTCTGGAAAACAAATGTTAAACAGAATAGCTCATCCTCTTTTGCAGGGCTCTCTATTTCCTCCTGCTGGGGTTTTTATTTCTGTTCGTGGTTAAATTATGTATTTGGAAAAACACAATAAACAACATGAAAAATAAGTAGAAAAGACTACTGGCATAATGCCATACCCTTTGGTGAGAAACAAGGAAGTTCAATACAGTGATGGCAATCTCTGCCTGCTGTGTACCAGGTCTTATGATGTAAATCAAATAGGAGTAATGAGCCATTGTTTATAGACATGCAGCAGGCTGCTGCTGGACTGCAGTGAGAGGACTCTAATAAGAAACGGGGGCCTGATTCTCTCTTTGCCAGTCCTTCCGGTACTCCTTTACACCAGCACACAATAAATGAATGTAATTCGGTAGCTTTTTGCATCCAAGGTGCCCAGCTGCAGATGACTGCACAATGGCACAGGCAAACACAGAATGAGGGCCAAGGAGAGCAGCTGAGGCAGAGCTTTATCCCATCACTTTTCAATGCCACATTAAATATTTTATAGACAAAAACTTCAAATGCTTTAATATCAGCAGGATGACCCTTTTACATCTGTGGCCATTCTGTGCTATTTTCTTTATCCAGAGTGAGATAATTTTACAAGATGCTGATTCTGCAGGAGATCTGGGTTTAATTCACCCATTCAACCTGGAGAAAAAACATGCATCTATTGGGCTGAATTATAACCAGAAAGGGAATGGGTGTTTGCCATGACATCAGGTAAGTATCACAGACAGTCTCTCCCTCTCTCTCTAAGGGCTCCCTTATGTTTCTCCTTATGATCCCATGTGGTCACCCCTTCTCATCTTGATCCCTTGGTCCCTCTGCCTTACTGCAGACCTCCACATGGTCTCTTCTCCGCTGAGCGCTCCCTTCTCCAGCTACTCTGTGTAATCCCACCAGACCCAGCACAGTCCTTTGTGATACTTGCTTATACTCTTCTCCTTCCTCCTACTGTTTACTCTGACCCTCTCTTCTCTTTTTCCATGCCAGCTCTACACATGCATATCCATTTCCCCAATGGGGTGTCCAACTAACTACTGCACAAGAGCAGCTGACATCAGTGTTATTACATTATCTCCTGGGATTTAGTAGGCTGGGAACACAGAAGGGTCCAATCTCATCTCAAACACAGGCCTTTTCCCACCTCAATCAGTGCCTAGGATACCATAGGCAGCAAACTGATCAGGTGACAGTGTGTAAGCCCAGCTCTCATTTAATCCACTGTCTGCATTACCTAAAAATAATTTATTTCCTAAAATATGTTTCCACGGCATCCTCATCAAGTATGCAAGTGTCTTTCAAACATCAAAGAATTTAGCTTACCTCTGTGAGATTAGGTGATGTTGTTGTCCTCCTTTTACAGAAGTTGAACTGAGGCACAGAGAAATTAAAGCCAAAATTCTTTAAAGTGTCCGTTAATTCTAGGTGCCTAATTTAACACAACTAGGACCTGACTTCCCAGAGTAGCTAGATCTGTATAGCACCTTAAATGTTCAAAATAGAGCTCATGCTGGCTACATATATCTTACCTGGGAGCTTTTATACCTCTGTCCCCAGCTGTTTTATATTTGAGGCTCAGAAGATAAAGAACACACAGTTATTGGCCACTTGTGACAAGTTTGGTTTAGGCAGTTTACCCACCACCACAGAGGATTTCTCACCCTGACCCTGACTCAGAGAAGTTTTTAGGTGTTTACTACCCAGTGATTTCAATAGGATTAATAGATAAGATTTACGTAGCAAAATAACTTTGTGGATATCAGCCTCAGTGGCACGTGTGGGGATAAAATCTCCAGAGCAGCATTCAGCTACATACAAGACAGTCCCTTCTCTTCTGCAAGACCTTGACTCATTCACTAGGTGCCTTCCAACTTTCACAAAAAATGAGGCATGGATCCTGTACAGTACATGGCTCCGTCAGTACATAACTCCTCAAAGCAGGTTTATCATGCGCATAGAATGAAGAAGGAATACTATTGAAAAAAATTGTACACACATATGTAATTAAAGGGCATATCATAATAGCACAATGAAACTGCATTAAGTTTGCACAGGCAGCCTTAATTCTGGCATTCCCTAACTTCTGGGTATTTGACTTTTCGATGTGACTGTTCTTTTGGATGTATGGTAATATTTACAAAGGACTTCAGTTGGCAAGGGACATTAAAAGCAACAAAAAATATAATGCAAGGGTGGGCAAAATATGGCCCACCTGCGGCGGGTCCCTTGGTCCTGCCTGGGCCAGGCACAGTCCAGCCGTGGTGCATCCTGCCACCCCCTGGGCATGCAGCTGCCTGGAGCCCACGCTGCGCCAGACTGCCCTGCGTCTGGCTGCCCAGCAAGGCAGTGGTGGCAGTGCAGAGCAGATGCAGGGCAGTGCGGCACAGTGCAGCGTGGGCTCCAGGTGGCTGCAGCAGGAACAGCCCCGCTGTGGCGAGGGGGAGGAGTCATTTTTCCCCCTCACATGGAGCAACAGCTTCTGTCCTGCACCCCGACTGCTGAGCCTGGACAGGCGAGTCTGGAGCAGGCACAGGGTGTGCGGGCTGTGCAGCCCAGGTCCCCATCAGTACCGCAGGGCTGGGGCCAGAAGCAGCGGTAGCCAGAACGAGCCACTGCCATCTCGGCTGCCTACAAAGGCAGCCCAGCTTCGGAGCCACCCCAGCCCTGCTGCGTGCCCAGGGAAGAGCAGGATGCATCATGGGTGGGCAGTCTGGGGAGGGCCAAGTGGGGCTGTGCTGAACTGCTGCCCGGGGGGTGAGTCCAGAGCAGGTGCAGGGCATGCTGGTACTGTGTGCTGTTGGGAGTGGCGGGGAGGGGCCACAGGTTGCATGGGCTCCAGGCTGTTGTGTGGTGAGGGCAGGTGCTGACTGGCTCCTGGGGGCACGTGCAGGGGGCTCCCAAGCACATCCCACCATAACCACACCCTCCCCTACACACAATCACACACCCACAAACACTGCACCCACCCACACCCTCCCTCACAACAAACCCCTCCCACACACACCCACATGCCTCTGGGGGAAGCCCTGCTCACTCTTATGCATACACACCCCACCACACACATGCACCCACAACCCCTACACACATCCCCCCAGCCACACTCCCCCTACACACACCCCACAGCTTCCCAGAAACCCCATACCCATCCGCATACACACCCGCATATCCCTACAAACACACTACCACACAAACCCCCATATCCACTCACCCACATCCACACACCTCCCACAC
>NW_005841905.1:822641-836477 GCF_000455745.1 Alligator sinensis
ACCCACCCATACATCCCACCCCTCCACACCCCCTACAATATACAAGAGTAAGACCTCATTTTGAGCTATTATGCAATCACCTCTATATACTCCACAGGAACACAAATCGGGGCAACAATATTTTTAAAAATAAAATTAAAATATGTTATTGTCAGTGTTTGATTTTTAGTATATAATTTGTTTTTATCCAGTTCCAAGATTTCAAACCCCTTTCCCAAAAGGAGTGCTTTTGGGGGCAATGGGAGGGACTTCCAGTAGCAAAGGTCAGGGGTTAAGGGGTGGGACTTCCAGTCCCAAGATGGCAACCACGGGGCAGGGCACCTGTCAAGAGGCAGGGCTACCCTTGAGGTCCTCAACAGCTCACCAAAACTCATTAAGCAGCCCTCCAGCCAAAATAATTGCCTGCCCCCATTCTAATGGTATGTTAGAGTTACGATGATGGCCAAGAAAAGCTCAGGTCCCTCACTGCACTTACTGAAGTGGGGAAATCCAATAAATCAATGATGCAGAGAAAGATGAAGTGTTTAATGCCTTTTTTACTTCAGTTTTTCCCAAAAAGTTCATCTTTTAGATGACCAGCATCAAGGATAGTGGAGGAGATAATCAGTCTAGAGGACAGGAAGAACAGGCTAGAGATTATTTGAAAAAGCTGCAAGTTTTCAAATTGGCAGGGTTAGATAAGTTCATCCTAGGGTATGCAACCTTGAAATTATTTTTGAGAATGCATGGAGGCCAGGTGAATCCCTAAAAAACTGGAAAAGGGCAAGTCTAGTGCCCATTTTTAAAAAGGAGGACAAGGGGGACCCAGGGAATTACAGACCAGTCGGTTTAATTTTGATACCTAGAAACATTGGACCATATCACCAAGGAATCAATTTTTAACCATGTACAGGGGAACAAGGTGGTATTTATCGGCCCTATTCAGGGCACTGGGCCCACTGCCCAGTCTCCACCCTGCTCAGGCTCTACTCCACCCCACTAGTCCCAAACCAGTGTCACTCATTTTGTAACCTCCATCATGTATCCTCTCAAAATTAAATCAAGTCATTTGTGTCATCACTCTTGGAATCCCTTCTTTTCTGTGGCAGGTTTGGTGAGATATAATGACCAGAGTTAAATGCAGGACTCCAGATGAGGGAATACCATCGATTTATACATTGGCATTATAGTCAATAGTTTCTGTCTCATCTTTATACAAATCCTAGGGACACAGGCCCAAGCAGCTTAATAGTGTCCAATGGTCAAACAGAAATTCTGTGGCAGAGCAAACAACAAACCTCAGATGCCCTGACATGCATTGCCAGTGGGTAAGCCATGAAGCCATTTTTCCTTTCTTGCTATTTAAATTGTAAAACTTTCGCCAGAAGGGCCCTAAGCAGAAAGCACAGATAGTATCAGAAGTCTGCACGTTATTAAGCAAGTTTATTACGATAGTTTCTAGGGATCAACTAAAGGTAAAATGCCAATTTTCAAGTCACTGCACAACCACCAGTAGATAGCCTCTGATCTGAAGAGCTTTCAGGTAAAAGAGACACAGGGTGAGGAAAAGGCATATAACACACAAACTGATCACTTTGATGGCAGCAAATGTAGTATTAGCTCCACTGTTTTTAGGAGGGTGGGATAGGCTGGGATTTACCTAGGAGGATTTAAGCTGCAGAGGAGGGAAGAGTGGAGGGAAGAAGGAAGGGCAGGGCAGAGCAAAAGGTGAAGTTAGGGGCTGTTTCATATGGGAAAAGACTAGTTTAACCTTGTACATTATCTTGTTTCCACTGAAATCAATGACAAAACTCCCAGTTATTCCAGAGGGAACAGGACTCAGGCTCTAAAACAATTACCCCACTTTTCTACAACTGGAGTTCATCATCAAACTTAGCTACAAAGACTAAACAGCAATTTGTGGGCATTTGCTGGGAAATTGCTTTTCTGCATTGACATTTGTGTTTTTTGGTACGTGCCTCAGTAGGCTTGTTATAGGTTGAGTCACTGGTTGCTTACAGGGAGCCATCCAGGTATAGCACTTAAACTGTCCCCACCACTGCTAGCAAACTATAGGGAGAAAAGAACAAACATTTTATGAGAAGATATATTTGACAGATACACTCTTGCTTGACTCAATCCTTATTCATCACAGCTGATTAGCAAGAAATTTCTATGGGAATAGACCTTTCCCTTCTAAATCAGGTTGCTCCACTTTCTGCCACAGTCCAGAATTTGCAAAACATGCTAAAGGCTGTGCCTTCTCTAACATCCATGAAAGTTATGCATCTATTTAATAAAACCTTGACATTAATCAAAAGATTAAAAATTCTGATGGCAGTTTAGGATAACCTTCAAGAGTTTAATTCACCCCTGTACACAGGATTAGTTCAAGATCCAGGTACCTCTTACACCTTCAAGACAGGGCACAAGTTGGACTGAAAAGGTGAAGAAGACCGGTGCTTGCCCTCTGCCCAGGTATCGACCTCACTTTGCAGGAATTTTTGAAAATAAAAAGAAAAAAATCTGTTAGAAAATCACAGATGAACAGCTGGAGAGTTATGTCCAGTTTGGGGCTCCACACTGTATGAAAGATTTGCATCAACTAGATGTAGCCCACAGGAGACCAACAAAAATTATCTAAGTGCTAGAAAATATGATATACAAGGACAGGCTGAAAACAGTGAAATTATGTAAAACCAAAAAGAGAATCATAAAATCAGAGGGTTGGAGGGGACCTCAAGGGTCATCTGACCCACGCCCCAGCATTCCTCCTCCAGGAGGAATGGCTACTACTAAAGACAGAAGGGAAATGGTGTCCAATGTGTAAATGGCTGCAGCAAACAGAATAGTAAAAAATTGTTGTCCGTATCTGCTGGGGATAGGTCAGGAAGCAATGGGCTTAAACTGCAGCAACATAGATTTAATTAGATATTGGGGAAAACCTTCTAATTGTAAGAATAGGCAAGCCCAGGAATAGATTACCTAAGAAGATGATGGATCTTCCATCCTTGGAGGGTGCAAAGAACAGGAATAGTTCAGATATAGTTGATCCAGTCTGGGGCAAAAGGATGGAGTAGATAACCTTTGGAGGTCCCTTCCATCTCGGTTTTCTATGACTGTGATTGTATATCACCGGGATTCAGTGCAGAAGAAGTAGCACCTGTTCACAGTACATGCAAATCACTGTCTCTGGGCCAAATCAGATTCCACCTATTAGATGCCTAAATTGACTTGGGCACTTAAGTATGATCCTATGCCACCTTTCTTGAGACCCTGAAACATCATTAAAATAAATAGTGAGGGAATCCTCCTGACTATGTTTTGTTATTTCATATTAAAGCTAAGATGAGGGAGTCCTATAGAAAGAGACACATTCAGTTTTTCAGGATCTTGAGTATTATGATGGCACACTGGGGCCTAAAAGTTTTGATAGGCAATCTGGACTCACAGATCTAATCTTTTATTAGACCAACTAGATTTTTGCAAAAAAAAAATCTTTAACTGCAAGCTTTCGGACCAATACGGCTACAACCTGGATACCTAACAGGTGGAATATAATTTAGCCCTTTGTGTATAGCAATACATTGCATGCAATACTGTAGTTTGCAAAATACAGGGACTTCCAAGGCAAAGTCATGAATGAAGCAAAGCAGATAAGTAATCAACAAAAAGACACAGCAGAGTCTGATAAGAGAGCTCTTCCATTAACCTCCAGGATGCTGGATTGTGCTATATTTCACAGTTTCTCAACCTGTGGTATGCATACTCCTAGGGGTACATGAAATGCATGCAGGGGGTATGTACATACTCCAACACTCACCCTCTTTTCCTCTCAAAACTACAGCAAAAAATTTGGTTTGCCGCATATTGTATGGCGCTTTAAAATTCCCACTAATAATTTGGCGTGTCATACTTTGCACAGCACTGGGTTCAGCTTTCCTACTTTTGGCCTACATCACCTCTAGCCCAGGTACATACTTGAGTTGTGCACCCCGGTATAAAAGGTGGCAACCCTACCCACACCAGATCAGACATCTGTCATATCATGGCCTTGTACACACAGCCCTTCTTCCAACATATGGCACACATTAGTCTGTCAATATAAAATCCCCTGAAGAATTGAGTGTTGGGGTACTTATTAAAATTTTCAGAAGTTAGGGGGTACTTGCTACTTAAAAGGCTGAGAAACACTGCCATATTTCACTGTGAGGTTTCTTCTGTGTTTTCATACTGGTGGAAAATATAGAAAAAACTTTTCAATTAACAAAAAAAAGACCTAAGTTAGCAGTCAAGTTATGCAGGGATTTTTGAAGGGCAATTTAACCCAGGCAATCCTTTTGTGAAGGTACTCTGGCACACTGGGTGATTCTTGCACTTGAGGGACAGCGTGGCTATGGCAAGCTACTTCTAAAAGTTAACTGAACTGATGAGCAATAAGCAGCAGCTGATCCCCTCCAAAAGCTCAGCTCAGCTTAGCTGAGAATACGCTGCATGGATAAGTAGCAAAGGTCATAGAACATGTGCAGAAAATAATGCTGGACATGTTTGGACTGACCCCAGCAACCGGTTGGGTTGAGTCCCTCATTGCAAGATAAAGGCCATAAACTTGATCCTGTTACATGAAAAAACACAGTAACATCAGCCAGCCAATAGGAAAAGGTACAACAAGCACTGACAGCAGCCATCACATTCTGCGTATCTCAAAATAAACATTTAACTTTTATCTACCCTATCCTTGTCAGCGGGAGGATTGAACCCAGTCTTCACCATTTTTAACATGACATGCTCTTCTTGCAACAAACACTTCACTAAAGTCCTTGTGGATTTAACTACTGATATAAAAGAACTTAAAATTAGACTGAAACAAGTGAAGCAAGAATGGGGTCTTGCTATCAGAGAAAGAAATTAGGGTCAGAAGGGACCTCAGGAGGTCTCTACTCCAACTCCCTGCCCAAAGCAGGACCATCCCCACCTATATCGTTCCAACCAAAGCTTTGTCTAGCCAGGTCTTAAAAACCTCTGTGGGTAACCTGTTCCAATGTTTTACTACCCTCCTAGTGAGAAAAGTGTTTTCCAAATATCTAACCCAGGGGTTCTCAAACTGTAGTTCATGTGCAAGACATCTCTGGAGGGAAATATGCAAGACAAATTGTGTAATGGTGGATTTAATTTTTTTACAATAAAAACTGGCATGTAAGGGGTTAAAATATAAAGCATACGCTGGTAGGGGTACACCGGCAACTGGTCAATCAGGAAGGGGCACACAATAAGAAAAAGTTTGGGAACCTCTGATCTAACCTAAACTTCCCTTGCTGCAACTTGAGACCTTTGCTCCTTGTTTTGTTATCTGCCACCACCGAGAACAGCCCAGCTCCATCCTCTTTCAAACCCCACTTCAGGTAGTTGAAGGCTGCTATTAAATCCCCTCTCAGTCTTCTCTTTTCCATGGTAAATAAACCCAGTTCCCTCATCCTCTTCTCATAAGTTATGTGCCCCATCCCTTTAACCATTTTCTTTGCCCTCCATTGGACTCTCTCCAATTTGTCCACATCCTTTCTGTAGTGAGGGGCCCAAAACTGAACACAGTACAGCAGATGTGGCCTCACCAGTGCTGAGTAAAGGCAGTACTTCCCTCAATCTGCTGCTTCTGCTAATGCATCCCAGTATGCCTTTAGCCTTCTTTACAACAAAGGTACACACTTGGTTCATATTCAGCTTATTATCCACTGTCACCCCCAGGTCCTTTTCTGCAGAGCTGCTGCTTAGCCAGTGGGTCCCCAGTCTGTACTGATGCATGGGATTGTTTTGTCCTAAGTGCTGGACTTTGTACTTCTCCTTACTTTGCACTTCTCTTTTGGTCCAATTCTGTAATGTGTTGAGGTCCCTCTAAATCGTAGCCCTACCCTCCAGCATATCTACTATTCCCCCCAGCTTGATGTCTTCTGCAAAGTTGCTAACAGTGCACTCCATCCTATCTTCCAACTTGTTGATGAAGATACTGAACAAAATTGGCCCCAGGACTGACCTCTGGGGCACTCTGCTTGATTCTGGCTGCCAACTAGATATCAAGCCATTGGTTATTATCCTCTGAGCCTGACAATCCACCCAGTTTTCTATCCTTACAGTCCATTCATCTAACCCATACTTCCTTAGCTTGCTTGTGAAAATGCTGTGTAAGACCGTATCAAAAGCCTTGCTAAAGTCAAAGTACATCACATCCACTGCACTTCTCACATCCATAGAGCCAGTCACCTCATCATAGAAAGCAATCAGACTGGTTAGACATGACTTGCCCTTGGTGAATCCATGCTGACTGTTCCTAATTAACTTCTTCTCCTCCAAGTGCTTAGAAATGGATTCCTTGAGGATCTGCTCCATGATTTTAATCCCAGGATTGAGGTAAGGCTGACCAGTCTATACTTCCCTGGATCCTCCTTCTCCTGTTCTTAAAGATGAGCATTATATTTGCTCTTTTCCAAACTTCTAGGACTGCTCTCAATTGCCACAAGTTCTTGAAGATCATAGCCAGCAACTCTGCATTCACATCTACCAACTCCCTCAGCACACTTGGGTGCATTGCATCTGTCCCCATGTATATATACACATCCAGCTTTTCTAAATAGTCCCTAACCGGTTCTTTGTCTACAGTTGGCTGCTTACCTCCCCGCCAAACTATGTTGCTAGGTATCAATTGTTCAATGCTGCAATCAAGAGAGCTGCTGTAAGAAAAGTGAATCATCTTTATGCTCTTGACTTTTTCCAAGATCAAACACCATTCTTCACACAATTCCCACCGGAAAACACTCCCCTGTCAACATCTCTTATGCAAAGTCATTCCTCAGAGTGCTGTGCTGCAGGTTATGGATCAAAGCCCACTGGTGCCAAAGATAATCTTTTACTTTACTTCAGTGGGTGCTGAATTAAGCCTATAGCAAGAACTGCATTAAGAGCCCCTATTCTGGACTATTCTAAACTATTCTCCTTGATTTTTGACAGGTCACAGAATGCAAATGGCTCAAAGCCCTCCATCCAATCCCACTAGGAGAGCCAGTAGCTAAAGTTATGTCCAACTAAATGAGGCTATGGACAAGATCCTCATGGGTGCATGATAGCCTATTTCCCTTGGTTCATCAGAATTTAAATGATTAAAACATTTGCTATGGGGAGTATTATAAGAATTGGCCCAGATTCAGAAAATAATCTGATGTGGCACCGCTGAGTAGCCAAAATCCAAACACCCCTGGGAACATACAGCAGTTGAACTTAAGGCATCTAAGTACATTTTAAAGCAAAAGTTTAGTCTCCTGCTGCCTCTCAGGTACCCAAGTGGTGCATTGTGGTGGCTTGCTGGGAGAAGGAAGGAATCACATTGTGCAAACCTCAAGCACTGTGGGCAAAGCCTGACCTATCCTTTTAGCAATTCTCATTTAATGTTAGAATGTGCTCCTCCGGCAATATGTATCATTCTTCCTGGAGTTCTCAAGTATAGCTAGACTTTGTTTCAGGAACTTTTAGCCAGGACTTGACCTGATTCACAAGCATTATAACTACACCAACAAACCAACAGTATCTGGGACCAGTTACTTCCAGTTAACTGAACACCACTGTTCCCCCAGCATTTTACCTAACCAAAATTTATTTACTGCTTATAAGTGATACCTACCAAATGAATCTATGGGGAAGAGGGCTAGGCAAAGAACTTTGCCATGATGAGCTCCCTGTTAAGCTAAATCAAGTTAAAATGCTAGCACTTCAAGCACAGGCACTTCAAGAAGGACTTCAGTCTTGGAGGCATCCAGCAATAAAGCAGTGGTGGCCAACCTTTTTGGCAGGTGGCCCACAAGTTAAGCTCCACCTCTGCCCAAATGCCATCCTGACCCCATCTCCCAGAGGCATGTCTGATACAGTTTGTGCCCTGGGACACCAGAATGGTGGCAAGGGGGTTTGGGCCTCCAGACATACAGTGCAGAGCACTGCTGGGAGAGGAGGTGTCACCACCAAGAACCAGGTTAACCCTTCCCTGACCCTGCAACCACCACAGTTTTATATGGAGAACAAGGAGCCAAAGGCCTCAGTATGGCAACAGCTGCATGGCCAGTGAAGTCTGAACCTGGGTTTTGGCTTCCTCTTGCAGAAGTATCCTGCTGCCTCTCCACTCTATGTAGTTGGAGGCATGAGCCCCCCTGCCTCCATTGCACTGAGCATCTGGAGCTCACATGCTGTGCATACAGAGGCTACCTGTGGCATGTGTGCTGTGGGTCAACCACCTCTTTGATTACTTTGCATCTCTTGGGCTGAGAATTAAAAAGCAAAATAAAATAAAATAAAATAAAAGGGTGTCTTGCAAACATTACACAGAGATGTGGAAAAACAGTGCTGTGCACTAGTCACATACAGGGGTCTTTGACAAGGGAGCCTCAGGGTTGGGGGGCTCCACATCCCTTATCAGCTGCAATAGCTTTGTTACTTTCTGGCCACAGCTGTAACAGGTGTCTCTACCATGTGACAGCCTCAATTTGAGGCACCTTGTGAGGCTGCATCTCATGGTACTTTCAGTGATGGGTTTGCACATGCCTAGTGACAGCTTCAGGGCTCCCACTTCCCATGGGACAGACCAAGCAGGGCCCTGCTCTCATGACAGTGCCACATGCTCTGTACCAGCTGGTGCCTTCATGTCCAGGGATGGAGCAGCACTCTGACATCTGTAGGACTTTGTGCAGTGGCACCTTCAAAGCCCATGACATTGACAGGGGGGACTTGCACTCTTGAGCAATTGTATGCCAGAGGCTGCCTGGGGTCCCCTGGAGCAGCCTGTTCCCCCCTCACTGGGCAGCTCCTTTCGTGGCAACTATCTTAATGTGGTTTTCCTCCACTTGCACCCAAGTGATTCCACAAGGCAGTGGGATGAGGTGTCGCCAAGGGCTGAGCCTGGGGCAGGGTCACCCCAGGGGATCCTGGGCCCTGATGGGGTACAGCAGGGCTGCAGACTCCTTGTGGGGCAGTGACATTGGGACCTCCCTCCACCCCCAGGGCTGGGCAGAACTGAGGGTACATGACATGAGAGGTGCCCTGCTGTATTTCTGGAGGCAAGGGGCATTGGCGGGGCTCATCTCACTCTGGGTTCTCCAGACTCAGCTTGCTGTGGGTATACAAGTCTCAGACTGGGACTGCCTAGGTGGGCTGGGTCCAGGCAAAGGCATAACTAACAGGTTCTGTGCCCTGGGCAAAATCTCCCTGCACACTGATGGGTGCGTGGGGTTGACAAGTCATGCAGGGCAGGGAGAGGGAGGGTGGTTGGTCTTAACTGTACCAGTGAGGCAAAGAACCAAGTGCTACTGTTTCTGTCCCCTGCACTGGGCTGTTCTCCCCTTCCTCTCTCTACAGGCCGTCACTGGGAGCTTGTAGCAGGACTGGGTCCTGGTGGCCGATCTAACCTGCTTCACTCCATCTCTTCAAGGTACCCCCTCACTGCTTCACCTGTTGTGCCTTGATAGCTTTATATTACTTTGGGAGGCTGCCCCCAGCATCCTCGAGTGAACCTGCTGGTGCTGCACTCAGCCTACCTCAACCTACTTAAGGCAGACCTGCAGGTCCTTCTTGCCACCATACCTCAAGTCCACTAAGTAAAAACACCCCATGCCTCTATGGCACTAACATGGCCTGCAGCCTCTGCCATAGCCAGGCCTATGCTGCATGAGTCTTGTCCCTTGTAGCTGGCCACAGCTATGCTTCAATTCCCTGGGCCCTCAGCCCTCTTTGAGCTTCAGCTTACTGGTTTCTCTCATCCTCCCTGGGTCCCACCTAGGCCCCTGGCCCCTACAGGGCTGTTCCCACCTGTGAAATGCCCTGGGCTCCTGGCCCTGTCTGAGCTTCAGCTTTTACTTATTCACTAAGCCCCTGGTCCTGCCTTGGCATCAGCCCACTGGCCACTTCTACCCATTTTGGCTTCAGCCCCCTCAGCCCCTGGCCCTTGCAGAGCTCTCCCTTGGCTTCAGCTCCAATACAGAGTAATTTGCTGGCACCCCTCTGTGGCCTCTGCCCCTTGAACTACTCTTGAACCTTGGAAAGGTTGAGAGAACTAGACATATTTAGCTTGCAGGAAAGGAGAGCTAGGCGGGACATGAGAGCCATCTCCAAATACCTGCGTGAAAGTGTGCAGAAAGAAGATGAGGAACAAATAATCTCCTTAGTCACAGTGGGCAGGACACAAAGCAGTAGATATAAATTGCAGCAAAATAGATGTGGATTACAGCTCAGGAAAGACTCTCATTGTTAGAACAGCAAGACAGTGAAATAAGACAGCAGGTTGGACCAGATGACCCTTGAGGTCCTATCTAGCCCCAAGATGTTATAGTCTGAGTTATGATAGTGCCTAGAAGCTCAGGCACAGACTTCTTCTCTAAGGCATGGGCAGTTTGGAAGCAAAGAGAAAGCGGCTTGTTTGAAAGTGTGGGTGATGAAGGCCCATCAGTAGTGAAAGTCAATCCCTCTATAGGGAATGAGAAAGGAGACACAAGAAAGAGATAGGCCATGATGACAGCTGGTCAAAGCTCAGAGCTCCTGTCCCTTGGGGAGTTCTGACATTTCAGGAGCTTGCCAGTTCCAAGGAGAGCCAGACTTTCCCACCGGAGGTAAATTCCCAACCGTTTTTAATTAAAAAGGAACCACTTTCATTTAATTTTTCCTAAACAAAAAAGGAAAAGCTGTCTGAGCACTCCCAGGCTAGGGCAAACTCCAGAGGGCTCTCCGGGCTGCTACCAGGGAGTTAGAGGCAGCCCAGGGATTCATCTGCCATAGAGGGGCACCGGCAAGTGCTCCTAAGCTTTGCCAGGCTCCCAGTTCTGTTGCAGGGAGTCTGGAAGCTCTGAAAGCCTCCAGTCTCCAGGCTTCGGGAGTCTCCAGGCGCCACAGGAGAGGGCTTAGAAGCCCTGAGAGCAGCCGCTCCATCTGGTGACTGCAGAGGCTGTCAAGGTGTCCAGGCTCCCAAATGCATGGCAGGGAGTCTGGGTGTCACAGCAGTCCCGTGGAAGCCAGAGTGAGTTTTTCCCGTAATATCAATGGAGCCAGGATTTCAGCTATAGGTCACTGGCTGAAACATGATGAAGAGGGCTTGCATACATATCTTCATTTAAATGCACTGGACTAAAACTAATACTGGTTAATCTGGGGTAAACGTGCATCTGCAGAGAGATCTTCAGGCCTTTATGAAGTGCTTGGGTACGATCCTGCAAAGACTCAAGTGTATTAAAAATTTCACTGGCTTCAATGGGCCTTTTCAGGCAAGTAAAGGTACTTATACTTGTAGGCACAATCCTTGTATAATCTCAGGAAGTGGGGAGGGGCAGCAGTGCCCATTCAGTGGCTGTCTTGGAAGAGAAAAAGGCAATTAGCCATGTTAGTCGGAAGGCAGGGAGATGGCAGGGTAGACTTGTGCTTTATAAATAGTATAACATGCATATATAGAAGGTATACCTCTTGGATGTAGGTGGTTTATAAGAGGCAAATCTACCCTGCTATCTGCCTGTCCTGAAGCAAACACGACTGAACACAAGGGAGCACAGAGAGGTGTGAATTGGGTAGCAGACAGAATCTGGGGAGTGAAAATGAGACAAAGGTAAAGGGGCTGCTGCACAGTTTACTGAAAATGAAAAAGGACCTTTCTAAAGATACAGAAAATTAGAAACACAGGGCCTAATCCTCAGCTGGGGTAAACTGGCACAACTCCACCAGCAGCAAGAGTGATTTATGTCACTGATCACTGATTTATGCCATCTCAGGATGTGGCTTACAAAGGAAAATGCAGAAAGTGGATGGAAAGCAGATAAGAAATAAGGAGGTAGAGGGCAGTGACAAGAGGGCTAGATGGGAGGGATGAGAACAGAGAACAAAGAAATAGAAGAGAAAAAAACATTAGCAACAAGATGGCACACAGCTTCCAAATGGAAGAATTTTCATTCATATACACGCCTTCCAGCGTGTAACTGTGGAACGCGACTCCCTAATTGTGTACGTGCTTAGCATGGTCATCAAGGGAAGTGAACAGTGCATTTGAAAATATCACACAAAGCAAACTGGGATCATTCCTACAGCTAAATTAAAAGAGAAGCCACTGCAACAGATTAGAGAAAATGTCAGGTTTAATAGAACAGCTATTTACTAAGCCTGAATTCAATTACGCTCCCGCCCCCACCCCAAAAAAAGCAACCGCATTTTCTTCTCTCTCAAGTAGGCCATTGGTAGAAGCTGTTTGCTTTGCAGAGAAACATAACCAGGTACTACCAGGAGACTCACTCCTTTCAGCACAAATTGTACCTGCTTCTCTCCAAAGAAAAATCCAAACCCCCCTTCTCCCCCCTCCCCCCGGGTCAGCAGAGTCCCTCACCTGCTATAATCAGGAGATATATGTGTAAATAAACATTTTAATTAAAATGGACATTTCCTGCCCTACTGCTAGCAATGGCCATAAGGATGAAAAATGACATTAGTTACACCACAAGCAGTATGGCTGCTTGCTGTGGGAGATCAGAGAGTCGCATTAGGGCTGTAATGAAATGGGTTTACAATCCCTCGCACAGGGATTCTGAACTGCTTGTGGAATGAATGGTGGCATTTTCCAGCCTGATGACTGGCACCAGCACAGGCTGAGAAATGCCAGATTTAATTAGAATTGTTATTTGCAAATACATTTCATGGGTTAGACATGGTGAAAGGAAATTTTCAATTGGTGAATATACAGTAATGACAGTTTCAAGGCATAAACAGTGAGGGCCAGGTCCCCAAGTCCCTGAAAATGCATTAAAACATCTATACACCTTTAACTTAGACTTAAGACTAAATCACAAAGGACACCTATACACATGCCTAATGCCTGCTCCGATGTGCTCTAATTAGAACACTTTGGAGAGGACTTAATTAATTGAGCCTGACAGAACAGCTTTCTATTTAAAGAGCTCCAGCAGCCTCGGGGTCATGTGTATTCAGCCAACCCCATGTTTCAATATCCTCCATGCTCAAAAGGGCAGCAAGGGTGCATTACAGTTTATCAAACAAGCTTTATTTAAAGCCCCCTGCTACTATTTTGAAGCATGAAACACTGAATATACCCTCTAATTAAAATGCCCCCCTGCCCCATCCTGCATGTGTAAGGATGCCAAGAGTCTAGTCAATCTTTTGAATTGACAGTTTTCCAGGGATTCAGCAGGATGGATTGTGCCTAGACCCAAATCCCAAATGGCGATGGGGTTGTCCATCTGGGTGTAGGGGAGCAGGGGTCTTGGAACTAAAAATAGCCTGGTCAGGGAGGAGGCAGGGAAGAGCACAGCCCAGGGCTGAGGTGAAGTTGGACTTTCCCAGCCCAGGGGCTGTACTCCAAACCCATTCAGACATTCACTGGATTGGGTTACCCTGTTCCTGAACTAAGTTAGTTCATCTATTCAGGTGAACTAACGTAGATCAGGGCCATCATTTTTGGGCTGATTTAATTCCCCCCCCACAACACCTGCACAGATAGGCATGTAGACTGACCTAACCCTAGCTAGGCAGTTTTAAATGTAACGTCTGTACGTAACCCTAATAAAATGTGATCTGGCCCTAAGTGTTTTTATAGTAACTAAAATCTTACAAATCAGAGCTCTAAAAGGAACATCCAAATCAGTGATCAAGTACGAGCCTGAATCAAACTACCTTCTTCAAGTGTAAAACCAATCCAAATGTCACCTGTTCCCTGGCTCTACCAGGAGCTGAACTGAAATGGAGAATTGAAACTTCACCTGACTCTGAGGTGTTCACAACCTAGATCCACATTTTGTGCATTGGGCTTGCTTCCAGTGACAGGCACACCTTGGAAGGGAAAGA
>NW_005841905.1:836508-843323 GCF_000455745.1 Alligator sinensis
AGTTTCAAAGGACTGTACACATTTTAAACAGTTTGCAAAATTCCCTGGAGGTGAGGTGGGTAACAAGGTATTGAAGGATGGTGAGACAGATGCGAGGCTTTGGAAACAGGAAAACTTCAAAGACCATTATGCCAAGATGCACTACATTTTACAGACACATGGAATATTCAAAAGGAATTTTATATCAGTCAGTATGAGAGGTATCATTATGTTTATGGCTCACTGGGGGTAATTAATGCAAACTACTAGACATATAAACAAGTATTGAGAAAAAGCCCCATGCATATTGCATATTCTGGTTTGTTTTGTTTGAAGAAGCTGGACATAAAAAGGCAGTGAAAGATGTAAAAATAACCCCAAACCCTAATCTGAGGTCAGAGGATACGCACTCATATGATCCAAAGGACCGATACTTGAGTAGTGGACTTGCTAAGGTCCCATATGACTGATAAGTGACACCTGGTAAGCACAGCACACCATTAATTATTGGATGCTTTCTCTGCTATGATTTGGCTTAAAATAATGCCAAGTTTTGTACAGTGTAGCAGATTACAGCTCACTGCTTTCTCCGAGAGACAGCAAGACTAAAGGGGCTGAATTAAAGGCAGACCTCCCAAGGAAGATAGCCATATGCAGGCCTGAATATCTGTTTTAAAGGGAGAGGAATGTAGATCTCCACCTGAGGAAAAAGTGAGAGTTGGAACCTGAGGGGGATGCAATAAAGAGACAATATGGGCAAGTGTGGTTAACTCTGAAGATATGAGTGTCCTTTGCAGTCTGAATTGTTCATGCATTTTCCATAAAAGCATTGTTGGATGAAAAATAAAAATAGTCTTTCTATTTGTGGACACCAGACTCCAGGCCTCCCCATTTCCAGCAGAGTCTTTAACCACTAGGTTACAGTCACTATCCTTCTTGCTTGCTCTCCTTCTGGACTCACAGGCTGCTTGCAGACATGAAAAAAAAATACAAAAACACCAATGCTTTACCAAAAGAGACAATGAATTAGTTTGACATGACTCCAATAAATCTTGCATTATTGACCACACAGTAGCTCAGATTGTTCAACAAGAAGAGGGTTGGAGAGCACACCTAACATCCTTGTGGTTAGACCATTTTCCTGGGAAGTGAAAGATGTGGGTTTGATTCCCTTGAGCGTGAAAAGGATGCAAAGCCCAGGTTTCCCACTTCCTGCGTAAATACTCAGCTATTATGCAAAGGATTTGTTGCCACAACCATTCTGTGCCTACCCTTAGAGGCTGAAATGGCACTCTGGATCCTGTGCGGATAGAAATGAAATCCACATTCATGCTCTTACCTCCTGAAGAGGGAAGTGAGAAATCAGCCTGATGGTTAATATGTCCTGTGCCTTAGTTCTAGACTGCTACCCATTCAACCTCTGGAATAACCCCATAATCATCTCAATCTAAACCTCCCTGTTGATTCCATAGGGAGCTTAGGTGCCTAACATTGTTTCTCTGAATCATCTTCTTGTGATCAGGTGCTTAATTCTTAGTCACTGCAACATGTAAGGGGAGGCACTACAGGGGGCAAATCAAATTTTGCCCTGAATTCAACAACTCTCCATGACATCTCATCTAAGAAAGATGTGACACAGCTCTTGTCAGGGAGGCAAGATGCACATTCACCAAGGCATTAAAAAAAGAAACAATCTCAGAACCCCATAACATCAATCAGAATTCATAAGTAGTTTCTTAAAATCATCACATATGGCAACTCCACTATGTCTCCCTGGTAATTAAAAGTCAGTGACTAAAGTAATGTTCTGTACAATGTTTGGTTAATAAATTGTTGTTCTCTCAGCATCCTTGGGTCTTTGCTTACTTTTTATTGTTTTCCTTTCTGCTGAGTGGGAACGCTTCCCCAATTTATTCTGGAATGGATGACAGTATAATAGCTGTGGTGTAAGTGTTTTATTTACCGCTACAGAGAGGGCTCAGGTGGCCATAGTTTAGAGCAATCTATTGAACTCGTTGTTCAAGAAAAGTCAATAGTACATTTCTTTTCCCACCAACTATGTACTTGTGCAAGGAACATATGCAATACCTATCAGGCAACACATAAATGCATATGCTCTCTTTGCTTTGAAATATAATACTGGGTTTAAAACTGTGCTGATGGCCATTTATTATCTAACAAAGGACAGTATCATGGACTCCAGTAAAGAGTGCTAATGCTATTGACAACTTTTCACCTGGGCAAATGTAGATCCCATCATAAAGTCAATACCTAAGAATACTTCACAACCTACAACTGCACGGTAATGCAGTTACTATGCACAGGTTCCAGTTCCTTTTATAACCATAGCATGGCATGAAAATTTATTAATTACTCTACCCTTGACTAACAGACTTCATGACTAACTAAATTAGGGCTGTCCAATTAAGTGGTCCATGGGCTGAACGTGGCCCCCAAGGAGTTAGTGTGCAGCCCTCAGGCTCCCAGATCAGGCACCACTAAGGGAGGGGCAAAGTGGTGTGGCTCCCGGGACCAAGGGAGCCCAGGGCTGGGAGGGTTTGTGGGACACACAGGGACCCCACTCAGCACAGAATCACTGCTGGGGTACAGTAGGAATTGCCCACTATGCAACATGGGGCCTTGGCCCCTCAGAAGTTGGACAACCCTGAATTAAATTACTAAGATTTCCACCACTATGTACCACTGTACTACCATACTCTGGGTCCTCCTTGCCTTCTAACTCTATCATACCATGTAATAACTTTAGTAGTAACATTTTCATAATAAAACATTTCATTTTAGCCATTCTTTTAAGAGACCAAGGAATTAGCTAATGATGCCTTTTTCTATCTAAAAAGTGCCTAAGTGGTCTTAGGCTCCTAAGCACGATCCTAAGTCCACCCCGCTCAAGTCCCTGAAACACCACCAACTCATCTGCTTCTGCACGACACCAACATCTTGGCCTCAAGAATAAGTCGCAATGTGGAGGAGAAGCATCTGCCCACCTTTTGCCATAACAGTTTTCCTGGATGGCATAGCACTGTATTTAGATGCAAGGATGGGAATCCTCCTTTCAAGAGTGTCCTGCTCATGTCTGCCCATCCATGTCTGCAGGCATTCTCTTGAAGCTTGCCAGTGAGGCTACTCTAAAATCACCCCCAGTACCTGCTCTCAGGCCTGCCAGAGACTGAGAGCCTAAGAACAGGCACAAAGGGAAGAGCCCAGACAAGCCCCACTGATACACCTTCAGTTTGGAGTTTGCACACAGATTCAGGTGGGCAAAGCATGCTTATCTTCAGGTTTGCACAGATCTGCCACTTAACATTATAAAATAAGCTCAAAATCTACTTAGATGTCCTGGAGTTGAATGCAATCTAGTCCAGTCCCAACCTGTATTTGTTGACGACTCTATCTTTTGTACAAACATTTCAAACATTAAAATATAGAACAGTGATTCTCAACCAGGTCTATGAGATCCTTATAAAGTAGCTTAGAACAGGGGTTGGCAACCTACATCCTTTGGGCCCAGCCCATGGCCATGGGACTTCAGTGGCATTTGATGGTGGGGGGCACTTTCTGTGGGCACTCCTCATGCTGCCATGGGGATGAATACCAGCTGCTAGCACTTTCCTCATCCTGCCAGGTAGACAAGTGGTGGCAATGGTGGGTTTCAGCAGCCACCTGCCCATCCACTTCCAATCCGAGATGAGTCATTCAACAGCCAGAAAAGGTTGCCTACAGCAAACCTCAGCATTATGAGTCTTCAGGGTTTCCCATTCTGCATGTTGCCTGTGAAACAAGGCTAGGGCCCTTGTCAGTTATAGGATAGTGAAGATTTGTATCAAAAATGGGTTTCTGAAATGACTGTTCCAGAAGAGGGAAGTGTTTAGTTGACATGCTGTACTGAAGCTTATGCATCCATTTGTGTAACAACATAGATCCATGTCATCCTCTAATGGGAGACAGTAATTTGGAACACAACAGATTTCTAAAGCCTCCCATTCAAATCTGAGTGCTGTATTTCTTGGCTTAGAAATGGTATTTAAAGGTCTGTTTTTGGGGAAATTAGCTTATAGGTATAGATATATGCATTATAAGGAGTCAAGATGGGCAGCAGGAGTAAAATGGATTTTTAAAGAGCTTGGGAGACACACACAGCTTCTCATGGCCCTGAAAGCAGATGGGCTGTCTAGCACAACAAGGCTAATGGATGGACACAACCTGAAAATTGAATGGAGCACACCATGACACAAGATGACAGCCTTCAAGGCAGACAGGTTGTCTAACACAATAAAAGACACACAGCCTGGGAACCAAAGAAGTATGTCCCATAACACAAGGTAAGTGACACCAGCCACAAGGCCCCAGAGCAGCAGGGGGGCTGAGTCCCCGGTTTTGGGGGAACAGACCAAATTAGGAGAAGGCCCAGAAGGTTACGTGGACGTGTGACCACAGAGAGACAACCAACCAGACAGCCATGGATGAGGAGTCATCAGGAGTCATCGGGGGGAAGGAGAATACAAAAGCAGAGACCTGAGATTAACAAAGGGTCCCTCCCTTGTCCCATTCCTCCCCATTTTACTCCTTGAGAGGGGTCTCCATCCCTTGGGAAGGGTCCCCAAGGCCGCCATGGACAGAGGGACTACCAGCAACCCGTCTCATGCACCCGACTGGAGGGGGGCTGTAGGCCTCAGCATCCCACCTCCAGATTACTGACACCTAAGAGAGAGAGCCTCAGAGTGGAGCCTGCATCCTGACCAGATGTACTTTGACTCTGATGACAGCCCTAGGATTAGTAGATATAGAACTGCTTGACGGTTTGTGTTGTTGCTTTTCAGTTATCACTCTGTATCAATAAATTTGACTATTATCAACTGGCAGGTGTTGTGGTCAGTCTGAGGGTTGTGCCTGCCTGGAACAAAAGGTATAAGGGCTGGGTTCCTAAAATTCAGTCCAACAATATTCTGCCTATTTGTTCATGAGCCTTGAGATGAGAGCTTTAGGTGGGATGTTTAAACAACAAAACAAAAAAAAAAGGTTTATTTTTGCTTGCAGAAAAAGTAAGATAGGTGCTGACAGATTTTTTTCCCCCCAGTAACCTACACCTTCAAGAACATGCACTAATACTACACTGAATATTTGGAAAGAAGATGAGGGAGAAAGCACCCAGAAACAGTTGAGCTAATCAAAAGCAAGGTAATAAATAGTTTGGTACTTTTCCACATATGAAAGCAATTTAGAATATCTGGGTACCTCAGATTAAAATCTAACAAAAAGAGATAAAGAATACACGTTTCCTAGGAATTTAGACAATGTCACATTGGAAAAGACCAATAACCAACGTCTCTTGACCATTGTCAATGCAAGATGCAGCTGCAACAAAACAAAAGCAGTTTTGTTCTAATTAACATGACTATTGTATATAAGATATAGGAGAGGTTGGCACTGGTCAGGCCTCAGCTGGAGTACTGTGTGCAGTTCTGGTCTCTGCATCTTAGGAAGGGTAAATTAGAGAGGACCCAGAGGCAACCAACAGAGATGAGAAAGGTGTTAAAAGCAAGCCATAAGAGGAATGACTAAGAAAATTAGGTATGCTTACTATGAAGAAAAAAACAGAATAAGGAGCACCTAAGAACCATTTTCAAATACTGTAATTTAAAGGCTGTCATAAGGAAGATGGAGAACAACCATCTCTCACCAGAGAGGGCAGAACATGAAGCAAAGCAGATTTAGATCAAATTGCAGAAAGAATTCCTTACTATCACAACAGAAGGGCAACGGAACAAGCTCCTGGGGCAGTTATAGAATTTCTTTCATTGTAGGTTTTCAAGAGGCTGGGAAAGCATTTAACAGGGATGCTTTAGGAATAGTGCATCAAACATTCATGCAGGTGGTTGGACTACATTGGAGGTTCCCAACCTTTTTAGATCATGGATTGGCAAACCATGGACTGGAAGTGACCACGGACCAGCAAACTGTGCACCGGTAAAACTGCAGTTTGGAAGTGACTGGCATACTGTGGACTGGCAGACAACCCTTTTTTAGACTGAGTTAAAACCCTTAAAAAACGGTTATCTGCCAGTCCACAGGATGCCAGGCACTTCTGGACTTCCGATCCAGCAGTCAACCCTCTGCGGCCCAGGGGATAGGAACCTCTGGACTAGATGACCACTGAGATCATAGCATCATAGAAAATGAGGGTTGGAAGGACTCTCAGGAGGTCATCTAGTCCAACCCCCTGTTCAAAGCAGGACCATCCCCAAATAGATCATCCCAGACAAGGCTTTGTCTAGCTGAGTTTTGAAAACCTCCAAGGATGGACCTTCCACCACCTCTCTAGGTAACCTGTTCCAGTGTCTTACTGTCCTCCTAAAATCCTTCCTAATATCTAACCTAAACTTCCACTGCTGCAACTTGAAACCATTGCTCCTTGTTTTATAGATTCATAGATGTTAGGGTCAGAAAGGACCTCAATAAATCATCAAGTCCGACCCCCTGCATAGACAGGAAAGTGTGCTGGGTTCAGATGACCCCAGCCAGATGCCTATCTAACCTCCTCTTGAAGACCCCCAGGGTAGGGGAGAGCACCACCTCCCTTGGGAGCCCATTCCAGACCCTGGCCACTCTAACTGTGAAGAAGTTCTTCCTAATGTCCAATCTAAATCTGCTCTCTGCTAGCTTGTGGCCATTATTTCTTGTAACCCCCGGGGGCGCCTTGGTGAATAAATCCTCACCAATTCCCTTCTGTGCCCCCGTGATGAACTTATAGGCAGCCACAAGGTCGCCTCTCAACCTTCTCTTGCGGAGGCTGAATAGATCCAGTTTCTCTAGTCTCT
>NW_005841905.1:843879-855069 GCF_000455745.1 Alligator sinensis
GCTGGCTCACATTCAGCTTATTGTCCACTGTAACCCCCAGGTCCTTTTCTGCAGAGCTGCTGCCCAGCCAGTCAGCCCCCAGCCCGTACCGGTGCATGGGATTGTTCTACCCTAAGCGCAGGACTTCGCACTTCTCCGTGTTGAACCTCATGAGATTTCTTTTGGCCCAATGCTCAATTTTGTAGGTCACTGAATTTGAGCCCTACCCTCCAGCATATTTACTATAGCCCCCAGTTTGGTGTCATCTGCAGATTTGCTGAGGGTGCACTCTATGCCATCTTCCAAGTTGTTGATGAAGACATTGAACAAAACCAGCCCCAGGACCAGCCCCTTCCAATCCTGCAATTCTGATTCTATATGCCAGTGGAAAGTGTTTCTGAACTAATCCCACCTCTGATGCACCTCATTCCTCTCTGATTTTACACAGAGTCTCTTGCCAGACATTCAGGTAAAGGTGTGATAGGATCTGATGAGTGATCCACACAGTCGCACCCCTTGCCATGCCACACATGCATAACAGGAGGAGTGATTGTGGGATACAGCATCAGATCCAATCACGCCTTATTGCTGGGCTCTCCCTTCACCAGTGAGTTGCAAGTTCCCATTGTTGGGAGCTCACAGCTGACAGAACTCGCAGCTGCAGGGGTACCCCATGCGCTCCCACAGCTGCGAGCCCCATCAGTTGACAGGACTCAACTACAGGAGCACATGGGGTGCCCCTGCAGCTGCAAGCCCCAATGCCTGTGAGCTCCCAGCCCTGGAAACTTGCAACTTTCCGGTGCTGGGTGAGCCCCATCAGCTGACAGGGCTCCCAGCCAGAGGGGAGCACCTGGCCTTATGTTCAATAAATGGCATGATGGAAACAAGCCACAAAGTTATTACACCTTTTTTGTGGACTAACGTTGTGGCTTATTCCTAGTTTTATCATGCCATTAATTGATTGAACATGGGGCCAGGTCACAACTTCAGGTGTGATTAAGTGCTCAATAATGCCTTAGGTGTAGCATGTAAAGGGCCAAGGAGAAATTTTCTCCCAACTTTAAGTACCAATTGTTTTATATCTCAGAGCAGATGGAATACTACCATGTATCACTTTAGATCCAATCTTTGATGAGAGCAAGGCTAGACCCCCCGATCTTAGCTTGGGTAAGTGCAGATACTATTTACATGTCAAATCCTTTTTTTTTAAAAATGTACTAAGACAATGGGCTGGACACTGTTCTCAGTTACACTGATGCTATCTCTTTGATTCAAATAAGCTTGACAGTTGGGCCAAAGTGTGAGAGTTTGGCTATGGTGTAGGCCTCTACAGGCAACCGGGGGTCAAGAATGTGAGGGCTCAAAGATCTGCTAATCTAAGCCAAGGCCCAGGTCAGAGGGCTGAGGCCATGGGGACCAAGTTCCAGGAGGACTGAGGAGCAAAATCCAAAAGAAGATATCCAAAAGGAGACTTAGATCAGAAACCAGGGGTCAGAGAGCCAGTGCCTAGTTTTAGGGGAGATCTGAAGTCAGGGTCAGGAAGAGCCAAATCAAGTCAGGAGCCAGAAGAGTCAGAGTCCAGTTCCTCATCTCCACAAAAAACGAGGGCACTCTCATTAGTTTCTTAATGTCTTCTTCAGAAAGCAAAGGGTAAAATGTGTGAATCCAGTAAAAAAAAATTGTGCCCAGTGTTTATGTATTATTTCACTTTCACACACATGACAGGGAGCAGCTGTATTTCACTTCTCAACTTTCACTAAGGAGAGAAAAGATCAAATCATCTTGTGTTGGTGTAATGGCTTTGGGTATGATAGCTGTAACCTCTGTGGTGCCATAGTACGCTCTCACTTAATGGCTTTTGTGATTGATTATACATTTGCACCCGCACTTAATCAACTTTAGTGGTTGTTTATTGCTATGTATCTTGCACAGTAATAGAGACTATGGCTTCACCCGACCCTGTGAGTTATTGTTTGCTGATGAAAAATTCAGTCTTTTGAACTATCACTAGATTATTCTAGTTCATCTCCCAGGTTAGTGCAATGAAGAAGTGGAAAACTGGGGAGATCATTAGGGGAAAACAGTGTTATATATTGTTAAAAGGTCAGAACAGCATAGTTATGTTTATTGCTGTGGCAGAAACAGCAAGCCAGTTTGCTATCCGATCTCTGTGCACTTTTATGAGATAGAGAAAAGGAACAAAAATGAGTGAGATACAAACACAGAGACAGATTAAATCAGCAGAAGAAAAATAAATTAATTAAATAACAATTACGGAAATTACAAGTCAGGTCCCCTGCTGGCATAGATCAGCATAGTTCTGCTGGTTTCAGTGGAGTTATGCCAATTTACAGAGATTGAAGGTATGACCACACAGGTCTGTTTGTTCATCTAGGACAGTGTGCCACACCCATCATACCAGTATTTGAGCATCTCCATGGGAATATGAGGAACAATGAGTATGTCTACATTGCCAATTGACGGGCACAGGAGAGGAACCAAAGGTAGCTTTAAACAACCTTGCTCAGGTACCAGGAACGGCCAGAAGCATCTTGCAAGCTAGTTAGATTTCTATGCTGCCCTCCCCAAAAAAGGGTCAGGTTGGTTTACAACAAAAAACAAGATAAATTATAGAAACAGAAAAAATATTCAAATAGCCTGTCATAAACAATCGATTCCCAAACAGCTCCCCAAAACTTAACCCCTTTTGCTTAAAGTCTGTCCCAATAAAAGGGCCTTAAAATGCTTCCTGAAGATATCCACGTTTAGGCTCTGACAGACTGCAAGGGAGAGGGAGTCCCAGAGCGGAGGAGCAATTACCAGGAATGACCTCCATATATTTTTACCAAATGAACTTGGCACCCAGAACTTGGTATTTGTAGGAGGTTGTTCTTGGCTGACCTTAGAGATTACAGTGGGTCATAAAGAAGAAAGCAGTCCCTTGGGTGTGTAGGTTCCAGGTTGCTTAGGGCTTTGCAGGTAAAGACCAGCACCTTACACTGTGCCCAGAAGGGTACTGGAGGCCAGGGCAGAATATGAAGCACTGGAGTAATGTGCTCCTGGTGACCCACCCCCATCAGGAGACTGGCTGAAATTTGTTCTGCGGTGGCTAGACTGCTTCTGGTACTGAGCTAGATTAATAAAAGGAAAGTTACTTGACTTCTGCATGGCCTGGGTCTTTAATAAGATAGATTCACAGAAGTTCAGGGCTGGATGGGCCCTTGTGAGATCATGGCATCCAGCCCCCCTGTTCTGGGCAGGAAAGACTTCTGGGATGACACAACCCCAGCAAGGTATGAGTCCAGTCTCCTTTAGAAGATCGCCAGGGTAGGTGCCTGCACCCCCTACCCCACCCCCCGGGAGTCTATTCCAGAGTCACACAAACCGTGAAGAAGTTTTTCCTTAGATTTTTTGTACTGAACTCCAACTTCTACAAAATTATTTTCAGAAAGGTTTCTTGTTCAATGAGGGCAAAAGGCTCAGTAAGAAGAGGAGATGGGTGAAATGTGATCTGTAGAGAAGGCTCCAGTTTATAAGGTTCTACTGAACAAGACCAAAAATTAAGTCCATTTCAGAAAAGAAATTTGTGACCCTGAATACAACATATTTATATCAGTGTAACTGGTCTTTATACCACTGTAAAAAAGGAGCAGATACATGGCATACAATCTTGCACCAGAATAACTCGCCTAAATCCAGTATAATATTATATGGAGAAAAGTCTAGGGTAAAATTACACCAGTGTCAGTTACGCAGGCATCACGCCTGCAATTTATCCCAGGTTAGTTGCTTGCTCAAGGTAAATAATCTGTTATTTGCTCCCCAACTACTTAGTGGTGAAGTGCTGTTAAGCAACCACTACATGCAGCTTCCTCAGGAGAGCTGGTCATCCTCCCGCTCGGGACCCCATGGTGTATAAAATCTACATAAGTTACACCAAAGTAAACTTGTTGGTATGGATCCAGTCTCTATAGCACTCCTGAGACGTAATTCCAGATCTGAAACTCAACTGAGAGAAAGAGGAAGCATTCAAAGGATGTGATTTTAAATTTTTGTTAAGACAGAAAACAAGTCATGGAAAGTGCCATAAAGAAGGAAGCAGTCCCTTGGGTGTGTAGGTTCCAGGCTGGTTACGACTTTGTAGGTGAAGACCAGAACCTTATATTGTGCCCAGAACGGTACTGGAGGCCAGGGCAGGATTTGAAGCACTGGAGTAATGTGCTCCTGGTGACCCACCCCCAACAGGAGACTGACTGAGCTTTGTTTTTAATTTTTGTTAAGACAGGTAGCAAGTTATGGAAATAATTGCAGAGAAACCATTTTATGCATGATCAACAATAGGTAAACGTTATCCAGGAACTAAACACTCTCTAGGTTGGTTTACTTTTTAGGGTCCCAAACAGAGCCTTCGAATACACATTCCCTGATTTCTCTAGTAATGATCTGCACAATCAGTCACTTTCTGGGACAATTAGCACCAGGAAGAAGATATTTGAAACTGTACAGTCCTTGAATTCTTAAAACTTATGAAAAATGGGTACAATATCCAATCACCTCCAAACATGCAGGGGTGGAAATACTGAAAATGCATTCAGTTGCTTGAAACCACTTCTAACTTAAGTGTGGTGTAGAAAGTCATCCTAGAGCCATGTTATAGGTTACCTTTAAATTGTCATAAAGGCACTTAAAATGAGAACATTGACTCATTAAAGGGTGTTGGCCTATCATAAGTAAACTCTAAAAGTTGTAAAGATAAACCACTCAGAATGAGGTTTATCTTTAAAACATTTTACCCATGCCATTCCAGAGTATTGTTTGCATGGTGAGAGGAGGAAAAACACTTTCATTCCTCCAGCATCCCAGGATGCACAGCTCCCAGCCACTCTACCACTTTCCACTCTCCAAACCTCTAGTGGTCTCCCTGCCCTCCAACATTCCCCCTCCACACCGACAGCAGCCACTCTAAGCAGTTTAATTGCAGAGACCATGCAGCCAATAACAAAGAAAGAGCAAGACTGCCACTCGTAATGACCCCAAGAAAACTTACCCTACACGTAGTCCTATTGAAGTACACAGGGAATAAGGTTCCATTCAACATCACAGAATCTAGCTTTGAGGAAGCAGTGAGGAGTTGGACAATTCTCTGGTTAGGCCCAGATTCAACTGTTCGGTTTCATTTTCCCACAGTAGAAAAGATAGTAAGGAGAAGCTTATAGCTTTGATCTCACTGAAAGCTGTGAGCCAAGAGGACTGTCTGGAAATACCCAACCCTACTTTATGTGCAATAAAAATGATTGAGAGAATTGCAAGTTGATATAAAGTGGAAAAGGAGGAGGGCATAAAGTTTTGTGTTGGCACGAACACTACAAAATGAGCAAAGGGGGACTAATAAAATGCCGGCTGGAAAACAAAACTATATTAGACGCTAACCTGGAGCAATGAAGACTCACAGCTATGAAATAAACTGAAGTACCTTGCCTTTAGAAGGCCTTACCTGTTTATATATTGTTGTAATCTTGTTTGTTATTCTTGTTTGCTATTCTGGTCCATATACTTGTTGTCACCGTTCTTTCTTCACAGTTTAATTTCTTTATTCCATCCTGGTTTTTAAGAAAAAAAACTGTATCAAATCAGGTTTGCAATTTGATATACATCAAGTGTATCACATAAGGCTGGAATTCCCCAAATTAAATAAGAAAATCTGTGTTGGAAACCAATATTATAATAGCTTTTTCACATGCAAGGTATGATAAATGCTTAGCACGATCTGTGCCAAAAACATTCAGATGATCAGAGGGGGCTTGTGAAGTCATACCTCATTAGCCTGAGAGTAAAAGTATGATGTAAAATGGCTTTAATCCATTTTTCTCAGTTCAGGCATTCAGATGGAGCCCCCCACCCCAGATTCTGGTACCTCCCACCACCATTTCTCTGCCTCATCCAGTCCTCAGTTATATGGCCAGAGCAAACACTCATTGCCCCCTCACCTCCTGGGGATCTGGCACTGCCACAAACAGCCTCTCCAAGCTCTCTTTGATAAGTCGATTCTGCCTAAAGTGTTAGGGCCAGACTGTGGTTTTGAAGCAGGAGGAGGTACTGATGCAGACTCCCTGACCCAAAGAGTGCTCCTGGCAAAGTTGTGTCTAAGAGAGCACGTCAATGCAGCATACAGTACAGCAACTGAAGTGAAACAGAGCTCTAGGTGACTACAGCCTTTCCTCAGAGAAACACCATTTGACATTTTCATTCTCCATACATGGAAACAGCTTCACAGTTTCTTTGTTTAGGTAAGTACCCTCACCCCAAAGGCAGCTTTGCTCCACATTGTTTGCTGATATGCGATTCAGTATTGCTGCAATACACTGACTATCAGTTTTTAAAATTCTGCTAACACACATTTGATAAAGTTTTGGGGATTGTTAGTACTAAACTATTGCAACCATCTCATAATCACTTCCTTTATCTTTTCAATTGGGTTGCAGTTATTTAATTTACCTCCATGGAGTTTAATTTTCATTTTAATTTCCCCAAGGTTCTCTTTTTTCACCGTCTCTGTTTCAGCTTACATGATGAACCTTAATTGAAGTTTTGAGTTGCTAGATGCTGTGCTGTGTGGATACTGGTCTATATCACCACTGGCTTTTTGTTTTATTTTGGGGGGTGGTATTTTTGATTTCTCATTTAAAAGAATATTTCCTTTTTATGGTAGATTATTTGTAGAGAGTAGTTCCTGTTACTTGAACATGTACATTGAAAAGAGACTTCTTCTAAAGATTATAAATCAAAGCCTGTGCACACAACTGCATGCATATCTGTACAAGCAAAGATTGCAATTACACGCACAAGTAGACAGTAAAATAAGAGCGGGTCTTTTCTGCGGTCAAAAATGATTACACACTCACTCGTACCTCCAGCTCACATGAAGAAACTTCACCAAAAAAGCAGGTGAATTATGTTACTGGATGTTTTGTAGCTAGACAGTTGTAGGCTGCAGTCTGGCTCATCAGTCCTGACTTGCATTGACATGGGTAAGGAGAAATTCCAGTGAAATCAGTGTAAAAAGAGATGAGTCAGCAATCTAATACAATGGTGCTCAACCTATCTGGCTCCACAGTCTGGAGTGTGGCACAGGGCTGCTCCACTGTCTAATCCTGTGCATGGGATTGTTCTGCAGACCTGATATAGAGCAGGGTCACGGGTGTGATCTGGCATGCCCCGAGTCTTGCATGCCAGATCTAGATATGAAGTGTGTCCCAGGGGAGCTGGGGTCGCAGGAGGACCCCAGGCTAAAGGAGAGCTTAACTTACCTTCTGCAGAGCCCGAAGAACAGGAGAAGACACGCGTGGCAAAACCGCCATCACAGCTGATCAGCCGCACTTATATTCAGCTGCGGCTGGGCAGGGTGGGCGGGAGACGCTGCCCGGCAGAAATAGGAAGCTGCCCCGAGGATGTGGCAGGGCGGCAGACGAACGGAGGCTTGAGGAGAAAGTCCTCACCCAGAGGGGCCCAGCTGCCACATCAGGCAGCAGGGAAAGTCGGGGGCGGAGCCAGGAGAGGTGCCGACAAGAGAGCCGGCAGGGAAGTCAGCAGTAACGCTGGCGGAGAAGCCGGCAGCAACGTCGACAACAAAGCCGGCAGGAAAGTTGGCAGCGACGTCAGCGGAGAGGCTGGCGGCGAGGCTGACAGCGGAGCTGAAGGAGGCGGCAGGGACGTCGTCCACAGAGGCGGCAGCAAAGCCGGGAGCGATGCCGGCAGAGGTTCCAGCAGCTGCACCTGCAGCAGAGCCGGCAGCAGCACCTGCGGAGGAACCGGATACAGATGCAGAGAGAGCAGCGTTGGGGCAAGCTGGTGCTGAGACCGAGGAGCAAGCCTGCAGGAAATCCTCAGGGAGGAGTTAACAGGGGCGTGCTCAGTGAGGCCCCATCGGGTGTCACCGAAGGGCGGCTGAAGACCCAAGGAGGGACGAAACCAGTGACGGACGGGGCCTACTACAGCCCTAGGATAAAGGCTGGGATTCAATGCCCGAGTAGGGCAAACCACTAGGGTTGAGTAGTTTGGCATAAGGGGGATCCACGGGGCCCATAGGCCAGGGGCATCCTTTGTGGGCTCCTGGCCCTGTAGCCTTAGTACTCCAGCTGTCATGGTGATGGGGAATTGCACGTTAAGTCACAGGGTGGAGGGGTTAGGGCGTCAGGATTTCGGATCGGTGGGACACGGTCTGAGGACTTCGGAGTCCACACATCACGGCACGAAGATACTGGCACATAGTTGGCAGGCCGTGGGAAGAGGTCAGGCAGAGCAGCGAACGCCTAGGGGGCCCAAAGACCGGTGACCCAAGGTGACGAGTGGCCGGGGTGTAGGGGAGGTCGGAGCCCTGTGAGTGCCTGCCGGGAGGCGCGACGACCCTGGAGGATGCCTCGAAGGGGAACCCCTCCACTGAGGTAACATTCAAAGTCGTGGCAGGCGAGTCAAGGGGATCCCCTGACGTCAGCTGGGGTAGTCTTTGGGGTCCACCCGCAAGCCCAGGACAGGCATGATCAGTTGTCTAGGCTAAGGCCGCACGAGAGCGCCTGATCGAACAGAGGCAGGCACAGAGTGATCCCATGCCAGTATAATCTGGTGCACAGGGCTAAGTCATCTAGGCTGTGGGACTCCCATGGATCTTGAAATTTGGTGGCAGGGAAGCAGTAGCAGCATTTAATTGTCATGATTCTGGGCTTTGCTGCAGTAAGTAATGCTTCCACTACTCTCCCACTAAGAAATTTCCAGACCCACGGGGACCTCTGTGGGTCTGCTCTGGCTTGCGTTGAGTAACACTTGTCTAGTACATTTAGGCAGTTAGTAAAAATAAACACTTAGAAGATATTGACTTGCATCCAGACACTGAAAAACCAACAGAAAAGTCTGGGTAAACTGCATTGTCACTGTCGTGGTCACACCAACATGCCAAGCAATTACCACTATAATACATAAATAGTGCTTTCTTAGTTAGCAGACTTATTAACCTCCAAAGGCCAACTTAAGCTCCTACTTTGTTACATTTTTAAGATTGTCATTCATTGTTAGATCAATTTGGGTTTATTGTAGCTCTGAGCTGGAGACTGTTAAATGCCAAAATTTGCATTCACATAATGCTAAGACTCTGTGCAGACCCAACGTAAAGTCAGGAAGTTCAAAGTTTAAGGCTGGTAATTCATCACTAACCCTCACCAACATGAACATGACCCTGTGGCAAGAACTAAGGCTAGTGGGTTGAATTCTCACATACTTCTACGAGTGTGATTGGAACCAGGCCCAAAGTGTTTGCCTTGACCTTCAGAGAGTCGTGAGCTCTTAATGGATGCTGTGAGAAGGTCTGCATTTAGCTCAAGGCTAGACAAACCAGTTTCAGGCTCCCCAAAACAGTTGGTTTCATCCTGTTCCTCCCTGGCCTGCCTTGCCTTGCTTTCACCTGATTCTGAGTCTTGTGTGAACAAGGCAACATATTCAGGGTACTTACGATGGGTGGCTGGAATGGCAGTAACCAGGAGAGGAACTTCTGGGATGCAGGCTAGGACAAGATCTATGTTCAAAAGGCAACTGATGGCGGGTCAGTTAATTAAAAGGATTACAGGACATGGTTGCCTGTGATAGCAGGGAACTAGACTCAGCGATCCAAGTGATCCTGTCCAGCACTATGGTCCTGACAGGCAAGAAGCAGGAAAGCTGGTGAGGATTGAGAAGGTAACTATGTATTCTGAGCTCCTACCCATCACCTTGGAAAGCCAAGGTCTCCTACAAATATCATTATAGCTCTTTAAGAAGAAGCTCTTTGTGCAGAACACAGGTGTCCACCTGCTATGCTCCATGTCAATCTAAGAGCTCTTCTTGGAGTCAGATGGTGCTGAACACACACGGGGTTGTAAACTCCACAAGCCAAGACTGCGCATTCAAAATTAACATGGCTTTAACGCTCTAATTCTGTGAAAATGTGATTCAGCCTAATGATTCATTTCAATCTATTAATACTTTATTGGGTCAAGCTGCAACCCTTGTTTTAAAAACAAGATGACACTGACTGTTGAGACAAATTCTGATCAACCATCTGTGACCAGAATCAATTCATCTTTAAAAATTTCTGTTCCCGAATATACTAGTGAAAACAGAGGCATGTCTAGGGATTGCTATTAAAATATTAACATTTAACTGACCATATTATGAGAAGTAGCAGAGCATTACTTAAGAATAGAGAAAAACACATAGGGCACGTCCACACATGCAAGCATGTGCACTTGCAGCAGCTGAAATAGAAGCAGTGCAAATTTGAGCCAGGGCTTTTTGCTTCAGCGCACATGCTCAGACATGCACTTTGTTGTAGAGCAAATTGTGCCACTTGGGACAAAATACCCTGCCTGGCTCCTCCCAGATCTTCAGAAGCTAGAGCTGCTAGGGCAGCTAGAGCCCGGGGCCAGCACCTGTGCTGTCCCCAGCAGTATAAAAAGCTGCCCTGCCCTGTCCTGGCCCCAGCAGTATAATCCTGGCAAGTAGCTCAGGGCTACTAGCTCTCAGGAGCTTCTGGGGCCCAGCCAATTGGTACCTGGGAACACTACCCCTTGTGCCAGCTGGACTGCTGAAGCGGCCCTGAGAGTTCCCTGTACCCTCTACCCACTGCAGCAGTCTGGCAGTGGGGGCTGCTGCCTGGCTGTGACCGGCTGCGCACCTGCCAGCCCGGAGTGGGGCCGCCCCAGCCAGTAGAGGCATCTGCCCCTCTGGGCCAACTGCCAGTGGACTACAGTTGCAGGGTTGGTCTTTGTGCAGCACTACTGCCATTTGTGCCCCCTGCCCAACCATCTGGGAAGCTATCACCCAGAAGATGTTCTGGGAGTGGTGGCCTGCTTTGAACTGTCAAAGCATGTCCTCGCAGCCCCATTTGTCCAGGACGTCAGCCACAGCCAGATGGGTCCAAGGCACCAGCTCTGAGTAGGCAGGGTCCTGGTACTGGCCTCCCTAGCAGGAATTCTGGTGTTCCCTATTGGAAAACTGAAAAATCCCTGATAAAAAAAATTCCAAAGTCACTCTGTAAAATACCCCCAGATCCATGTTCCTCCACAAGTAAAACAAAAGACCACTATAAAGAGAGAGAGAGAGACAGAGACAGAGACAGCGATCAGTTGGACAATGTTTTATTGCTATATCTACAGTGGTAAAGCAAGTCTCTTATCATAATAATAA
>NW_005841905.1:855640-859759 GCF_000455745.1 Alligator sinensis
GGGGGTCCCCCCATGGTTCTCTCCCCCCTCTTCCAGCCCCCCCCGACCCCTTACTCACCAGCACTGGAGCCCTGGTGCTGAAACATGCAGCCTGGCCGGCCATGTGTTTCAGCACCAGGGCGAGGGCCAACCATAGAGATGGTCTGGCAGCCAGAGCGTCTCCATGGAGGATCCAGCCTCTGGTCGCCCTGGGCCGCTTTTTCTTAAGCTTCTAATTTTCTCCAGGGGAAATGTCCAGGGAACATTTTTTCGTTCCTGCACGTGCTTGTTGCCCCGCCTCAAAGGGGTTTGAGGTGGGGCAAGAGGCACTTGCATGCTCGTGTGGACGCACCCATATTGTTTCAGAGACAACTTTGTGGCTGATCAAAAATTTCCTATGGAAAATGGAAATGGATTCCTATGGAAAACATTTTCTATGGAAATATTTTTTGATTTTTTTTCCCCGCTCTATGGAAATTAGTTTTTCATTTCAACTAAATGATAATTTGTAAGTGTCTGCTGAAATGTTTCAATTACAAATATTTTGTATTTTCACAAAGTATCTGAAGATGCTATTACAGAGCCTCATGGATGTTTAGGTTCATTGTCTTATAGAATGATACGGTTGGAAGAGATTTTGAGAGTCATCTAGCCTAACCTCTTGTAAGATCTAGCTGAAAATTTGCTATTTCTAAATGATCCAAGATGGATGATGTTCCATCTTTTCTTGAAAACCTCCAAAGAGATTCCATGAGCTTCCTAAGCATTGTGTATTACTGTGCTAATGTTCCTGTGGTCTCCATTCTCCCCTAAGCATCAGGCTTACCAGCAGGACTATTATCCATCATGATGATCTATGTCTGTGGACTCTCAGTAATGCAATTCCTCCCACGCTGAAGAGGGGAAACATGATGCGTCACGGGAGAAGTAGTCCAACAAGTGAGTTCATCTGATAGAAGAGAATAAGAGTATAGGGACTTGAATTAAAACTTCAGGGAGACATTATAATATCATTTCTAATTTGAAATATTTGGGGGCTTTGGGCAAAATATTTCAGTATTTCTATTTTCACCAAAAATTCAAATTTGTGTAGAAAAGAAAAACAAAATCAACTTTAATAATAATATTATTCAACCTTGATTTTCACACTTTTGTTTTCTTCCATGAACTCACCATCTTTTGGCATGTTCCTCAAAAGAACTCTACTAACAATTAAATTTTGGCTGTAAAGGGGGGAGGTAAATTCAACTCTGTAAATATTTTGTAGAAAGAACACCTTTGGTTTTGACCATGCATGTTTAATTTCCTTCCCTGGCATAAGTCTCATATTTAGCTTTTGATAAGAATGCTGGATATTCTTGCATCCCTCTCTCAATCTGTTTTTCCTGACCATTCAGTAGGATCAAAGAGCAAACATCACAGCTTTTGTTCAAACACTGTGTTGATTTTATGACTCTTACCCTCTCCATTTTAATTATGTGCCTGCTTTACAGAACATCTGTAATATGTTTTTGACTTGTTTGTTAGCTATGTTCTTCTCCTCCTCATTCTTTGTAGTTATAGTTACTGGTGTTTCCTTTAATTCCACTAATGACATGAAATTGAGGAAGAGACAGAGTGAGTCACTTGAAAGAGCAGCATTTCAAGCACCACTTAGAGTGTAAAAGAAACCAGAGGTCAATTTCTGTATTTATGCATTATTTGTAATTTCCATTCATACAATAAACACACACATGAATACATATATATGAACAAAACTAATATATATATCTGGCACTGACTGTGTGTATGACTTGGAACATGAGGCCTCAGGATCTATCCATCTATTTCTATCCATATAGCTTCTGAGGCCTGATGCTCCAAGTCCTACACACACACGGTCAGTGCCAGATTTAAGTAATCTCAGCATGTCAGAGAAGTTCTTTTGAAAAATTGAGCCCTCCAACACTACTTTCTTCCTTTAGCTCAAGTAGTCAAGGCCCAAGATTTTCAATCAGGCCCTGCCATGGCTATGAAGCTTTGATCTGCTCTATAGAAACAACTCAGATGAAAGTCTAAGGATACTGTTGCATGTTACAGTTTGGACATGCTCACTCTCAGGAAGGTAAGGCAGTATTAAAGTGAGTGTGTTCTAGGAGAAGTCACACATTAAAGGATTAATACACTAACCTGCATAACTCTGACTTGGGGCTAGAGGGCTGGCAAGTGGGGGCCTGGCTAGGAGCTGCCAAGTCTGCCCTGTGGCTGCTTGGCTTTGTGGCTCCCCAGCAGCTCCCTGTCCATCTGCATCCCCTTACCTCCCCAGCGGCTACCCTGCAGGTGCCTGGTTCTCCCCGGATCTCTGTCAGTCCAGGGCAGCAGTTCTGGATAACAGATCATCCACATGGGGGAAGTGAGGGAGGTGGAACAGGTGTATCCTGAGACTGGAGGACTTCAAATTGCTGGTACTGGCCCTATGGAGCTGCCTAACACCAGCTAATCCTCTCCCAAAGAGACGCAACTTTAAGACACCAAGAGGGCACTTAGCTCCTTCTCTTCTGTCCTAACCTGCGAACACTCTGGTCTTAAGAGCATTTAACATGTGGGAAAGATGATGTCTAACAACACCGTAAGCTACAGACAGCCGGTTCATTTGACAATAAGAAAATGCCCAACCTGTGTGTGTGTGTGTGTGAGGAGGCGGGGGCATCAATCCATCTCAAACACTAGCAGTGTTGTGCTATTAGCTGCACCAAAACTGAGCAAGTCTTGCTTGTTATTAGGGCTAAGGGGCTCTGATAAATAACTTAACTGGCTGTAACTAAATGCAAACTGCCAAGCAGAGGCTGACCACTCTGGATAACAATGTAAAGAAAGTTATTGATGTGTGAAAAGCGGAGAGCAGGCTGTTCCTGCAGGAAATAGCAGGCATGTTTAAATGGGCTTAAGCAGTGGCATTAATATTGGAATCAATGAGATTTTGCAAATATCCAGTAGGGTAACTCTCGGTAGTAGTGTTACCTTCCATAGTTTGTACTGAGCATGGTTCTTGCCAACATTTCTATTTAGTGTCTTGACATTGTGATTAAGCTTGAGATCCTTGCTCAGTATTCCCTGCCCCCCCCTTACTTTTTTACTTCCAAAGTTAGCTGAAAGTTCAGTGAGGGCTGTACCTGCACATAGCAAAGAGTTAATTCCTCCTTTGCTGAGTGGTGGCAGATCTTGGAACTGTAGCAACACCTCAGTTTCCTGATAGGGGACAAATCAAGGATGCAGAGTCAGAGTATTTTCTAGCAAAGTTTGTTAAACCTCTACATCAATCCTGTGTAGAGCTGATAGGGTATTTTTCAAATCTTTTATGCCAGAGGTGGGCAATTATTTTGGGCGGAGGGCCGCTTACTGAGTTTTGGCAAGCCATTGAGGGCCGCATGACAGGCAGCCAGAGGCAGATAAATATTAATTTTCTAAATTTTTTAGGGGCCCCACGGGCCGGATAGAATGGCCTGGCAGGCCACGTCTGGCTCACAGGCCGCATTTTGCCCCCCCTCCGTTTTATGCTGATACTTAAACTCTTCATGGAAATATATCCGCCTCAACAAAACTCAGGTTAAGAAGGTTTGTTAGATTCAGGAAAAAGACAGAAATGCAAGACCTGGCAAAAGCCTGATGCTTAGAGCACTTGTCCGACTCTTGCAGACCCTGGATGCTAAATTTGGGTTCCTCCCTTCCTTGGTGAAGGTCCCAACCAGTGAGCAGGTGAATGTCCCTCACACACTTTCAAGTCATTGGAAAAGTCTGATTTTTATTCTAACACAACGTTAAAAACAAATGTTGAAAACCTCAACTTTTTCATGAAATTAAATTTTCAGTCATGTCCCGCCCAAGTCCTACATTCCCGGAAGAGGAGCAGTCAATACTGCACATAAGCCTAACTGAAGTTTCTGTAAGAAGCTGCAAGTCACCAAGAAACACCACTCTCTGGCTCTCTGGTTTAACATGCTGGTCTCTTTTACAACATCAGTCCCTTGCATCCACACTGGGAAACCCTAATATAAGGCCTCATGGTTTCAAAAGGTGATACCTTTTTGCACAGTGGCTCTGCAATACAAAACAATCCCATAAAAGGTCCAACTCCCTCACACAAAGAAGGATGCTTTTCCC
>NW_005841905.1:859790-861282 GCF_000455745.1 Alligator sinensis
CCCTTGGTTATTCCTGAGTACAGTTACGGGTTGAAGTAATTTAGTTCATATTATGAAAAGCTTCATCCTGAGTACTTATACATCAATTGTCTCATAATATCTTCACTCTTGGCACCTCTTGTCATAACATTTGACATTTAAACTTCATGTCTGGGGGCTTATTAGGACCTGAGGGTTTATGGTTTTGTGTAGTTCAAAGTTCCAGAGCTCAGAAACAAGCAAAATGACAGAATTAGTATAGTTTACATGTATCCTTTTCTGCAAGTCTGATTTCAAGAAACTGTGATAAGTATACAAAAAAAAAATCTATATATTGCTGTAAATGAATTGCATAATGAAAGAGAATCACTATAAGGAGGCGTTTATGAAGACTCGTATTTTCCAGATCTCCCAAATAGCAAAAACTCTTCTAATTTTCCAACGTCTCTACTTGTACAAGCTAGTTTTGAGTCATTTGTGCATGACATCATGCTCATTTAAGGTGTGCATTCAATTAGCTTAGCCAGATTTACTTATAATTTCCTACTTGGAAGTTCTTTAGCCAGAAGCAGTAAAAATAAAATCTGAAAAATAAGTCTCAGATAATTAAATGTTATTTATTTATTTTCCCTTCAGCTCTCCAGACAGCTCTGATACTATTGCTTAGGGCATCTTCCCCTTGCCTGTTCCTCTCAGGAGCATGACTTTCAGAAACTCTCTCATTTTAATTGTATCCTACAAAGCAGCTCAGAATAGAAAATTAGAAGCACTGCAGGAGACAATGTCATTTAGAAACATCAGGTCTGAAAGACTTTGCACTAAATTTAGGATACTGAAAGGCCTAAATGTGAGTGAATTAAACCTAGCCCTGGAAGGTGAATCTCACTGTAGCTGGCCTACTGATGCCTGGGCTGAATGTGGCCTATTATCTTTGTTTTTAATTATCACATTCCATAAACTACAGATATTACAGTTTGATGATTATAGTCTAAGAGATGTTTATACATATTTTCTTTTAGCATCAGCTACTAGGTTTGTGCGAAGCGGCTAGTATTCGCTTTGGATTCTGCCAATTTGAGGGACAGTGATTCAATCTGGTGATTTGAATCCCTGTCTCGATTCGATTCAGCTAAATCTGATTTGGAGATTTGGCTGCTGCCGAATCACCAAATCAGATAGGTCCGTCCCCCATAGCCTGGCAATGGCTGCCCCATCCACCCTAGCTCCTAGGATTTGGGGGAAAAAAAAGTCCCGACTCAGCAGGTGCTGCAGGGCAGGGGCAATCCCTGCTGCCCCCCACTGTCCCACGCTGCATGGGGGGGCTCTTCCATGAGCCCCCTGAAGCCCCAAGGCTGCTGCATGAGCAGTGAGTCCTGGGGGTTTTCTCTTTTTTTTTTTTTTCTTAAAAAGACCGGGAGCTGGGGCATGTGGGGTAGTCAAGGGGGGGTTGGGGGGCTCGTAGCAGAGTCCCCCATGCAGTAGGGGCTTTTTCTAAAACACCAGAAGCTGCAAC
>NW_005841905.1:861313-879712 GCF_000455745.1 Alligator sinensis
GCTCCAAGTAAAGCTTCAGCTCCCTGCTGCAGCCACTAGGGACTGCCCGAATCATCATAGCTCTCCAAATCTTTTCCTAAGAATCGGAGAGCTTTGAATCGATTCAGACCTTTTAATTGGTCCCCTGATTCTATTTAGATTTAGAGATTCAGCCACCGAATCAGGCCGAATCTCCTCCGAATCGAATCAACACCTGAAGCGTCACACAGTCCTATCAGCTACCTCATTATACCCCTTCAAACCCTCCTTAATACCTCTCTTCCATTATGATGCTCACCAAAAACACTGCCAATGGCGAGACCTCCAGCATCCTTAGAACACCGCTCATCATGCTGACCAGCATTGTCTCAGTACCTCCTTGCACTCCCCCATCAGCCCACAGACATCTGCCGTGTCTTGTTCAATTCTTAAACAGTAAACTTTCTGGAGCACAGACTGTGGTGTCCTGGTCCTTTACTAGGGCCCCTGAGTGCTTTGGTAACACTAAACATTAAAACAGGCTCCCAGATTGGAAACTATTAGAAGAAGACTCCGTATTAAAGAATTTATGTGCTAGGCACTGGGAATTACATGCTATGACATACAACAAAGAGATGTCCTGGGAATGCAGGATGATTTTTTAAAAGCATCAAGTGCTTTTGTGATGAGGCTCTGGTGGATTCATCCTCTTTGGACAATCCTTCCAACTCTGGATCTAAAAGTGTAAGGGTATATTGCTTGAGCTAAAGGACTAGTTCCATGAGACAGTAGTGCGAACCTCTGCATGCAGCATGACCAGTACAGAGATGAAGATCCACACTAGCCTGAAAGCTCTACTTGCAGCTCCAACTGGAGTCAGGAGTGCTGAGCACTTCTGAAAAAAACCCACCGGTTCTTTGGTAAATAGCAGCTGTCCCAATACAAAAGTACAAGACTTAACTTATGGTTTTTCTGTCTTTCTTTGCTGGGCATGTTTTATGGGATAGGCTGGTGGAGGTGAAGACTGGATCTGAAACAGTGACAGCTAAAAGGATCACAAAGTGTCACTGCTGTATGGCACCATAATTCATACAGTCTGCATGTTCCAAAAGCTCATAATTTTTCTTCTAGTACAATGTCATTGTTGTGGTTCAGGCTTTTGCCCAGAAGTTACAAGCTGCCATTCCTCTGCAGAACTTTTCTTTTTGGCTAGGAGATTAAAAAAAAGAGTCCTGGATGAGAAGCTTGTAGATCTGAAGTTTATTAATTGTAATCTCATGTTTGGGTATGCTTTGGGGCACACTGTACTGTTATTGATATTGCATGTCTTCAAGCAGTCCTGCTATTCTCTTACGCTTTAAACAAACGTGAACAAATATTTTGTACCTCTGGCTTGGAGTCTCTTCCAAAGGGAGTTTGCTTCTTTTGAGTCTTCTTTGACAGGGTGAGGACCATGGTCCAAGCAGGTGATTGATGTGTGCTTGACAACCCTTAACTATACTGGAAGGTATAGCTATCTGTGTAGCAACAAAGTCTTAGCACAGATGCGCTGCACCTTGGAAGCTGTGGCTTGCCTCAATACAGCTTCAAAACAGCCCCAGTGAAAAGCATAGCCCCTTCTTGGGGTTGCTATCTGTGTAGCTATGTGGTGATTGAAAGCTCAGGGTACTTGAGGCCTCATCCTTTCTGGATCTCAGGCATGTTAAGAGAACAGCGAGCAGGATGCAAAAAGCTCCTATTGTTTCTGCAACCTTCCCAGGAACAATCTGCAATCAAATCTCTGCTCCCATTGTCTGGACATCCTCTGACTGATTCTTTGTCGAGAATTGAGACTGGGTCTTGTAGTGCCCAGTCCTTTGGCCAGTACTCACACTGACCATTGAAGGCTGAGCAAATAGGACCAGATTGTAGAACAAAAGATCCAGCCTGAATAAGTGAGCTGTGAGCCTGGGCCACAGGGGAAGCAGTGGAGAATGAAATCCTCCCCTTACCCTGCCGAGCCAGCACACAACCACTAGCAGGGCCCACGAGCCAGCACACAACCACTACCGGGGCCGCAGACAGAGGAGAAGCAGGATATATTCCAAGCAGTATCCCCTATGTGGGGATTTGGGATAGCGGTGGCTTTGTTTCCATTCCCCAGACAATTAACCATTTCTGATCCAACACTCTCCTGGCTGGAGACCTTGGTGGCCTCCATGAAGGAGAGGGAGGACATAACCCCAAGTTGGGATTGCAGAACTCATTCTATAGAAATCCCCTCGTACATTTACAGTTCTTAAAGAAAAAGCTCAATATGTCTATCGTGTGCATCTGTCAGCATTCATTTTGACCTCATCCATATAGACAAACATTTTTAATAAAACCCAGGCTGTGCATTTAAAGCAACAGAGTAAAGTAACACCTGTCATTTATTTCACAATAAGGTTGCCTATTTTCTGCTTAATTAGAAAATCTTAAAGGGGGAAGAGGGTGAGAGACACTCCTCTTTAATAGAAAAAAAGGCTTACTTATATGGAATATACTATTATACCAATATAGCTTTAACCCAACCTAAAGTTAAGGTGTGAGTTTAAAACTAACTGTGATAATAGCATGAAAAGGCACTCTTCTTGGAGGATAGAAGTCCATGCAGAAATACCAGTCTAATGATATTAATTAACTATTGCATATAATTATATCTGTATAACAGGTAAAATTCCCTGTGAAGACAAACCCGTAAGCCTGTAATTTGCAAGTTAACCACTTCACCCAGAATCACAAGCTGAGTCAGTCTGAGCCCTTCACCAAGGGAGTTCACATTTTAGTCACAGATGTAAATAAATATCAAACCATCTCAGTCTGAGAAATGTTTCCCTTACCTGGAGTATTTTTCCAAGCCCTGCAGCACAGGGACCATTTGGTTTTACAGCTCCTTCCTGAAACACCTGTGTCAACTTCAGTGTTTATAAAGTTGGTGCAAAATAGGTACTCTGACTCTGTCTTACTAAAGTTAACAGCTGCTGCAGACATGCTATTTTTCCTTTTTTACATGTTATGGATAACGACATACAATTAATGTAAGCTACAGCAGTTAAGCCGTTGTCTGTTATTCATTTAATATTAAGAGTTGCTATTTGATATTCAGTAGTCGGGAGAACTGCATAGTTCACTTTTCAGAACCTTCCTTGTCATTAAATCACCCAAACGCTTAGTCCTGCAGAGCTGCTATGCTGAGCTACTCTTGGGGCTGCTAAACTGAGCAAGGCATTTCATTACTCAGGATCTAAAAAGGTGAAGCAATCAGAGGCATGGGGATGGAGTTTGCTGTGCACCTGTCTACATCTTGTGCTGATTGAGACCTGAGAAATACTGATTCATTACACCTGTAGAAGCATACCTTTGCCTAAAGCTGGTATTTGCTTTTCATTTTCTCCCTTGTATGTTCTTTCACACACTCATGGAGTGGCATCAGGAGTGTCCCCCAATAGCAAAGTTGGCTCCTGCCTCCCATGTGTGCACCAGATTGGAGTTGCCACTGGAGGCAGACCATGCCTTTTCTCTGCCTTCGGTAGAAGCCTCTATAAACTGATACAGTGCAAGCCTGACTGCTCAGGTCTAGACCTTATCTTGCCATCAGCCATGGTGCTCCCCCTCCAAAGCACTTCACAGTGCTCAGCAGAGTCTGCAGGACTATTTTTGCTCTCTTATTGTCTGAGAACAGAGTTTTCAAGATCCCGACTCACCAAAACTGCAGAAAACTGGATAGTGTGCATGCAAGCTGTCAACTAAACATCTAACTGGCCGCTCACTTGTGCACTGACTGCAACTCTGGGTGAAACTGCAGTAATACTATGCATATATGCTCTATGTTATGTGCATTTTAAGAAATGTTCAGAGGTGTATGTGTTACTATAAAAGAGAGAGAGAGGTTGGGGAAACAGCTCAGAATAACAGCTTACCAGATTGTTTTGCTCTGTTTGCAATTCTCTATTTAGATTTCAAGTGATGAGGGTTTATAGTTAGAGCATCTTGCACTACAGTCTCTGCAGGCTCTACCAGCACTATTCCACCTATGTTTCATTTCAGGCTTTCATTTTAAATCGATAGACCTCAGCATACGAAAAGAATAATGAGGGCTTTCCCCCCTCAATATACTATAGAACAGCCAACAATGAACATAAAGATTCCCTTTTCACCTTTTACATACCCATAATATCTATAAATGCAGCAAGGCTGAACATTTAATCATAGCTGTCAGGGAATTAAAAGAAAAAGGCTGCAGGGACAGATCCTTAGCTGGTGGAAAACCAGCTCAATGGAACCATTAGCATTATGATCCTCAAAGTATTATTCACCCTCATGAAGAGAAACATTTTATTGGATTACTATCCAAATGCTGCAATGCTGAGTATTTTAGGTTACTGTTATGTTTGGTTTTTTACCCTGTTTAGGGAGAAGTGTTTTGAGAACATGTCTGTTTAGCACTTGGGCATGTGTACATCAGACTGGGAGCTCAGTTATCTTTTTACAGGATGTAGTTATTTCTTCTTTCCTGGCAGGTTAGAGCTGGACAGCTAGTCTGTGTGTACATGTGCGCTCACACACTGCAGAGACACACAATACTCTGTAGCTCTGCCAATAGTCCTAACAGTGCTATAACAATATAAATATTCTGATGCCTGGATAATAAAATGACAAGCACAGTGGGAATAATTAGATAGTTTGAGTCACTGTAACTGATCATTTAAAATTGCAGAATATGACAACTAATACCCATTGAGGACTAGGCGCTCATAAAGTTTGTTGTCCTTATGTAATCAATATGCAAAACAGATTATATGCTTTTAAAGTGAAAAATCAAACTGATTGCAATGTTTAACATGAGAGATTTTCAATAACAGACTTTTCTTTCAAAAATAAGTAAAATAACTTGCAAATGCTTTCACTTTCTTCAAATTTTCCTCTTTTTTTTTAACAAAAATTATGTTTCAGTTTGGAGGTTGCCAATTTTGACTGGCTGTCTTATGCCTGAAAGTGTTCTTAAACCTGACAGTTTTCTAAAAGAAAGATTTTGAGAATTGAAACAAAAAATATGTTTTCAAGTTTTTTTTAATTTCAAACAAATTTCAAAATGACTGACATACTTTTCACAGAATATTATGAAAAACAAAAAGTGACTTTTTTTGAAAATTCACTGAATTAGACTGCCTTCAGAATGAAAGATTCAGGACTCATGTATATATGTGTACATATTTGCAGGTATGTGTGTTGTATGTACACATATATAGTGTGTGTGTGTGTTATATATACATATACACATGCACACAGGTATATGTATGTGTATACACACACATTATAGTACACACACACACACTGTGTGTGTATACACATACATATACCTGTGTGCATGTGTATATGTATATATAATATACACACACTATATATATATATATAGTATGTACACACACACACACACACACACACACACTGAATGAATAAAGTCAATGCCCAAGTGGCTTCATGTTTAAGTCTGGTATTTGTTTGTATGCGATGAACCAGCCATGAGCAGTTGCATATACCCGATTGGAAAAATCTTACCCCAGACATGTCTGCAATGAACTCTGCATCCTACAATGTCTGTACCCACCCACTCTGTCCCACCAACTTTCACAAATCTGTCCGCAAAGGGCTCATTGCAAGTAGAGGCTTTTATCATCTAATAAACAAGTCTCTTCCAGAGCAAGACTTCAAGACTGCCCTTCTTCTATTCAAGTCTATCCGGTCTGAGAGCTGTGGAACGTCTGCATCCATCGTTGTTTCACACTTTGGTTGTTTTGTCATTTCTTTTCTGGTGCTACTGATGCTGTGATGTGTTGTTATTTGTCAGATGAAATTTCCAGGCACATTACTCTGCCTGACAGGATGAGTGTGCCACAAGGATCTCCACATCTAGGCACTGCTGGAATGCATGCCATTGATATGCATTGGAGCTTGGGAGCAAATATGATTTTTTTTCTGATCATAGCATCAAAAATAAAGTGTTAGAAACTGTTAATCTCTTTATTGTGCAGAATCCCTCGCAGTCTGTGAGTAAGATTTCAAAGCACTGCATAGGGAATTATAAGCCTAAATCCTTTTAACAACTCCCCATGCACAACAATATCAGGATTTCTATATATAATTCCCTGTGCTGTGCTTTTAAAAGGTACTTTAAGTCACACTCATTCTGATTGCCCAGCCTATGAACACTAATCAGTAGTTAGTCTTGTCACAGGATAACTTAATCAAAAAAAAAAAAAGCTTGCTATGAAGGCACACAGTTACCGAATTAGCTCATCAAAACACAGTCCCCTTCTTCTCCAGCCTTTCCATTCAGTTAGATCAGTGATCTTTCAAGGGTGCCACCGGGTGTCACACAATGTTACCACTGTTGATTGTGCAAACATGATTCACAAAATAATCCTAGAGATTTCAATGAGGAATCCATAGCATTTAAAAACATTGACCTGTTATCATCTTTCTGAATTTTTTGCAACAGAATTTCTCTAATGTTTTATGTAGTCAAAAATCAAGTGAAAACTAAGAGCTGACACAATCCAAGGGGTGCCTGGAGTCTATCAACGTTGAAAACCACTGAGTTAGATTAAGGAAACAATCCATCTCCCTTCAGTTGTGTAACGTTATCTGTTTATAGAGCAGGGTAGCAACTGACCAGTTAAGAGTTTCCCTTCATGTGTGTTCACCTTTTGCAGGTACAGTCGGGTGTAGTAGGACCAATCAAGCTAAAGGGCTTCAAGAGTTTCACACGCTCAGCTAATGAGCTGGTAAACTTTGAGACTTCTTCCTGAATCTGGAATGGGTTAAATTGCTATGAAAAAACTTTAAACCAAAGCACTAGCCTCTAAAGCAAGGAGTGATGATGTAAGAGGCCTGATTTAGAAAGCGCTGCCAGGCGATTCAAGCAGCCAAAGGGAGATGGAGCAGCCTGCACAACGAAACAGGAATGGAGACAGATGAAAAGTTTGTTGGGTTTTTTAAAATGTCTTTCTTCAGAGCACATGCAGGCTGGCACCAAAAAAAATGTGCCACACTGAAAAGATTATAAATAAAGATTGAAAAGTTATTAAAGAAACCTATACAACTAACTCAACCAGTCGCTAAGAGATTGGAGTTGACTGGTCTGCTCAGCTGCCACAACTCACTTTGTAAAGAGGTAACAAACATCACAGCTTGTTTCTTGTCTCTGACTGGTGAAGAGTTATATTTCGACATGATGGACCAGGATCTTTGGAAGTTTAAAGAAGCCACTGAGTTGGTCATCAGTGTCTCTAACCACCACTGTAGGTTTGTTTCCACCGACATATTTACAAGTGCTGTATCCATCCCAGCTTTAAATTAACAAGTGACAAAGGCCACAGCTCACTTGAGAAACTAATTGTCACAAATGGCTGGCCCCAGGAGCGACTGTGGCACCTCCTGGTGGCCACTCAGCCTCTCTCTCGGTATATCATCCCCTTCTATTCACCTACCATGCCTTGGTGTAAATGGACAGGCTGCCCCAGGAATCCCTGAGTGAGATCTCACCTGCTCACAGGCTATGCCCGAATTGTGTTCACTGCCTTAAGGGCAATTTTGTGGCCTCCTCATCTCCCCTTTCAGCCATGCCCAAGCCTTGCAGATGTCACCAGTCCACTCAGTTTCCCTTGTTGGTACCTTGGTCTACTTGGCCTCCACCCCCCCTCTTGCTGGGCTGCTTAGCTCAGATCCGTTGTACTGGATCTGGCTTCTGGGCACCAACCCTGTCTCCACCCTTCTGGGCTGCTGGGCCCCCAGCCCCATCTCCACCTCTCTCTAAGCAGCTGGGCCCCTGACCCCAGTTTCTGACCTTCTATGCGCAGGCCCCTCTGGCCCTGTCTCTGTCCTTCAAATGCACAAGGCCCCCTTGCCCTGGCTCTGCCCCTCTTGGGCACTGGCGCCCTCAGCCCTGTCTGGCTTCTGTTTCTACCAGGCTTCCGCTCCCACCTCAAACCGCCTCTAGGCTTTAGACTGTCCCTCAGGCCTGAGCCTGTAGTGTCCTGAACTAAAGCCCCTAGCAAGGCTCAAAATGCTGCTGTGCCCTTGGCACCCCACTATGGGTTAGGCCATAATGCACCCCTGTCACCCCACCATAGCCTCCTTACACTCCCCTTCCAGCTATGCCCAAGCCACCAACTGAAACTGTAACCAAGGAGTAAGCCCTGTGGCTTAGACAAATGAAACCTCCTCTGGCTGTGTCCAGATGAGTGTGGTCATGCAGTATGGGGTGCTGCAGTTCAGCTGTTCTCTATGCTGCAAGGGAACAGCATTGGGGGGAATGGGAGGCCCGGGTTGACCCCTGCATAACAAAAACCAAAAAAAAGCACAAAAAAGCAGAGTGGTATATGTAAGGGCAGTGTGCACCACTCAAAACCAGAGCCTGGCCAGGCAGAGCAGCAACACAGCTGCTGGCCAGACTGAGCTGCGTGATCACTGCTGCTACAGCCCTGGGAAGCTCCCAGGACCCCAGGTAAGGCTGCTGGGGCCAGCCCAGTGGTGGCTTCAGCCTCCCCTACCCCCACTCAGGCTACCCTGCCACACACCAGATCACACATGGCACAGGCATTTCCCAGGGACAACTAGTGGTGGCACAAGGTATGCCACTGCTAATTGTCCTCGGGGAACCCAATGTCCAGACTTGTCTAGATGCAGCCTCTGAGTCCAAATATGAACAATGGCTCCCTGCCCGCATAACAAGGCTTCCCTTTACCGCAGGTAATATTCCCCTGTCGGGCAACAGCACTATGCTTGCCTTCCTCAAGATAGCCTCAGTGCCAGCTAGGACGTCCCCTGCATCCCACCTGCTCTTGCGTCTGTGGCCTTCCAAGCCAGACTGACTGCATGGGCTCAGGCCCTGAGCTTATATACATGCAAAACCCTGCCCGCTTCTGGTCAAGTGACTTGGCAGTCCTCACATGTGTCTTAATTTTGACCCTAAGGCCTCGCCTGCCTGTCTCTGTGGCTACTTAGCTGCTGTTTGCAGCTCTTTGCCTCCAAGCAGCCTGGTTGTCTGTCCCTTGTGCTTATTACTGCTGGCTTTTGGCTGCAACTCAGCTAGCAGGTAGCTAGTTCCTTGGCTGCTAGCTTTCCCTGCTGCAGTTTCCTCTCTAGTAACAGGAGACTTCTGCCTCTCTGTCACACTAACGTGCACTATAAAATAGCTATTTCCAGTGCAGATTCAGAGCATCTGTCACAGTTTTACTTAATGAAACTCCCATTTAAATCATAAGGGAAAATTTGCTACATAAGGAGTTTAATATTTGGCCCTTAAACTTACTGTGATTTATGTTGCCACAGGTTATTTGATTTTTGTATGGGAACCCAACTGAACTGTTTTTTCATGAGTGAATATTTAAACTATTATCAAGGAACCCAGGGCAGGGATAGACAACTTATTATAGTTTGTAAAAATAAATAAAAGGTACCTAAAATGCAGGAGTGCACCGCAATGTTTCACCAAGTAAAAGATCCAAATGAAAGAACAGCCAACGTTCTCAGCTGCTTTGAAATTCATTGCATGATCCATCTGCTACAATAACTGTAAAACCTTTTGGCCCCACAAGCCAGATGCTTATGCCAGTAATTTACCCCAATCCCCACAAGCCAAATGACTGGCACAGAGTTGGTCCCCAGGTCAGATCTGGTCCATGGGATTGGACTGGGCCCCACTCCTGCAGCTTCAGCCCCACACAGCAAATTGGGCCCTGCACCAAATTGTGCCTGAAGCCCCAGCCCTATGCACAGAATTGGGTCCCACACCAGATTATGCCTGCAGCCCCCAGCCCTGGCCTTGTGTGCAGGGCTATGCCATCTGGCTCAGTGGGCTTAGAAATTTGGCAGTGGAGAAGCAGAGGTACCATTAATTGATGCTCCCCACTACCACATTTCTGGACCCATGGGGAGCGCTGTGGGTTGGATGACATGGCTCTGTGGGCTGGATCTAGCCTGTGGGCCAGAGGTTGAGCACCATCACTATGGGGTGATAAAAAAATTCCACAACTGCATTTACTCTGTTTTCTTGCATACAGCATGACCCTTTTTCTTTTTTCAAAACAAATCTGCTGCTGGAAATTGTGCTGCTCGTTATATGTGAGAAATATGGTAAGAGTCGGTCTGCAGCTTACAGGGCAAAAGTGAAAGTAAAATCTGCAAGGACTTGTAGGGAGCACAACAAGGAGTAGGCTCAGCTCCCAGGTTGCTGCTACTCAGTTATGTACAAGGAAAGAGCTTTTTTCTTCATCCTGGCTTTCAACAACAAGGTGCATATTTTATTCTGGGTTTGTTGTATGCAAGCCAATATAGCATCTGTTCTGCTTTTAAATCGAAGCAGGCACTGCTGTACTATCAAACAGCCAGACAGGTAAGGGTTTGAAACTGTTTCTTTTTCAAGAGCAAGTAGTTGTACATTATGTTCATCTGACTTCTGTAGAGGCTGCAGGGCAAAATGGAGACTGCAGTCAGCTGTTCAGAAAGAAACCCACAAACAACTCCAAAAGTAACCTGGGACACATGAACTTTGTATACTTTCTTCAAACATTATCCCTACAGGAGCTGGACAGCTCCTGCAGGAATTGACTGCTACTGGAGTGGACAGCTATTCTCTGCTAAGTCTCTGGGTGGCTCTCTTACCATCTGGAAAAGAGAAAAGGAAAAATACTTCTCATAACTGATCATCAAAGTCACATTGCAAAACAGTATTCAGTAGTGCTGCAGTCAGCATTTTCCACTGAGCTCTTTGGACTGCAACCTCAGTTATACCTAACTCTTAGACTGAGTGAAGGGAATGGACAACTGAGTGTAAGGTGATGTATAAGGGAGATAAATGGATTTTGATGAGTAAGATTAACAAGGTGAGCAGGAGCAAAAAGTCATGGAAAGAGATGAGCTGAAGACATCAGACTCTGCTCATGAACATTTGAAGGCAGCAAAGGTTGGTGAAGGCAAGGTCCAGCAGACTGTGAGTTTGCCGAGAAGAAAACCAGCTGGGCTGTCAGCATGGAAACAAGTAACCAAAGATTAGGATATGAAACCCTAATAAAATGAATGGGGAGAGTCAGGTGCCTAAAACATATCAAAGAGAAAGGTGCTTGGCAAAGAGTCGTGGTGGTATATGATATCTGTATGGAAAATTATAGCGTTGAGGGCTAAGGGCTTGAACACATGACATATTCCAGGATAATAAGCCTTTACACCAGCATAAACAAGGAATGGACACACCACAAACAGTGCTGGGCCATAGTAACTTACTTGAATCCAGCATACCCACCCAGAAATTCAGGGGCAAAACCATACCAGTATATAAGTGAGTTGCTGACCCTGCTGCCTCAACAGGTGAGCCAACTCGGCTTGCAGTTTTTCAGGCCAGTCTTTGCCAATACAAAGGGAAACAACATGAAACCCAAATGAGAATCGCCATAGATTAGACACCTTGCTGGGGTTATTTGACCCCAGCAGTCTTTCCTGCCCAGAGCAGGGGTACTGGACCTGGTGATCTCACGAGGTCCCTTCCAGGCCTAAACTTCTATGAATTTGTGAATACCACCTTGAATTCACAACAAACCCAAATCTTCTATCTTTTCCGGATGGTAGGATAGGGGCAACTTAGCTCTGGCTTCTCCTTAGCACAGCAAACTATTCTCGCTCTCTCCTTAGCACTTCCTCCCGAGTTCATAACCTTCTTTGTGTCTCCACTTTCATTAGCTGGCCATCACTTCCAGCTGGCCCCAGATCCCAGCCAGGCAGACTTGCCCACCAACCAACTGCAGCTGGGTTCGCAGTCCGGGAAGGGCCAAGCCGCTCCTTACACAGTGTAAATTACACTGGCATAAGCATCACGTAGCTGAAGCTATCTTGGGTAGCTCTTTGCTTTATATGGGTATGTGTAGATGACACAGATGTTAATGTAGATTGCCTGAAAATTTTAACGGGGCTTTTTTTTGGTGTGGTGCATTTTTGTTTGCATGACATGGTGTTTGTGTTTGCAGGAACAGCACTTTTGAGCAAGTTAAGCCTTGTGTGTCATTCCCCGCAGATTTCAATAGGGGGAGTCAAATACCAATTTACCCCCTGTAATGTCTTTCCTAATGTATTATAGCAAGAGGGGCATGTAAACCACCCCGGCTCCTCCCTCCCCACGTCCGGACTCTCACTGGGAGTCTCCCCTGGGCACAGTCATGGTCACCCCAAAATCCCTGTTACTTGCACCCGCCTATGCTCGGTCGGTCTGGTCTCTCTCTGTCAGTACACGATCCCAAAGACCCCATCCCAATGACAAGCCGCTTGACTCCTCCCCTCCCTTTTTCGTCCCACCATGTTATAAATACATGTGTTTTTTCTTTCATTTACTATAGCTGCTATGATAACTGCTAAAATATCATAAAATATTTGGGGTTTAGAATAGTAGGTGGGTGGGTGTTTGTTGCTGCCTGGTTGATTGGCGATTGCTATTGGTGATGGCGGTGATGGCGAGCTTTTCTGGGGGTTTTTTCCCTCTCTTTTTTTTTGGACTACATTTCCCAGCATTCCTGGGCGCATTGATCTTCGTACTGTTTCCAAGGGGGCTCCCCTTGGAGCCCTCCCATTCCCTGCCCAGGTACACCGTCAATCTTTGTGTAGTGCCACATACAGCTTATGGAGGTGTGTTGTGAATTGTTTTATAAGTGTTTTTGGAATGTTTTGGAAAATGTGGATTGCTGTTCGGCTTGGTCCCCCTCCACCCCCACCTGCCTAGCCCTAGCTAGTTAACCTTCTCACCCACATGGGGAGGGGTGGAGCTCATTTAGATGTGGGTGACAGCATGTAATGCCCCCCTCTCTCAAGCTACTCACAGTCTGGAAGCAGCAAACCCCTAGCCCAGTCCAGATTTCCTCCCCCTTCCCCTGACCGTCCACCCTTCCACCCCCTGTCCGCAACACTGCACGCCCCTGCAGACAGACACAGATTTAAAGTGTAAATGGATTTATTTTAACCAAGAGAAAGAACAAAGCACTCCTTGGTGTTGTTGTCAGCCATACACCCTGCCAGACAATTATGCACAAGGATCGCCTGACCAGCCTCTCCTTGAGGATAGCTCTTCATTCCCTATGCTGCTGCTGTTGCTGCTGCTGCCTGGACATGTTTCTGTTGTCTGGCCACTGCCTGTTGTGCTTCTTCTTCCCACGACTCCTTGAAAAGCTCTCCTTGGCTCTCACAGATATTGTGCAGCATGCAGGTTGCCACTACAAAGGCCGTGATATTTTCTTGCTCCATCTTGAGCCAGCATGTAAGCGCCCTCCATTGTCCTCTGAGTCAGCCAAATGCACAATCCACAGCCATCCTGCAACTGCTCAGATGGTACTTAAAAACCAGCTTCTGTGGGTCGGTGACGCTCCCTCCATAAGGCTTCATGAGCCAGGGCTTTACGGGGTAGGCAGCGTCCGCTGATATAACCAGGGGAATGGTGACACTGCGGATCACTGTCTTCTCCACGCCAGGTGTGTAGTGTCCTTTCTCCACGAGGCCAGGCAGAGGGGAGTTTCTGAACATGCGTGCATCATGAGCACTGCCAGCCCACCCAGTATAAACGTTCATGAACCAGCCCCAGCAGTCCACTACAGCTTACAGGATCATGGAGGCATATCCTTTCCTATTTGTGAAAGTCCTCCCCCTCCCCACAGGACGCAGCACTGGGATGTGAGTGCTGTCTAAAGTCCCTATGCAGTTTGGGAACCCCTTCTCATTAAAGCCATCTATGACTTGCTGCAGATGTGCCAGGTGGATAATTTTGTTTGCAGCTATCTCCTTAAGCAGCTGGCATACCTCATGAGATGCCAGCCCGACCATGCAGGCAGCCATGACGAACTGGTTCACGATGTAGTGGAGGCTGGATGGGCTGGCCAGCTTCATGATGGCCATTGCGACCCTCTTGTCTGGTGGGATGGCCCAAGACATGTTAGTGTCCTGCCTCGCAACATGAGGCACCAGCATCGAGACGATATTATAGAGTGTCTCCCTTTGCATTTGGAACATCTCCAGCCACTGCTGGTCGTTCCAAGTCGTCAGTATGCTTCGCTCCCACCAGTCCAAGCTGCTATCGTGGGCCTACATGTAGATTCTGGTCCATGTAGACCATGGACCAGACCATGGACTAGGACCATGTAGATTCTGGTCCTCCTCAGGTTTCTCAACAGAGCCCGGTCAAATTCCACTTCTTCGCTTTCCTCCATGTGTTCCAAGCCCTCTGGGTGCCTGTATCTTCTTTTTCTTATTGTCATCAATGCTGTTAAACCAGGAATACAACTTGCAACTAAACACTGTAGCACAGTTCCTATCCTTCTCAAGCATTCCAGCAGTAATCCCAGGTAAACAGCATTTACAGAAGCAGTACTGCTACCTCCTCCTCCTCCTCCTCCTCACCCATGTCCTCCATATTCTCAGTGTCGGAGGACTCTTCATGGCTTTGTTCTCCATCGTCGTGTATTTGATCCTCATTCTCCATTTTGTCCCTCTCTGTCAGCAGCAGCTTCTCACTCGTCTGCCCCAAGTGGGGACCAGGGACTGTAGGGTGTTCTGTGGTCTGGAGCTTGGTGTATCTGCTTTTTCAACACTTCACCCCGACACCCTGGGGCATTGGGGCTTTTGCACATCCTTTCTTCCTGAGCTTAGCAGCCACTGGTGTTCTGATGTAATCAAACTTGCAAACAAAAAATGTTTTGCCTACTCCTCCCCTAGTAACGTGGGCTACTCAAAACTTTTGCCACTTTAGGGAAAACAGGCTGTACTTCTGTAATAAAATTATTTTGCAGCAGCAGGCAGGTAGGTATCAATTTTTGCAACATTCCTGGCCATTGAGCAGCCATCCCAAAGTACAAAGGCCTTATCTACCCCACCACTAGGTCTTTTTTGTTGTTAACTGGGTGCTTCATCATCTTTGAGTGTTTTGACACTTACAGGTAATGACTTCACAATCCTTGGAATTTTCCCAGACCCTCATGCAAGCACAGCCTGAGTATAAAGGCACCCCCCAAAAAAAATTGCCAGCCCCCTTTCACAAATTGCTTGTGCTGTTGACCACAAACTGCTTCGCCATGTCTTAGAAAGCCAAGGCCAGCAGTATGGAGCTGACAGCTCTGGAGGCTGATACCTCCAGTGCCTATGGACCCAAATGGACCCAGGAAGAACTGGAGGACTTAATCGACATTCGGTTGGAGCAAAGGATCATAGACAGGCTGGAAAGTAGGAGGAATAAGCTTGTTTATGTTAAGATCACAAAAGACATGCAGGCATGAGGGCACAATCATGACTGGGCCCAGGTCTGGTGCAAGATCAAGTCCCCGAGATCAGCGTTTTACAGAGTCAAAGGTGTGAACTCTTGTTCTGGGGCAGGTCGCACAATTGCCCCCTTCTATGACAAATTGTCCATCATTCTCTCCAAGGATATGAGTGACAACCTGGATATGGAGACTTTCAGCATTGGGGTTGGGTAGGAGGAGGAGGAGGTGGCAGCAGCCTCTCCTGAGGGTGAAACCATGAGCATGTCTTAGCTGTATGGAGACTGCTCCCTGTTTCCTGATGAGTAGCAGTAAGAACGGTCAGTCACCATACACTTAGTGCCACTTAGCCCCTCTTCCACAGACTAGCACAGATGATGAAGCAGAGGAGGTGGAGGGTCAGGAAGAAACCCATGCGGCCGATACATCATCTACTTTTATTGAGACCCAAGAACATACTGGACCTGGTAAGTTTTTGTAATGTGCCTCTTGCCACTGCCAGGCAATACCCGGGTACATGCTGGTTGGGTTTGGGGGGCCAGGGGGAGAAATTAATATGTCGCTGTACATGGGTCACCATGTTCTTTCGGTGGTGGTGCATGACAGGTTTGATAGCTCATAATGTAACAGACGCCAAACTAATTATTTGCTTTAATTAATTTTTTGCAGCTAGCATGGGCAGTGGCAGCCATGGACCTTTCTGAAGCGAGTACTTGTAAGTTTTGGGCAGTACGAGTGGTGCCCCACTGTTGCAGGGTCTGTTTCTGTGCCTGTTGGCATTTTGTGCACTGCATGGTGGGGGGTGTACTTTCCTCTTCTTGCAGGAAAGGCAACCTTGCTTTTTTATTTGTTTATCAGCCCCCACGACCCATGGCCACCTGGAACGGCGCCCACTCACACTACAGCAGAGCACTGCAGAGATTTTTGCAGCAAGCAGAGATGGTCCCACGAAACCTTGCTCAAGGTTTTGGTGGACTCAGTAGCCAGAGCAGAATCACTGCATAAGGAGGATGCCACCCTCAAGCAAGTGCGAGACACCACGCAGAATTTCAAAGATGCGGTCGAGTCCTGTGTTGAATTACAGAAGTCACAGGACACTTTCCATGATGCCTTTCAGAGTGTGCAGAAGTACCTAAATAAATGGGTGTGATGCCCGGAAGGGAAAAGTCGGTCTGCTTGTCTTGCCTCTGTGCAAGACAAGTGGAGAATTACAGCTGAGCCTGTTCCCCCTAACTCAGTGGGGTCACAGGATGGCCATATGACTGCCAGCAGGGCCAGGAGGGTGCCATTGCATTTCAGGGAGACAGGGGTGGTTCAGGGTCATGGTGGGGTGAAGGCAAAGAAGCACAAGTAACTACAATAGTGTGTTGCAAACAATAAACCCTCATGGTTTCCTGGCTTCCTGTGTCTGCCTCCATATCCACTCTTACACTGCTTCGTTGCAAAGGTGGATTTCATTCATTGTTTGGGTTCATTGCTCTCTGTTTGTTTTTCCTGACGCTTGCTGCATAGTGCTGGGGGATAGGGGTTGGCAATCTCTCTTGCACAGGTACACAGGGGAGCTCCAGTGGTAAACAGGAGGGCTTCCTGGGTGGATTGCAACAATCAAGTGTTGGGCTGCACACCAACATTTTGCAAAGGCTGGTGTGTCACCTCCCAGCAGCCTGACTTGCTTTTTTGCACGCCACCAGCCACTTTGAAAAGTTGCCCACAGGGGCTCATGCCTTCCCAGGCTCACCCTTCACAACCCTTCCTTGCATTTTCCCTAGATGGAAACTTTGAAAATGCGCTTTTTCAAGAGTCTTTTCACGCTCTTTTCCAGCCAGGTGCCAGGCACTGTGTCTCCTATGTTTTGGAACACCAAAGCAAGACTGGGGGGGGGGGGGGGGGCGCGGGGGGCTTAAGACCTGCTTTGCTTGCACACAAACCCAGGGACTTTGCAAACTTTTCCACCTTCTTTTCATGCTCCTTTCCAGCCTGGTGCCAGAGTGTCTGTTTTTCCACACCAAAAAGAGGCTGCCGATGGGGGGGGGAGGGGGGGAGGGCTCAAGCACTATAAATTGGGGGAGCAGAGGTCGGGGTGCATATTTACTGTATCAAGATAGGTTTGAGGCGGGTGAGGGATGACAACACAGTGGGGGCAAAGAAGGACTCGCTCCAGTCATGACACTTGCCCCTGGGGGGCACAGCAATGCGAATCCAGGGTTTGAGAAGACTGCAGGCTGATCAAGTGGGGTGCAGTGAAGCTTTGAGTGCTATTTGATGCCTGCACCTCTGTGACGTGCAACTTGAAAGAGGACATAGATTCATAGATATTAGGGTGAGAAGGGACCTCAGTTGGTCATTGAGTCCAACCCCCTGCCCTAGGCAGGAAAGAGCACTGGGGTCAGACAACCCCAGCTAGGTGCTTGTCCAGTCTCCTCTTGAAGACCCCCCAAGGGAGGGAAGAACACCACCTCCCTTGGAAGCCCATTCCAGATTCTGGCAACCCTTACTGTGAAGAAGTTCTTCTTAATGTCCAACCTAAATTTGCTGTCTGACAATTTGTGGCCATTGTTCCTAGTTACTCCAGGGGGTGCCCTAGTAAATAGAGCATCTCCTATTCTCTGCTGCCCTCTCCTGATGAATTTATAGGCAGCTACAAGATCACCTCTCAGACTTTTCTTGGAAGGCTGAAGAGATCTAGGTCCCTCAGTCTCTTCTCGTAGGGCCTTGCCTACAGGCCTCTAACCATGCGATTAGCCTCCTCTGAACCCTCTTGAGATTCTCCACATCCCTCCTGAAGTGCGGTGCCCAAAACTGGACGCAGTACTCCAACTGCAGCCTGACCAGTGCTGCATAGCGGGGAAGCGTCACCCCCCTGGACTTGTTCGTCATGCCTCTGCTAATGCATGGTAAAGTGCAGTTAGCCTTTTTGATCGCTGTGTCACATTGATGACTCATATTCATCTTGGAGTCCACTATGACTCCAAGATCCCTTTCTGCTGCTGTGCTGCTGAGAAGGTCATCCCCCAGCCTATAAGTGTGTTGGTGTTGCCCAGGTGCAGCACTTTGCACTTGTCTTTGTTGAACTATATCCTATTTTGTTCTGCCCATTTTTCCAAATTGTCCGGATCCACCTGGATCTATTCCCTAC
>NW_005841905.1:879777-918466 GCF_000455745.1 Alligator sinensis
AATTTGGTATCATCTGTGAATTTGGATGGGGTGCTTTCCATGCCCTTGTCCAAGTCACTGATGAAGACATAGTGACTTGGACAGTACCAGACTTGAATAGTACCAAGCACCGAGCCTTGCGGAACTCCATTGCCCACATCTTTCTAGGTTTATATCTACCTGTCCACCACCACTCTCTCAGTGCAACCCCTAAGCCAATTTGCCACCTACCTGACCATGTAATCATTTATATCACAGCCTGTTAGTTTATTTACAAAAACAGAACGCGATACCGCATCAAAAGCCTTCTTAAAGTCTAGGTAGATGACATCTACCTCGACTCCTGCGTCTAAGCATTTTGTGTCCTGGTCATAAAAAGAAACAAGGCTAGTCAGGCAGGATCTACCTGCAATGAACCTGTTCTGATTTCCTTTCAGCATTATTTCCCCTGCTGGGCTCCCACAAATGTGATCCTTAATGATTTTTTCCATAGTTTTTCCAAGGATGGAGGTGAGACTAACTGGCCTATAGTTTCTTGGTTCATCCCTCCTCCCCTTCTTGAAAATAGGGACCACATTGGCCCTTTTCCTGTCCTGGAGTAATGTGCTACACACCAACTTTGGTAAGTGACACCCAACACTTGTCTGTGCCCTGAAGGTGGCAGGATTGTCCCTAGGGTGGGCACAAATACAAGCAACTGCCCTGGGCACAGTGCTTTGGGGGCCCTGCAGAGACAGGTGGAGCAGATGGAGAAACTTCTCAGTGCTGCCGTCGGCGTCGCATCTGGATGCTCACCAACTCCCCTCTCCCCGCTGCTGCTGCCACGGCACACGGGATTGGCTTTGCATGGAGGGGGCTAATTTGCCCATGGCCCTGTACCAGAGGCATACTGTGGGTCTCCAGGGACCAGGGGACAAGCCCAGGGTACTGCTGCCCTCACTCCCACATACACCCTGGACAAGATGCCTTCTGCAGCAGTTTTGATGGTGGGGAGGGAGGGGAGTTGAGCGGTGCTGAGTGGTGGCACCCTTTTCGCAACTGTCAATGGCCCCCCCTTTGTGTCTGTGCTGGGGCGGCTGTGCTGCCCACCACTGTCAGTGCGCCACTACCCTGCACCCTGATAGGGTCATCTCTGGGGGCGGGGGGGGGTGGGGTGCATTGTTTAGTTCAAATTTATTGTAAACAGGACCAGTGGAATTTTATGGGCATGAAGGAAGGTACACAAGGTGCACAAGAGGCACCAATATAAATTCTGATACTCAATCTATCCTCCCTTCACTCTGGGGCTGGCCACAAATGTGGAGGCTTTCTTCTTGGTTGCTGGCGAAGACCTGCAGCAAACTCCCTCCTGGGGTCCGGGTAGTAGGCCTGTGGGCTCTTTGCTCCATCTGCCCACCTCTGCACCTCTCTGTTATACACTTATAACTGTTGAATTGTTGCTGGCCACAAAGGAAGCTGTGCTCCTGAGTATGACCGCTGCAGTGGCAGAAGCTGAGGTTTCTTCACTGGCTTTGGCCCGAGCACCAGCTCAATTTGCACAAGTTCTGCAGCCCCACTTCATATAGTCTTCTCTCCCTCCTCCTGGTTACTGGCCATGTCCCAGCAAATTTGGACTGGGATACATGTCTTTTGACTGGAGAAAAGCTTCTTGCTGGGGAAAACACTCCCTGCCTTTCATAGTCTTCACACCCGTCTCCTGGTTAGCTATGACCACTGCAGTGGCAGAAGCTGAGGCTTCTTCACTGACTTTGGCCCAAGCATCAGCTCAATTTGCACAAGCTCTGTAGGCCCACTTCATATAGTCTTCTTGCCTTCCTCCTGGTTACTGGCCATTTACTGCATCAGCATGAGCTGGACAAGTTCTGCAAGTGCATTTCATTCATTGCTGCAGAGGGCTCAGGGTGCAGGTCAGGCCTTCCACTAATGAGGCTGTTACCTGTCAGCTCTGTCTTCCTGAGGGAGGACTAGCACACAGCTTGCTGGACTTACAAAGGACTTTTTCTATTTCCCCCCTGCCCCGTCCCCACCCCACACCCCCACACACACACTCCCATACCTCATTTAACCAGAACTAAGCAGAAGAAAAGTTTAATAGGCATTTTGGGTACATTCTCCGGTCCCACTATGGGAGGCCTATTTAAACTTGATTGACTAACAAAAACTCGGTTTCCGGGTTAGGGAATGCTGAGGCAAAAGACCGAGTCAGAGGCGGTATGGTCAACATTTGAACAATGGTTAAGGGTTCATCACAATGTCCAGCCCATTGGAGCCCTGACCACAAATGTTGTCATACTTTTCCCAGGCTGCCTGCTGGAAGTCCTCCCCACAAAGTTTATGAACACTCATGCTAAACTGAAGCTTATTCACAACAGGTAAACTACAAAACCCTGATGCTGCAAGATCTGAGAAGAAACAATGTGGTATCCCATCCAGTATCTCTTCTATTCATAAGAATTTCAAGCTAGCTTCTAAGTGCCCGGTTACTCCTTAACTTTATGTTTTTCTGCCTGCTGGAAGTCCTCCCCACAAAGTTTATGAACACTCATGCTAAACTGAAGCTTATTCACAACAGGTAAACTACAAAACCCTGATGCTGCAAGATCTGAGAAGAAACAATGTGGTATCCCATCCAGTATCTCTTCTATTCATAAGAATTTCAAGCTAGCTTCTAAGTGCCCGGTTACTCCTTAACTTTATGTTTTTCCTGGTTATTAATCAGTTTCTTGAGCTGTTCCAAACCAGATAACCCCTTGTCGACATAAAAGATAACTATTTACACCAGGCATGTCCAACATACGGCCCATGGGATGCCATGCTGCCCGCCAAACCATTTTATCTGGCCCGCAGCAGTGGAGCATGGAGTCGTGGTGGCAGTGGCAGGGCCACCGCGGAGCACGGAGCCATGGCAGCGGAGCGCAGAGCTGCGGTGGTGGCGGCAGCACTGCAGCAGTGTGTGCAGCCGTGGTGGCGGAGCGCAGAGCCGCAGCGGCGGCTCTGGTGTTGGGGCAGCGGCGAGGCGGGCAGGGCCGGCCTGCGGGCCCCAGCTGGCAGTGAGGGGAGGGGAGCTGCTTACCCCTGCGGGGCCCAGCTCATCAGTGAGCTAGGTCCTGCCGCAGCTGCCCCGAGGGCTGCATGGAGCAGGGCTGCCTCAGCCACGCCTGATTGGATGAGCTGGGAACGGGCTTTATTTGTTTTCCCTTGCATGTCTATTACTACTAATACCATCATACATTTCATATACTTAGCAATAAATAACTTTTATAGTCAAACTGGTGGTAACCGGGTATATTTTTCCTTCTCTACTTCTCCTTCCCCACTTGCTCTGCAGCAACACTTCTTTTACCTAAGCCAAAGATCCCTGTGAAGCCCAAAAATACTGTGGGGTCTGCTCATCAAGAGGCTACCACTAGGTAGCAAAAAGATGGGGATGTGCTGAGTTTAAGACACATAAGGGGATCAGCTTGTATGGGCTGGTTGACCCAGTTTGGCTCAGACGTGCCCTAATGAACTGAATGCTGGCCCATGAGAATGTCAGCTGGACACCCAGCTGGATTCAGAGGTATTCTGTGTCTGACTGCATTTTATTCTTACCTTAATGAACTGATTCTTGGCATATGAGGGTGTCAGCCTGTCCCTGCTGATCAACCTGGACGGGTCAGGCATGTCACATTAAATCTGTGTGTGTTTGTATGTATGTGACTGATTTGGTGGCTGGAGAAACCCAGCGCCATTGAACTAAGTCCAGCAAGATAACTCCACTGGGGGTGAGGACTTGCAGAAGGGAGAGATACAGCTCCATATAGAAACACAAGCAGCAAATTGATAGAATTACAAAGACCCTAGAAACGTATCCCTAATAAATGAGCACACCCCAAAGTGATGGGCAAATCCGGTAACAAAGCTGAGGCTTGAGTTTCTTTTCTGAATTGCGAAGGCCTTCTTCTTGGTTGCTGGCCAAGACCTCTGCGGTCTGGGTAGTAGGCTCTTCACCCCACTTGTCCACCTCTGCCTTACATCTCTCCATCGCACCTTGTAACTTTGGAGTTGTTGCTGGCCAGAAAGCAATCTGTGCTCGGGAGCTATGACCACTGCAGTGGCAGAAGATAAAGCTTGAGTTTCTCTTCTGAATTGTGGATGCCTTCTTCTTGGCTACTGGCCAAGACGTCCACAGTCCGGTTAGTAGGCCTAGGCCTGTGGGCTCTTTGCCCCACTTGCCCACCTCTGCCTTATACTGCTCCATTGCACCCTAGTAACTTTCAAATTGTTGCTGGCAACAAAGAAAGCTAAGCTGAGCTTTCTTCATTGGCTTTGGTCTGAGCATCAGCTCAATTTGCACAAGTTCTGCAGGCCCATTTCATAGTCTTCTTGCCCTTCTCCTGACTTTTGGTCATGTCCCAGCAAATTTGGACTGAGGTACATGTCTTCTGACACCCACCCACCACTCTGTCTCCTCAAGGTTTCTGTCTCCTTGAGTTTCTTCTCTGACTTGCAAAAGCAAGGAAGACTTTAAATAAATAGGATAACAGAAAGTAGAAACTAGAAAGTCTCACACACCCCCCCCCCGACCTGAGGGGGCCCCTCCCTACCTACCTAAGTTTGTGGCCAGCAAAGATTTCAAAGTTACAATGTAACAGAGAGTAGCATGGCCTGACTCCGCCAGCCAGCTGTGTCAGGCTATTCATCTCCACCTGTGGGGGCCCCTAGGGGACTGTGCCTGGGGGCCCCCCTTGACCCAGATGTCTTCCTGCTGGAACATGTTCAGTAACCAGGAGTGGGGTGCAGGATGCCTGCCTCCCTCCATCCCTCTCCCCCACCCACCCATGGTCCAACTCAGCCAGCCAGTTGAGTCGGGCCATACATCTCCACCTGAGGGGGCCTGTAGGGGATTGTGCCTGGGGGGCCCCCCACCTGAGGGGGCCCCTCCCTCCCTAATTAAGCTTTGTGGGTGGGTTTGTTTAGTCTTCTTTCTTACAAGAAAATGCTGGCTGCACACTAGCACTGGCCAAGCATTTGACCTCCTCCATCTGATAACAGACCACTCTGCAACTTTCTAGTAATGCCATGACTCCATAAAAGTTGCGGGGTCATCAGTAACCAGGAAGGGCCTGTAAACAGGAAGAGCCAGTAACCAGGCTGGCTACCTGCCTGCCTCCTGCCCTCTCACCCTCCCACCATGCAGCCCTCTATCCATCCACATCATATCAAGGGATCATGGGAGCATATTGTGAATCGGTGTTTTATACTATTGTGTTGCATTGCTGGCAATGGCTGTACTGTAAAAAACTCTATTCACCAGTTGACTACCAACTGCATTATTGAGTTAAAAAAATGTCTATACTGTTTTAGCTTTATTGAGATTTCTCAGTCAAATTGATTGTAATTCAATTTATTGTGAAAAAAATAAAGATGAGGAACAAAAAAAATTCTGATTTGTACTTGCTCCTGCTTGATTTCAGGGCATGGACCTGGAAGTGGGGGAGTGGTTTGCAGCCAGCCAGAGGTGGGAGTGACTGCAGCAGCTTTGTAGGCTGGACACAAAGCTGGTCAGGGCCAGTATTTGAGTTTGGGTGGTCTCCCCTCCAGGAACCTCAATAATATGTCTGGGGACAGCCATCTGCTGCATAGCATTTCTGGCCTCTCTATAGGGAGCAGAGTGCTTTTTGAAACCCTGGCCTTGGCCAATTAGCAGCTCCCTGCTTAGCTGAGACCCATCTGATAAGGACATGCCAATACTTAGTGTAGGAGAGGGAAGTATTACAAATTTCTTGAATTTGGATGAAAAGAAGTTCTCCCACAATGATGCTTCCTTTGAATACACTTGATTTTGTGGAGGCCTAGAGGTAGCTGAAGAGATTACCCTGGGCTGCCTTTGGAGTGCTGCTCCTCGTTTCCCTCTCACCTTCTCCCTGTCCTTTGAGAAGGCTGAGAGGAGAGCTATGGCAAAGGAGGACAAAGCAATCCTGAACAAAATCTGATGAGCTCTCTCCAGGAGAGGAGCGGGTTGCAGCCAAACCGGAGCGGGGGGAAGTCTGCAAACCCAGCTCCGAAAGGTGCTGTATACAGGATTTTGTAAAGAAAACATTGCATTGAAAAGAAAGCATTGAAAAAAAAATCATTTTTGCATCGCACCTCCCATAACAGTACAGCCTGCAAAGAAAAAACTCAGAAAAAAAGAAGCTGTTTGGGAGCTGCAGCAGCAGGCGTTAACCCCAACCCTCCCCCCTCCTCCCCTTGGCAACCATATATATTAAATGCATTATAATGCATTAAAGACTTGCTAAAGGCTAAAGGCCCTGGGAGGTCTATGCATGGAGAAGTTTTGCAGATTGCCCGCTTACCACTGTGGGTGGGTAGGGTTTTTTAGTCTTTTTTCTTACAAGACATGGTGGCTGCACTGCAACCTAGCTAGCACTTAACAAGCATTCAACCTCCCTCTCCCCAGTAAGTGTCTACCCTGCAACTCTTTGCAACTCTTTCTAGTAATGCCATGACTCCACAACCCTGCCCCCATGATTTCTGCCCCCAAGAGGGGGTAGAAAATTAAGCGATTATTTGCCTCCCCCCATTTTAAAATAATAATTGGTCTGAGTGGACCCGACCCAACTTGAACTGCGTGCAGCGAGGGAGGAGTGAAGGAGGGTAAAAAAAAAAGAACACACAGCAGCACCTACTGACTAAAGGCTGGAACACAGCACCCCCTCATGGCAAAGGGGATTCATTAGAAGTCTTTGGAGTCTCTGGCTGTTTGCACAAACAAATCAACAGTTGGAGCGGCGTAACTGGAGAGCATGGCAAATTAACACATCTCCGAGTGGTGTTAGTTTAAGGCACTAAATGGACTTTAGAATGGTGGAAAATCCCGGGTCATGCAAACACAAATGCAGTTGCGTCGGCGTAAATGGGAAATATCGTTTTGTCTATGCACACCCTATGCTCCTTGGCATCTATTGGCATGGTGCTGTAACAGTACTTGCAGCAAACAGATACCCTGAAACAGCAAGTCATCTCTGTTACTGGTATAATTTAGAGCAACTATAAAACCAAGGAAAAAAAGCACACAAGTGTAAAGGTGTCATGTGTCCAGGCCCTGAAAGAGTTTTGCCTGAAACAGGCCAAGAGGTGAAAACAATGGAGTGGCAAAACTGGACAAAAAGGAATCTGCCATTTCTCCCCACCTTCCTCTCCTTCAGGGAAATGTCAGAGCATGGTAGCAAGGAGGCAAGAGGGCTACATACTACCAAGGCAACGATCAGCCAGGATACCAAGGGGGCACAAAGGGACTGGAGTGGATGCAAGGCTCTCAGGTTGAGTTTTTCTATATAAAAATCAAGAATAGATAGGGCTGTTGGGTGGTAAAGAATGTCTCCCTCTGTATCTAGTGATAGCAGTAATGTATTTATTATATAAAGAACACAAGTTGATGCTGTTAACTATTCATCATCTTGTTCTTATGTATAGCGTTTAGGTGATACTAAACCACCTTAGCAGGCATTGTAAATGAAGTAGATTATTTTGTCTGGATGAGAATGACCATGACAAGGAGATAAAACTAACATCAAAGCTCTGGTTTGACTTCATATTGAGACCCATTAAATCTTTGAAGTACTGTATTGACTTCTTGTACTCCCTCATCTGTCTGTACCCATTTAATGTCTTAACTTAGAGTGCCTATACATGTGCTCCAACATGTTCTAGTTAGAATGTGTCAGAGTAGACTCGATTAGAACGAATTAGAACGCTCTTCTAGTATCACTGCAGCATCATGGTATAAACTCCCGCAGGTTTAAAAATGGCCACTGAGGTGCTATTACTAAAGCTTGTTGAGTGAGCTTTAGTTAAAGCATCCTGCAGCCATTTATAAATGTGCAGAGGCTTAATACACATGGCACTATGGTGTTTTGATTAGAGTGGCTCTGCAAGAACGACTCTAATTAAAATGCCTACCCCCATGCCCAAGCACATGTATAGGAAGCTTTAGATTCTGAGTTCCTTGAGGCAGGGACTTTTTGTTCTGTGTTTGCACAGCACCTAGCACAATCCTGGCCCATGAGATCCTGGCTCAGGAATCGGGTTCCTTAGTATTACCAGAATGAAAATAAATAATAACAGCATAGACTGCTTTAATATGTGTACAGATCCAATTATTCCCAACCTCAGGAGATCAAAGATGATGATATCAAATTGCACCCCAAAATCACGTTTAAAAAAAAAAACAAGTACTGAAAATGATTTTCAGTCTGTCTCTTAGCTTTAACTCCCTTCTGTGTGTGAAAATGTCAGGCTGAAAACTCAGCCCTTATCTCACACACAACTTATGCTTTTCCCTGGCTGCTCAAATTGAGATTCCATTTACCCTTTTTGCTCACCACTAAGAAAAAGGACTAACCCTTATTCCCTTGTACTCTCTTATCTCTCTCCCCTTCACTTTCCCAACCTTCCCCTGTATTTTTCTCCTGTTTAAGAGTTATAAAATGGAAGTGGAAATGGACAATGAATCTCCAAGAAACACACAGTATTCCTCTTCTGCACAAGGTTTTCCTTACATGCAAGAATATCTTTACACCTTTGACCACTTGCTGGAAACACTAAACCAAGCACAGCTCTCTCTAACTTGGTGTGTTAATTATACTTTATATACTTATATATTAAAAAAAAAATAACTCACATTCTAAATATTACAAAATATCATTCTTTGTATATGTTTAATCCACTATTTAAATATATAATTATCCAATAATGACAATCAAATTAGTTCTTTAAGTAATATAATTAATTGACTAGACATCCCCAAAATAGTTTTAATTATCCACTCCACCAACAGCCTGGGACTAGTTCTCTAACTCCCTTCTCCCCTGCCTCCTCCTGGTAAAGGGCTTCTCCTCTGCCTAGACCCCAGGCAGAAGGGAAGTCACTGAATAAATGAAGTCATGGGGATTTTGCTGTTAGGGCCAGGATGAGAGCCCTTGCACTAAGTTCTGTACATGTCCCCACAACTGAAAATTGCAGGAAAAGTGTGAGAGCTCCTCCTGCAGGCAACCAGAACACTCCAGCTTGATCAGTTTGCAGAAATTGCCAATCCCCCCTGGCTGCTCAGAAAGGATATCGCATCCCATCAGCAGCACCAGGATAGGAAACTGTCATTCTACCGCTTCCCCTCTGCATCAAGTGCCATAACAAGGAGGGAGCAAGAGAGGTGACCACCCTGGGTGCCAAAGTGAAGGGGTGCCAACAAGCGCTGGCCAGCTGGGTGGGGCACAGGACAAAGCCACAAGTGGCTCATTTTGGGGGACACAATGATGGGGAGAAGGCAGCTCCAGCTGCTGCATGCACTCCTGGGCAAGCATGGGGGAACATGTGCCCCCCAGATCTGTGCACAGGGCAAGGACAGGCACTGAAAATTCATCGTTCTGAAAGGACTGAGAATTGGCAAGTACTTCTATTAGAGACAGCTTCAATTCCACATGGAGATAACCCATAGGGCAGTGGTGCTCAACATTTTTATACTCAAGGCACTCCGTTAGAGTCAAGGCTGAGGGATACAGCTGCCATCTTGGTAGCCATTAGAGCACAGCATACTATACATGCTTCTTCTATTCCAGCAAAGAAAGCCAGCTTCTCTACTTCAGGCATGCAACCCAATTTTGAAGGGTTAATTTTAGGGGAAACATGCAAATAAGTAAATATGGCACCAGGCAATTATATAGTGGCTTCTCCTCTAAATATGGACTAAAATGGGTGTCAAACATACAGTCCATGGGCTGGATCCAGGCCTTGGGCCCACTCTATGCAGCCCACTGGGCTACTAGCAAGTCAGGGAATTTGGGGGAATGGCTCATAGGCGGTGAGGACTGCAACAGAATCTGGGGCCCCAGTGCCCCATTAGATATGGGCATCAGGAGCAAGGGGGCAAGCGAGGGCTGTTGACACAACCCTGCTCGTCCCACAGCTGCTTGTCCTGCTGTCACCACTGCTTGCACCACCTCTGCCATGGCAAGTGGCCACTTGCCCCACTGCCTCCACCACTGGCCCCACCATTGTTGCTTCCACTATCACTATTGCTGCCCCCATTGCTACTGCCCCTGACCACACTGCAGCTGCTTGCCTCATGGATCTGGCCTGTGAGGAGCCTTGTTGCTGGATCTGGTCCAGGGCATAGGGGTGAGTTTGACACCCTTAGTTTAAAAGAAAGCAGAAGATACTGCATTCAATAAGGATCCCAACCCTGACAGTATGTTAGGCAGTTTCTGAGAAGGCTCTCTAGATTAGGCCTATTAGAGCAGTAGTTCTCAACTGCTGAGTTCAGAGGAGCTATGGACATGCCACAAAGATGGCTACAATGTAGAAGAGTTGGCTGACCTCTGGTGGGTGGAAGGAAGGAGTCAGACCATGAAGGTGGAGGCAGACAGGATTTTGGGAGTGAAAGGATGGAAGGAAGGATGGGAGGCATGGGCCAATATGCTGTAGTTTGGGGTGGAGGGAAGGGAACTGTAGGGCTGTAGAAAGAGTTGGAGGTCAGCTGGAGGATCAAAATGGTTGAGAACTGCTTCATTAAAGGACTTTGGCAGAAGAACGCTTCACTGCTGAATCCCAGTGGGCTTAGGTGTAAGTTAGACACTGAGCTGCTTGGCTCTGCCAAGACTGGGGAAGTTCCAGGAATGCAAAGAGTCAGGGGAACATCAGAGATAGGGGTTAGGCAGCAGCTGAGTAAAGGTTGTCAGGATGATAATTTGGGATGCCTCTATCACAAGGGCTCTGTGCAGCGCATGTGCAGCTTCCGCCCTCGTGCCGCACTGGGGGAAGCCCCGCATTGGAGCTAGCTGACTTCCCCACCCCCTGCTGTGAAGGTCCCAGGACTCTTCCAGAAGTGGAGGGGGGCCCCAGCCCTCACTTCCACATGGAGTCCTACAACCTGTGTGGCAGAGGGCAGGGAAAGCATCCAGCTCCAGCATGAGGCTTCCCTTGGTGTTGTGCATGTGCAGGAGCTGCACACGCACTGTGCAGAGCCCCTGCAATACAGATGGGTCAGGCAGGCTATGCTCCTTGCCTCCATGCACAGCATTGGCAAGAGATATGCACTGCCAGACACCACTGTCTGCACAAGGCACGAGCACCCTGAGTGCCCTTGCCTGTTGCTGCTACTGGCAGCAGGGGCTGTGCACCATGTGGAAGAGTATGTAGCGGGGTCCCCACACTCAGGGTCTGAATGACACTCTGACTCTTAGGGAGGTCTGCAGCAGTGGCAGCTGGAAGCAGCCACTGCCACCACCTGAGCTGCTTAGAAAGGCATGGGGCAGACTGGGGGGCTTATAGGGGACTCTTTTCTTTTATGGGGGGCTCTCATCTTATGGGGGGCTCAGTCCCCCTAAGCCCTCCCATATTTCAAACCCTACCTACACCCCCCCACCTCCCTCACACCCATACCCTGCCCAGCAGAGCTCTGCACTCCTGCTACCCCCCTCGGTGTGAGCTCCATGCTGCCACCAGGCCCAGCCCCAGCCCCAGGCTCCCTGCCCCAATGCAGCTGCAGCTCCCCCCTGCCTCTGCCCCCACCCACATTGCTTTCCTACCTGCTGTCCGGAGTGAGTGGGATGCTGGGGAAATCAAGTAGGTCCCCCTGGAGCAGCTGCAGCAGCTTGGAAGCTGCTGCCTGGAAGCTGCTGATGGCTGGGCCAGGCCCTTCCACCCATGAGAATGAGAGCGAGGTGCAATAGGGTATGTTGGTAGGGGGTGGGGGTATATATGTGGGTGTCTTGCTCCCACTGTCATGGGCAGAAAGGCTGGGTGGGGTACAATTCGTTGGTGGGTGCCTATGGGCTGGATGCAAGTACCTGGCAGACTGGATCTAGCCAATGTCTGCAAACAGGGGAACCCTGCATTTCCCTGCTTGCAGAGGTGCATCTGGGAAACCCAGATGGGGCCCCTGGCACCCTGGGAGCACCTGCCCAAGGCTCACCGTCCCCCAAGGTGCATCCCACATCTCTCTGCTTGCAGAAGAGCATCCCGAATTGGAACTGAGGTGCACCTCAGAAAACTTGGGCAGGCACTCCTAGGGCTTCAAGGATATGAATCTGTGCATCCTGGGAATTCCCTTCTGGGCTGCCTGGAGTCTCCCACCTTAAAACAAAGAGATGTCAGCTGCAAAAATAGCACACATTTATATTACCTTTTTTTTGTGACCACAAATTCGGGCATTTGTGGCTCAACAAAGGGCGTGGATGTTTGTTTGCTTTTTTACACCCATAAACATTTTTACGGGGGCACAAAAGTGACTTCTTAGATCTTTTCATGGGAGCACAAAAGTGACTTGCAGTCAAAGGGTATTTTAATATAGCTAAGTGCAAGGCCATTTACCTAGGAACAAAAAATGCAGGATAGGCTTTGCAACTTAGAAAGCAATAGGTGTAGAAAAGAATTTGGGCTCCGAGTGAACTAACATCACAACATAGTCTTCCACTGAGATGTTGTGGCAAAAAGGCTGCTAGAATTCTTGAACGTATAAACAGGTGAATAGCAGCATGGGATAATATACGACATTGGTGAAACTACTCCTAAAATACTGCATGAAGTTTCTGTTTCAATATACTTTCTAAAACATTAACAAATTGGAGAGAGTGCAAACAGGAGGCATAAAAATGATCCGAGAGCTGGAAAGATGAGTTAGTGTCAGTTGTAGGTATTATAGGGCCTAGATCCCTTTCAGGCTGATGTCCTTCTGTTAAGTGATGACAGGGGGGGCACCCACAGTGTCACTCAGATGCTCTGGGGTGTTTCCCTCTCATCCGCTATGATTTTGTTTTTTTCCCTTACTGGGAAACCAATTCTCTGAGTGACACTTTAGGCTGGCTAAGTCTCTTCTTGGAACTTGCTTCCCCTACACCTCACCCTTACCACCTTCTTGATGCTGGATGGTATTTTGGTCCTGACAGGAGAGGGAGCAGAATCCAACCCTCCCCTGCTTCTACTGCCACCACTTGCCTGAAGTTGAATTAACTCCTGCACTTGTTATTTTAGATTGGCCCTCACCCACCTGAGCAAATTAGGTCAGCCAGAGCCCCTCTACCAGTCTCACTGAAAAGAACCAGGAATATGGGAAAAACAAAGCAAGAAATGAGAGGTCCAACCTTGCACAAAACACAAATAGCAAACATCCAAGTGTTCCCCTTCAGGTATTAATTTTTCAGACCCGTAGGTGATGCCAGCCTCTCTGGACTGGTTCAGTATTAGGAAATCTCAATTCCCTAGAGGGAAGGTAACTCCCTCCAGGCAGTTTCCCTCCTGAATCAATCCATCACCCTCAACAGGTGATGGCTCATTCCCTGGCTCACCAAGGGTGTCCGGGAATGCCTGTTTGCCAAAAGGGCGGCGTATGCCCAGTGGAAGGGGGGTGTAATCTCCAAAGAGGAGTATACCTCCTCTGCTCGGGCCTGCAGGCGGGCTGTTAGGAAGGCCAAGGCGGATATAGAGCTCGGATTAGCGTCCAGGATTAAGGATAACAAAAAGTCCTTTTTCAAATATATTGGGAGGATGAAGAAGGTGCCGGGTAATGTGGGGCCCCTGCAGGATATGCGGGGCAATCTGGTGGTTGCGTCAGAGGATAAAGCGGATCTCTTTAACCAATTCTTCACCTCCATTTTCTTGTGCAGGGAACGGGACTTCCCTGCTGTGATAGAAGCCGGACGCGAGGGGATCGCCTTCAGACCTCAGGTTGGGGAGGACCGGGTTAGAGAGCTTCTGGAGGGGCTGGACGCGTTCAAGTCAGCGGGTCCGGATGCTCTCCACCCCAGGGTGCTGAGGGAGCTGGCTGGGGTTATTGCAGGGCCCCTGGCACGGCTCTACGAGCGATCGTGGTGCTTGGGCCAGGTGCCAGACGATTGGAAGGTAGCTAATGTGGTCCCCATCTTCAAAAAAGGGAAAAGGGAGGACCCGGGCAATTATAGGCCCGTCAGTCTTACCTCAATCCTGGGGAAGCTCTTTGAGAAGATCATCAAGGAGCACATTTGTGATGGGCCGGCATCCGAGATGATGCTCAGGGGCAATCAGCATGGATTTATTAGGGGGAGATCATGTCAGACCAACCTGATTGCCTTTTATGATCAGGTCACAAAGGCCATGGATGCAGGTGTCGCGGTGGATGTAGTCTTTCTGGACTTCAGCAAGGCCTTTGACACCGTCTCTCACCCCATCCTAATTAATAAACTAGGCGACTGTGGCATAGATGCCTACACGGTCAGATGGATTGCAGATTGGCTGAAGGGTCGCACTCAGAGGGTGGTGGTGGATGGATCATATTCGACTTGGGGGGAGGTGGGTAGTGGAGTCCCTCAGGGCTCGGTCCTGGGCCCTGCGCTGTTCAATTTCTTCATCAGCGATCTTGATGTTGGGGTGGAGAGCAACCTGTTTAAATTCGCTGATGACACCAAAATTTGGGGGGAGGTGAGCACGCTAGCAGGGAGAGAGAGATTGCAGAAGGATCTGGATAGGTTACAGGGGTGGGCAGACAGGAACAGGATGCGTTTCAATACGGACAAGTGCAGGGTGCTGCACTTGGGTAGTAGGAACCAGCAGCACACTTATACGATGGGGAACTCCCTACTTGAGAGCACGGAGGCGGAAAGGGATCTTGGTGTCATTATTGACTCCAAGATGAACATGGGCCGACAATGCGAGGTCATGGTTGGCAGGGCTAACCGGACCTTGTCGTGCATCCACAGGTGCATCTCGAGTAGAGCCAGGGAGGTGATCCTCCCCCTCTATGCGACGCTGGTCAGGCCGCAGCTGGAGTATTGTGTCCAGTTCTGTGCGCCCCATTTCAGGAGGGATGTGGACAACATGGAGAGGGTCCAGAGGAGGGCCACCCGCATGATCCGGGGACAACAGGGCAGACCCTACAGTGAGAGACTGCGGGACTTGAACCTATTCAGCCTCCACAAGAGAAGGCTGAGGGGGGACCTGGTGACCGTCTATAAACTCACTAGGGGGAACCAGAAGGGTTTGGGGGAGACGCTGTTTCCCCTAGCCCCCGCTGGCATAACAAGGAGTAATGGGCACAAGTTGATGGAGAGGAGGTACAGATTGGACATCCGAAAAAACTACTTCACAGTTAGGGCGGCTAGGAGCTGGAACCAACTTCCAAGGGAGGTGGTGCTGGCCCCTACCCTGGGGATCTTTAAGAAGAGGCTGGATACTTACCTGGCTGGACTCATTTGAGTCCCGTTTTTGTTTTTAGGGTGAGTGGTTTGGTTTTTTTTTTTGGGTTGTTCTCCCGCCCTGGCGGGGGGTCGGGCTAGAAGATCTATTAGGTCCCTTCCGACCCTGAAACTACAAACTATGAAACAGAAAAAAGTTAGCCTCTTCTGGGCTGCTTCCTGTAGGATTTGAATACCAGTTTCTACGAGAGAGACCAACCTCTCTGAGAGGCCTCCTTCCCACACCCAACACAGTCCTTAAGGGGAGGGCAAACCCCACTTAACTGGTTCCTATCCCCAGAGGCCCTTCCCCTGTTCTTGGCTCATCCTGGCCACATCTTACCCGAATCTTTTTTACACGTGCCTGTCCCGCAGAGTTTGCACCATCGTTGCAGCATCCTGGGTCCCAAGTGATACTCCAATCACCCAAATGTGCAGCCCATGTACCTTTGCTGCCGCTGACTGCACGATGTTCCCCACAGGAAAGTCCTCCGGCGACTTTTCCAGCATGATGCTCCTGACTCTCCCTGGTGGCCCCTCCAGAGCTGGAGATACCTTTCCAGGCTCACCAGCTGCCAATCCGGAGGAGACAGCAACTTGGGAAGTGCTATACTGAGCCCTGTTTCATGCCTGTGTCCTCCTAAGCCTTGTTTCATGCCGTGTCCTCCTCCGTGTCCATCTAAGGTAAGTGACAAGGGCAGGTTGTCTTCGGGTTCCACCCTTTCTCCCTCCACAGTTAGCTTGTAAAAATCAGATGGTGACTTGATTACAGCATATAAGTACCTTCATGAAAATAGCAGGTACTAATTGTCTCTTTAACATAGCAGAGAAGGGCATAACAAGAACCGACAGCAAGAAACTGAAACCAGACATGTGTATTTATGCTTTATTTCTAACTTGAATAACGGGAAGGAGGAGTGACCACTAGAAGAAACTGTCAAAAGACATGGGAATTCTTCAGCTCTTAACATCTTCAGGAGAAGATGCCTTTCCAAAAGATATACTTTAGTCAAACAATTTACTGATCCCCAGTACAGTGACATGTGGGTGAAATTCTTCAGCCTGTGTTATACAGAAGGTCAGATAATATGACAACAGTTCCTTCTGGCCTGTAACTCAATGAATGACAAGGGATTGACTGTATAATCACAACCATCCCTGCTAACTCTGGTATTCTTTTCCTGGTATCTTCCTAGAGTTTGAAGGAAAGGTGGATATGCACCTTTATAGATTAACTAAGATATATATAAATTAGAGATATAGAGAGAGCATGAACTTTCATGAGCCAAGTTCCCTTCATCCGATACAGTATCTGATGAAGTGAAGTTGGGTTTTACAAAACCTTGTGCTCTCTATATATAGCTTATTTAGTTAGTCTACAAAGGTGCATATCTACCATGCTTTCTGGCTGACTTCAGACTAACGCAGAGAACTACCTCTTCCTACAATCTGTCAGCTTTGTGGACACAGCAGGCTGCTCCTACAGAGTCACTGAGTCTCTCCTGCAGGTGCACATGGGTGCTGAAGAACCACTGCAAGAGGAGCTCCCACAGCTTCCAGTGGGAAGCTCCCTGCCAGGAGACCAGGCCTTAGATTTTTCAAAAGTCTGTCAAACACAAGGTATTTTGAACAAAACCTTTTTTTTAATGAACTGGCATTTTCGGACAGGGCCTTGTTTCATCAGAATATGTCCAGCCAGCTCTAGTCAGCAATACAAGAAAAAGGATGCCAGGCTCATGTATAATGCAGATGATATTGTAAAGTAAAAGACGTACCTTGAAAAGAACAACACTGGAAAGGCATAAATGACGAGTTGGGTTTTATTAGTTCCACTGTGCTGTAATCCCATGCTGCTTTTCTCCACTTGTGCCTGGAGCTCCCTCTGCCTGCTCCAGGGGGACAGAGCAGGACAGGAGCAGCCCTGTACCAGGCTGCTCCCATTGGGAGTGAATCTACTCCCAACAGGGTGTATGGGGTAATTATGGCACTCCAGTAGCCTCCTATATCTCATGTACCAGCGTTCCCGTGCTTCAAAATGCTGGTGGTGGTGCTTGAACTAAGGCTTGTCCAACAAGCTTTAGTTCAAGCACCCCTGCCACCATTTTCAAGCACAGGGATGCTGAAACAAGAGATGCTGCCGTACTTTAATTAGAACAGCTTTTGAAGCTGCTCTAATTAAAGTGCCACCCCCACCCATAGCCCCTGGAGCACGTGTAAAGGTGCTCCTACTGTGCAGTAAGCCTAAAGCGCATCAGTAGTACATGTAGACAGATGCTCCCACTGGCACTGATTTTACCCCAGTATAATTCCATTAGCTCCAATGCAATTATTCAGTATTTATGGCAGTGTAACCAAGAGAATCAGGCAAAAGCTGTATAGGAGAGAAAACAATGTCTATATTATGCAATTTTCCATTTTAGCCTCTGTCACAACCAAATTAAGTAGTGCCCATGTCACAAGCAAGTAAAACCATTCAAAGCAGTTTTGTTTTACACTAAGTTAACTAAGGGTTAACAAAAGTTTTTGCCAGTAACCGCCTTTTTGCTGCACGTGTCAAAAAGAAATTTATTGCTGCGCCACTAACAGAAATAGAACTTAGCCTTCTGTGCTGTACATAAATCATTATAATTGGTCAAAGAAAACAAGGAGTAACCCTGTGATAATACCCTAGCGAAGACCGCTAGATAATTGGCGATTCTAATTAATTTATGACGTGGCGAAAAGCAATTGGCTAGTACACAAACAAAACCCGTCTTCACTTCCTTGAAGTCGGAGACCTCTGCGCACACACCTTGGAGACCTCTGAACGTATGCGTCAGAGTAACCGACAAATTGATCACTTGTCAGTTTCCCCCGTCTCGACCCCATCTCAGACGTAAATCAATGACCTGCCGGCCCGACCTTTTCTGCCCGACCACTGAACTCTTATGCAGACTGACCTACGAACCCTAAGCTGTAACTAACCAAGTATCTCTGACCTCCGCTATTCACCACCTTGACGGCGTGAGTAAACAATCTTACTTTGCCACCGATAAGCGTCTGCCTAATTAATTCCACTCCAAGCGTCACAAGTACCCGCCTGACGGCCTTCTAAGGCCCCCGGACCGACCCTCTGCCGACCACTGCCCGGGTGGGAGTCAGGGAGAGCTGCTGGCCGGCTGCCCTGATCTCCGACAGCCTCATGCGCCTTTATCTCATTGACACGACCAGAGCAATACCTTGTATGCACTGAACTCTGGCTGTATTGAAGATAATGGCATTCATGCGTAAGCTCGGATCCATGAGAGCCCTTGGATTAGTGCAATTATGGCTGGCTGTAACCCCACTAATTCTCAAGAGTACATAGCATAAAGCCAGTCAAAACCCCATGCAAACAAGGATACTGTACTTTAGAAATCTGACTGTCCTTGGCAATACAAAACAATCCCTTCAAATTACAACGGATGCTGTCAGATGTGTCAAGCAATTCCTTCCAGGATGCCCAAAGGGATATAAGTGCAGAAGTCACCCCTACAGCAAATCCCTTTTTTCTATAAGGCAAATCACTTTTTAAAATTATTTTATTATGATAAACTCTCTTTCTGTCACGTCATAGCAGCTGTACTAGAGATTTCTTGTAACTGGTTGTAATACATTGTAGGATAAAACAAAGGAGTTTGAATTTGCATTTTGAATTCAGTGACATCAAATGTCTTCAGGCTTCTCTTCTTGTTTGCTTGCATGCATAGCATGTCATATTTCACTATTTTGTGCTTCTAGGGATTTTAGAACATGCCATATTAGATGAGCTTCTTGATGCAACAACTGAACTTGTCACTTCAAATAGGATCTTAAAAGATTGATGCCTTACAAGTTCATAGTTATACAACTGTGTTCATCTTTAAGACATATATCTGTCTGTAAAAGGAGCTGGCTGAGTTTAAGTGGATCTCAAAACCCAAGCCTGAGAAAACCCTACTTGGCTCCCATACAGCCCAAACCCCTTGGTTCACTACTACAGCTTTTTGAGAAAGCTAGATTTAAACCCAGACATAAATACCACACTCAAATATAAGCCAGTACTTTTTTCTGGGCATAGACAAATTCTCTGTTAGTCTAAGGGGATCCTTAGAAGTCCCTAGGAGATCCATTTAAGAGTGCCACAGGGTGCAAGCATCTGCACACAATTTGCAAGATAAACCCAGAGATTTCAAATAAGAATCCGCAGTGTCAAAAAACATCCTAACTTGTTGTGGTCTTTCTGAGCTTTCTGCAACAGAAGAATTGCTCTAGGATTTCTCTGTTGTCAAAAAACAAGCAAAAGCTAGGAGCTTTCCAAGGAGTGCCTTGAGTCTAACCGAGAGTGCCTGGAGCGTACAAAAGCTGCAAACCACTGCCCTACATGCACATCCACTCCAGCAATGCTGTATTTATTCCCATACTACACACACTTGGTGCATGTCAAAATTGGGGCACAGGTTTTAAAGAAGGAACCTGATTTCCACAGGGCCAGGTAGCTTAGGACAGCTGGGGCAGGATTCCCCTCCTCAGCCTCACTCTCCTTCCCCTTTCTGTGAGATGGTTTAACCCTCTCACTGCCACTTAAGGCTTTTGCAGCATCCCTCAACATACCATGAGGCTGACTATAGTTGTTGCAGCAGCTGTCTCACTCACAGGGAAGAGTGAGGCTGATGAGCAGATCCCATCTCTGCTCCTCATGGAGGAAGCCTGTAGCATCTGCAGGGGCAAGAAATATTCTGCCCGCTTGTCCTCTCTCCCCCCACTTTTTTCAAGGAAAACTCTTTTTCTTTACAATCTGCCTTCCCAAAACAAGGCACATGTTTTTCTGGGGCACGTGGTATGTACCTAACAAGGCGCACATCTTTTTTCAGGGTATGTGATATGCAAATAAATATGGTAATAAAATGCACTGAGTTCCCAACATCTAAAGATATGGTTTAATACACTCATTCAAGGAGCCCTCCCTATCTGTAATCTCTTATTTCCCAAACAGGCAACCCTCTTGCTTCCTGCAGGCGCCTGTACTGGATGCAGTGCAGTGCAGAGAAATAAATCCTATTCTGTGCTGCATTGCCCTGGCTAAGGACAGAAGTTACACAAACTGGTTTAAGTGATCAGAAACTGGTTTAAACCTGTAACCGAACAGAAGTTCCATGAGCATAAACCAGTTTCAAAATGTCTGAAATTGGTTTAAGATAAACTTGGTTGAATGTAGTATCAGACTTAACTGACTGAGGTCAAACTGGCTTATGAAACTTTGGTCCCAGATCCCTTCCTGGTTCAAGTTAAATCACAGGCCCCCAGCATCCCAGGATGCTTTGAAGCCCTGGGTTGGGCTTGTGCTATCCGCACCAGAGAGCAGGGTTGGCTAGCTGAAGCAGTGAGAGCTGGCTAACAAGGAGGTGGGGGTGGTGAACCTGGCTGGGGACCACAGCTGGGTCTGCCTAGGGGATGTGGGGGCAGCCCCTGCCAGACTTTTCCTCCACATGAGTGGAGGGGGCAGGGGGCTTGAGCAGGCAGGAGGAGGGGAGGGGAGGGAGAGGGCTTATCTCCCACTGGCATGGGACCCCAGCCAGGGTTGGCTTGGCAGAGGGTGGGCAGGAGGCCAGCAGACTCCACCCCCTCCCACCTCTGGCAGAGACTGAGGCAAGCAGTTGATGAGGGGAGGAGGAGGGGGTATAATTCCCCTCAGCTCTGCCAGGCCCTGGGGGAGAGGGAAGAGGTTGGGGAACCGGAGCTGGAGGAGCTGGGCCCCTGCCACATGTGAGAACTGGGCCCCTGCCACATGTGAGCACAGGGCCAAGTCCTGCGGGACCAGACTGAGAGATAAGAGGTGTTGGCAAAGACCTGGCACAGTCATCACATGTATGTGTTGGAGACAGAGTTAAGGGAACAGGAGAGGGTCCCCAGACTGCTTGGGCTGGTGTAACCAAAGAAAGAAGAAAGCAGAGAACAACACTTCCATGATAAAGCAGAACCTGCACAAGGTGGGAGCCTGGAACGCCTAAGCAGAGACAAGACACTGAATGCATGAGAGTCCTGCCAAAGGTGCTATAGGTGACAAGCATGCTAATGTCAAGGCACCAAGGGGGAGAATGGGGTGCAAGTGCACCTGTAAAAACCCAAGTAGAGGTGAGGCCTCTGGGATCTTCCAGCACCTAAGACCACCTGCTGATTCCCCAAGAAGGACTTCCTGAATACCTGCCCTTGGGATTATGTAGGGTTTATGCAAGGCTTTCTCTTGTCTTTTTGGCTTGTTACATCCCATTTTAAGCTAGACAGAACTGTGTGCTCCTGTGTTTTACTGGGCTGTATCTTAGCTTAGGCAAAGATTTTTGGTTGTTTTTTGTTGTTTGCTTGAGGTTGTAAATTGCTGTGTTCAATACATGCTCGCTTCAGAGAAAGGACTATTCTTGTTCCAAGTTTTATGAATTCTGCGTCCTTCTCTATGCTGGGTAGGACTGCTCTGTTGGATCTAGGCTTCCCCTTGGCCTGGCTATGATCAGTCCCCCAGCTTGTTTTCTGGTTCATTCCTTAACCCGAATTCAGGCTATATTTGAACCTGCTCCATCCAACAGCAGCACCAACACATACCGTTACCGCTCTCCTCTCCAGAAGCAATTCTATCCCTTTTTTGGGTAGAGCTATCCTCCTCCTCTAGAAGGCCACTCTCCTTCACTGGGGAGAGGGGCTGGCAACAAGAAGTCAGAGGTGGGATTTTCTCCCATCTCTAGCCACCAGGGATCTGGGCCAGTTCTCCTCTCTTCCAGCACTCCCCTCCCCACATACACCACTCACATCTCGGCGGAGGGCGAGTTGCCAAGTGTTTGTGGGGCTCCACAAATCATATGCGATCTATTAACCAGCCTTAGTGGACTAATCTTTAGCTAGTGCAAACCAGCAGTGCTCCAGTTACAGCTCTGTGCACCACATAAATACTTTATTTATTTTTTGATTAGCATTTATCCCTTTACAAGTCAATCCTTGGGAATTACTTAGATTCTCTCAGTGGTCCTGTTTTCAGAACGGAAATTTGTACTTTTAATTTTCTTTTAGTTATTCTTTGCTCCAGTTTCTTTCTGTTATTGGATTTTGCTCTCTTTGCCATGACATTTTTCCAGCTGTGCCTTCTAACTGGTTTGAAGATGGAACTTAATTAATTTATGAAAGAAATTATGGCATGGCTCATTGTGATAGCAGGGAACTGGACTTAGTGACCCAGGAGGTCCCTTGCAGTTAGTCTTGCGCTCCTGTCTAATATCTGAAGGGAAATTGAAGATTTAACTCACCCTGGAGAAAAGGGCAGGAGAGTCACCTGCTGCTTTCCTGTTTTCTTTATCAAGGTACTTTATTAACCCCTTCAGATGGCCCCTCACTCCCTTTCCCATTTTAACTTTTTTGCATTACCCTTCCTGGCCAATAAGCATTTTTGTCCCAGAAGATGGTCCCTTTCTAACCCATTGGGCCTCTAAATTTATATATAATCTTCTTTTTCCCCACCCTACACCAGGCCTTCTGACCCCCTGCCAAACAACACAAATCAGGCACCTTGCTATTAATCAGTGTCAGTTGTGAGCAGTAACTATAGGGATATTACAAAGCATGACCCTAGAAAACTAAAAGTGTACAGAAGTTCTGGACAAAAATCATTAGCCAACTTATGTTAGGGCAGTTTAGTATCTGAGGAATGGGGAGCTGAAGTGCCCTTGCAAATGAATGATCATGATGGAAGAGGGAGGATGTTGCTAAGAGTAAGAGCTTGTTTTTTATTCTTTCCACAGAGATCTCTTCTGTCAAGTAATACTGTAATACAAACAGTCAATAGCTTTATCTCCCTTTTGCAGCTGGCAGGAAGAGTGTGTGTAGCAACATTACCCCCTACAGTTCAACAATATGTTCCCAGCCTTTAAGCCTTTGGTAAAGTTCTTGGTTTTGCTTAAGCGACTAAATAAACTCTTATTTTTCTTTTAAACTCCAGAAATCATTGTAAGCAGCAAAAATGGAGAGAGTCAACTCACCAACCTGTAAACAATAATTACTACAAATAGTATTCTGGAAAAAATGCGATGTATACAGTGGGCTTGACTGACTAGTTAGGATTTTTTTTCTTATTTATAGCTGTTCATCTGAAAATTCTTCTTTGACCAGGATAACCAGTGATTTTTGTATTTCCTTGCTGCTTTCATAGGTTACTAGGAGAGGGATGCAAAATATTTGGCAGCAGGTAACACTTCTTGATAATCAAGTATATTAATTCTTTATTTCTTCACCATTTGGAAGAAAATATATTCAGACTTCATTATTTTTCCACATGGAAGTGGCATGCTTAATAGGCCCTTTAAACAGATTTGCCATTGGCTTCCTTTGCTAGGCTGGTACAAAGCAGCCAAAATATGAAAAGGACTCTATATCCCACACTGGTTAAACAAGAGTTCCTTGAAATCACTGGCATTTTTACACCGTGCACATAGGTAGGGATTGTACTTCTGAGTCTAAGACTTGGTCTATTGTCTCATGCAGAAAGGTGGATAGATTCGCACCTTATAGAGTAACTAAACCAGAGATGCATAAGCTTTCATAAGCAACAGCTTACTTCATCAGATGCTAACAAGCAAGCCACTTCTCATGAAAGTTTATACATCTCTATAAGGTACAAATTACCTTGCCTGGTGTCTGACTTCAGACAAACACAGCTAAGTGTTTTTCTTTGTTGTCTCATATGCCACCTCACCCTGATTTTGGTTTTTAGTTTGGTTTACTTGAGGATTTTTGTTTTGTTTTATTCTTTTATGTATGCAAGTAAAAATAGAGGAAACATACAAGATCAAAGATAAAGGAACTCAAAAAAGCCCCAGTACCTCCAAAATTGCCGGCAAATGCCAGAGTTACACTTGGAACTTGGCTTAATTCTAGGTTGTTATATAAGTTGGCATTGCCCTTCAACAGGGATTGAGGTAGGGACTGAAAGTCTTTCAGCTGTTACCTCACAGATTCATAGAAACATAGAAAATTAAGATTGGAAGGTACCTCATGGTCATCTAGTCCACACGCCTGCTGAAAGTAGGACCATTCCCAAAGAGATCATCACAGCCTAGGCTTTATATAGCTGGGTATGGCAGGCTCATGACCACCATACAAGCTAATGGGCATGCCCTACCCCTTGAGCTATGTTGTACCTGGGTCTATTCACCCACCACAACTTGCTGTTCACACTGGGGTTTTACCTCTGGAGGTGGTAATCAGTAGTTCCCATAGGGCCCAGGGTGACTCTGCTGACATGTTGTCTTTGGAGCTCCTTCTCCCCTACACCCACCCCTTTCCACTCAGGGTTTTATGTTCAGCCTGGGTGATGCTCAGGCGTGATGACAGGGCTTTCTCCTGTGCTGTGGCCAAGTGAGGGTGATGGCTGCAGGGGGTCTTGCTGCTGTCCCATATGCTTTGACAATTACTATGCAACAGAAAATCCTACTTAAATAGCTTGGGTGTTATGGTGGCCAGAGCAACGATGGCCCCACACTGAGCACTCTTCTTATGTGCATAGGTGCCTCAGTGCTTGGCACACCCTTCGCTCACCCACCTACAGGTTAGAGGTGCCTCCTGGTGGGCCGGCTTTCTGGTCTGGGTTCTGTCCATCCAACTGCACAGCCAGGTATGGTAATACTGCGAGGCATGCCACACCATGCCTACCCAAATATTGCAGTGCTGCCAATCCTCTGTTGATGTGCTCTGGGCCTGCAGACACTCTGCCAGGATGTGCAGTGCCAGGGAGGCTCTGTGCTGAGTTTTCCCCTTAGTGAATGCCCACAGTGTCCACTAGGCCACACTCTCTCAGCCCCACCTGACCTGAGTATTCCTACATGGGTCCCCACAAGTGCCAGAGAGCAGTGTTGGGTCTGGGCTGTGCAGCCCACCAACCAGCTGCATCATTTAGCTGGAGTTTGGTCAGGTCCCCAGTGCCCCACTGGAAAATGAGATTTCCTGTGTTTTCCTGGGGAACTTAGCCCCAGGTAAAGCAACTGGCTTCCAGAAGGTAATGAAGAGTGCATCCGGGTCCTCCCCAGATGCTTCAGTGGCAGGACACACGTGTGCCACTTCCCCAGGCAAGTTGACCTCAGGAGAAAGCGCTGGATCCCATCTGGCTGTGGGAAGTGCATTCAGCTTTGTTGCCAGCACTCCAAAGTGCTCTTCCCCAGCTTCCATCTCTGGGCTTCTTTTAACCCTGGAGCTTCTAGACCCTGAACAAACCAGTGGAGCTCCTTCCAGCTACATGGTCTAGAGAAGAGAAGACCGAGAAGGGATTTAGTAGCAGCCTTCAACTACCTGAAGAGTGGTTCAAAAGAGGATGGAGCTAGACCAGTGGTCACCAACCAGTGGATCTCGATCCACTGGTAGATCTCAGAGCCTTACTTGGGGTCCTGGTCCTCAGAGGCAGTAGCAGTGCCAAGCCAGCCACATGGAGCCTGGCCAGCAGCCAGAGTTTGGCTTGGCCATCCAGGCTTTGTTTCTGGTGACGCACATTGCTGCCACATGCACCATGCCACGTTTTGTTTTTGTTTGTTTGTTTTTTTTAACACCGGGATCTCCTGGTGTCAAAAAAAACCTGCTGCACTGCAAATTAGCAATGGGGCGAATAGATGCACATGCATCACATGCAGTTTATAGTGCCTCAAACTGCTTTTAATCTATGCTTGTCTGGTTGTGCCCCATGAGATTTCTTTTGGTCCAATCTGGATTTCTTTTGGTCCAATCCTCCACTTTGTCAGTCTCTCTGAATCCTAGCCCTACCATCCAGCATATCCAGGATGCAAATTAAGGGGGAGCACGGGGGGGGGGGCTGAGCCCCCCAAGAGACAACAGCCTACCTTTAAGATTTGAAAATCATAATCTGGGGGGAGGGTCTCCAATTGGATTGCTCCTTCACTTAGGTGGACTTGTTAATCAATGAACTGGTTTTATTTTTTTTTTGCAGACCCTCCAAGAGTCAAAGTGTAATGCGAACTCTGAGCACATCTACGACTCCCCCAGCTTGGTATCATCTATAAATTTGTGAGGGTGCACTGCATCTTTTCTTCCATGTCATTGATGGAGATATTGAACAAAATCAGCCCCAGGACCAACCCCTGGGGTATTGCACTTGATACTGGGTGCCAATTAAACATTGAGCCATTGATTACTACACCTCTGACCCCAAAAATCCAACCAGTTTTCTATCCACTTTAGAGTCCATTCATCCAGTCTGTACTTCCTTAGCTTGCTCTGTTATGTGATGGTTTTTTAAGTTAATATTGTATCTGTTGAGGGAAGAGGGGGATTTATGCATTTTAGGGGACAGCTACAGACTTTCCATAGGACAGAGGCATGTGGACTTGGGAAGGTGATTGGAGGAGGGGGGAAAATGTTCCTTGGGCGTGAGGCAGGGGAATGGAAACTTGGAAATGGGAAAAGATTTTGTATACCTACATGTGAATGAGGGTTGAGAAATAAGGTTTATTTTTCCTAGTTAATAGGCAGAAATGTATGAATAAATAATAATATTTTAGGATGTTAATTGGGATGTCTATTTTTTCTTACCTTTTGGGATGTTTGTCTGTTACTGTGAGACACTAAGCCTTTCTGAGTAGGGCAGGATAGCAATAGAAGCCCCAATTCCCAACCCCTTATCAATGACCCTGGCATCACTCCTGCATGCCCCCTGCATGCCAGGGTCTCAAGGGGGCTGGTGCCACCCCTTACCCTGGGATTGGGTCCCAGGAGCCTGGCACCTACACCAAGGTTGGGGCCTGGGGCCCAGTGCAGCCCCTGCCTGGCTCTGTACACTGGGATTGACTGTACCTGCTCCAGTGCACAGAGCCTGGGGCTCCCCATGAGAGCTGGCAGCAGGGGAGTGGTGCCATAGCTCTCCTGACATTAAATTTCTGAATGAGCAGGAAGCCCTGCAGGCCATGACATAATGCCATGGGCCAGATGTGGCCTGTGGGCCAGAGGTTGAGCACCTTTCCTTTAAAGTAATATTGATGGCTCTTGCTCCACTCACAACATGAACTGCTCTATGCTTTCGAGTGATAACTTGAGCCTCTTGAGCAATCAAAATGTCTCCTTCCCTTACACCATAAGGGACACACTGCAGATTCTTATCTCCTCCGGTCTAACACTGTTATGTCACGATTGTTTATGTACTGTTTTCTGAACACTTTCTACAAGCTCACATACCAGTTTTGGCCACGCTGACATTCATATCTTATGAAACTAGCTCTCCAAACTTAGCTAATGTAGCAGCACAATGTGCGGAGGAGTTGCAAGGGGAAGAGGACATAATACATTTAAACCAGCATGTTGCATTCAGGGAGTCCAAAGAAATAGCTTTGACAGTAAACGCCAGATTCATGAGGCATCAGTTGTTGATGCTTTGATTTCACAGGTGGAGAGAGGGAGCCTATGACTATAACACTATATTATCTACTATGTATGAACATACTGTTCATAGATTATATTCTCTACACTATCTATATAAGTCTATTTTTCAAGAACACAGCTTATTAAAAATAAAATAAATATTAAGCTAAATTAAGCTACAGAATATTTAGTAGGTTGGCAAATAGAACAAAATGTTAACTTCCCCCAAAATTAAGAGGAAACAGGAACAAAACTATCTGTCAGGACCCAGGGCAGCCGGCCAGCAGCTCTCCCCAACTCCCACCCGGGCAGTTAAGGGTCCGTCAGGCGGGTACTTGTGACACTTGGAGTGGAATTAATTAGGCGAACGCTTATCGGTTGCAAAGCAAGATTATTTACTCACGCCGTCAAGGTGGTAAAAGACGGAGGTCAAAGATACTTGGTTAGTTACAGCTTAAGGTTCATAGGTCGTAAAAGAGTTCGTCGGTCTGCATAAGAGGCAGAGAAATGGAGAAAAGGTCGGGCTGGCAAGTCATCGATTTACGTCTGAGAATTGGGTTTAGACGGGGGAGAAACTGACAAGTGATCAATTTGTCAGTTACTCTCACGCATATGTTCAGAGGTTTTTTAGGTGCGTGTGCGGAGGTCTCCCGTTCTTCACGGAAGTGAAGACGGGTTTTATTTGTGTAATAGCCAATTGCTTTTTGCCACGTCATAAATTTAATTAGAATCGCCAATTATCTAGCGGTCTTCGCTAGGGTCTTATCACAGGGTTATTCCTTGTTTTCTTTGACCAATTATAATGATTTATGTACAGCACAGAAGGCTAAGTTTCATTTCTAGTTAGTGTCGCAGTTATAAATCTCTTTTTGACATGCGCAGCAAAAAAAACTGTTACTATCATTTTTGTTAGTTAACTCTTAGTTAACCTAGTGCAGACTAAAACTGTTTTGAATGGTTTTACTTGTTTGTGACATGGGCACTACTTAATTTGGTTGTGACACTATCTAAATCAGCTGAACCACATCTGTAGCTATTTTAGTGCAAGTCTGCATGTGGAGACACTTAGTTTAGTAGAGGAAAGTCATAGGTTTTATGACATTATTAGGCTTGATGATATTATTTTCTTGCAGTCTCAATGGAGGTTTGAATTACAGACACTAAATGAACAAGAGTGCCCGCACACAAAGGTGTACTAATTTAAATACATCAATTTGGAAATACCGCTGCTGGTTGCATCAATACATCCCTGTGTGGAGACTGGGCATTGCCATGGAATTAAGGAGTCCATTATCCTAGCACCTCACACTAAAATAATATCATTTCGTTAAAGGTATTCAGACTTTGATGAAATGATAAAGATGACCTCTTTATCATAGAGGCAATGGAAACAAACCTAAAAATCCCTCCTCATACCAGTCATCTTAATAAGATGAATATCCCTGCTGACTGTGATGAAACTATTTAAATGAGTAATTGTTGCAAGATTGGAGTCGTTAATAACAAATCCAGTTATGCAATTAAGTTTCACATGCCCAATAATAATTGTGTGTGATACTGGGGTAGCTGTTCTCTAGGCAGTTCATTAATGAAAAAAATACGGGGCAAAGTTTTGCATATTTAACAAAGGCAAATATGGTCATGAATAAATATATTGGCTCACTGAAATATATGATTTATAACACTAAAAGCAAGGAATGATGCTGGCTGTAACTTAATTAAATTAGGGAGGTCATATAAGAGAAGAACAAAAGAATTGGTATTTAGTGGGTCAAATGTAGGTCCATCTAGCCTAGTATCCTGTCTTACACAGTGGCAGAGAGCAGATGTTGAGGGGGAGGCGTGAACAGGGCATATCTAGAAACTTTCACCCCCTGTTCGGCTCTCACTGCAGCTTGTGGCATCCAGCCATCCCTTATGAATTCCAGCCACAGTAAAATACATTATAATCAATTGCAACACAAGCGTTGCATTTTTGAGAGTATTGTCCAAGTAATAATACCAACTAAAAGCATGAGAGAATATTACTAGATCATGTCACAGATTTTGTGTAACATGCCTTGCATAAAAACCATCAACAGCATATGACAATTTTAAGTATTAAAAGTATTAAGGGTATGTTTGATACCCTTGATGTAGACAAACCCTTAAACTGCTGTAGTTAGATCAGTGCAATGTCTTCATTTTCAGTATAAGAGTGCCCAATTTAATTTAAATCTATATAGAATCAACTGAATGATTTGCATTGCAGGCTCTAAGTTAAAGTCCCTGCAGAGCTTACTTTTTGAGGGGTGGGGTCTGAGTGCAAGTTTAGTTCAGATGTTGTGCATGGATGCCCTAAAGCTTTCATCCTAAGATCCTGAATGCATATATGGGTACATACTTGTAATTTAAATAGTATACATTTGAAATCAATATTGTTGTATAGATAAAGCAAGTCCACAGAGTTTGTACATTGAGAGAAGTTTAAAATGTCTTCAAACATTAAACAAATAAAAATATAACAGTCCAAATTTTAAAAACAATACTATGGTTTCAAAAACAAAATTCTAAACTTGTTAAATATTATAAGTAATAGAAATCATTAGCCCAATATAAGCGTGTGCCTGAAATGTAAACCGGCTGGGCACATCTACATGCACAATTAATGAGACTGAATATACTCTGGCTCAATTTGAGCCAGAGTAAACTAATCCCGATGTCACTATCTACATGTGCGTTTAAGTGCACCGCTGGATACCACTTGTATCTGACTGGGACTATCCAGCAGTGCAATAAGTTGGTCTAGTGTTCCCTAATTACTGTGCACATGTAGATGGTGAGGCCTTTACTGTGCAGCAAATTAGCCTGCTGCACAGTAAAGTGTCTTGTATAGATGCAGGGGTGTAGGTTGTAGCTGTGTTAGTCTAAGGACATAGGCAGACAAGGTTCCTTGGGTGAATTTGATATCTTTTATTAGATCAACCCAAATAGTTGAAGAATAGTTATTAAGCAAGCTTGCGAGTTCAAAAACCCTTCGTCCGGCTAAGGAAGTTTCAGCAGTTGGTGTGCGCTCTTCCCGAATGGAATGAAAAGTAAAGAAGCCAGGGGCCGGGCTGGGAAGTATAGATGCACCCATTTTCTGTAAAATTGTACTCTTGCAAGACTACAATACAGGCTACTGAAGCAGACACGCTTTAATGTATAACCAGTGTTATTAAACATAGTACATGTTAAACAAGTTAAGGAAGAGTCTAATTAGTTGTTCATAAAATTAATGTTTTTTCTTTAGATAATGTATAAGTCTTTGTAACCTGTTAATGATCTTGATGTAGAATTATATAATTGATTTAAAAGAGTAGCAAAATGCTTTTTAGAACCAATTCTGCTGACCTCTTTTAAGGTAACAATTTATTAACTACATTTGAGAACTTTGAATAAACAGAGCATAAGGACCCCTTTAAAGAAGTGTAGCAAGCATGCACAGGTTTACCATTAGAAAGACAGCAAGGACTAGTAGGCTGAACACAAGATTAGAATCCAAAATGTGCAGTTATTTCTGGGCTTTGCCACTTACTTTGTGTCCCTCAGTAAGTAACAAATTATTTAAGCGAACACTTCCCAATCTTTTCCCATGGTGACCCCATTTTCAGTATCTTATTCCTTGGAGATACTGGTTTTTCTACTAGCCTTGCCAAGGAAATCTAAACATTTGTTTTGTGCTCAAAGAAACTAAACTCTATAAGCTCTTAATTGCTATCTAGATTTACAGGGAGAGGTGAACAAACAGAACAGCTATGGTATCGCTCAACTAACTATTGTCAGATATGTTGGTAGCACTGCCTCAAGGCCCTGTGTGGTCAGCATTTTTCAGAATGCTTTTGCTGTTATTTCCCAATTTCTCAGTAACATAAGGCCCTCCCTGTAAAATGCTCTAAGGCCACAAGGGGCTAGCATATGGCCAAAGAGCTCCTGCCTGGCCACTGCTCCTCCCATTACTCTTGCACCATGGCAGCTGGGGGATCTGAGCTCTGTGCTCCCCATGCAGCTGCAGGAAGCGAAGTCAGGCTGCACATGGCAGAGTGGGGCAGGGACCAGAGCCTGGCTGCCTGTGTTGAAGAGGGGGGAACGGGCTGCCTGTGTAGTGGGAGCTGCCCCCCTAGTGAGCAGCCAGTGCAATAGGCGGTCTATGAGTCTGTGTCCCCGCTCCTCCCCCGCCACAGTCCCCAACACCCAGAAGTTGGACAGCTCTGCTCTAAGGTGCTCCTGAGAAATGCCAGTGATCAACTCTTTCAAGGTTGGGGCCGGCCAGGTTTTTCAAGGCTATTTGCCTGAAGTCAACTACCTTAGTAGTGTGCTCCAAGCACCCCTGCAAATGAGGCAATCATATATCTTAGGACATGCCTATCTTGTAGTCACAGAAAGGACTGCAGCATGATCATACTGGAGCTAGCTTTAAAGCAGCTGTCTTGGGCACTGGTGGCAGTCTAGGCATGATAGCACAGGGCTCAGTTTAGGCTCTTTTACGACGTGACTGCAGTATAGACCTGCCCTAGTTAGTGCTTAAGGGCATCTATACATGTGCTCCAATGCATTCTGGTTGGATCACGTTGAAGCTGGAGCATTCTAATCTGAACATTTCAGCATGTTGCAGCATCTCATATGTTCAAATGCATTCAAAATTCAAATGTTCATATGCATCTCATATATCCTGCATTTCAAAATGGTGGCAGTAGTGCTTTAACTAAAGCTCATTGAACGAGCTTTACTTAAAGCGCCTGCACCACCATTTTGAAACACGGGATGCTGAATGCATGAGACACTGTGAAGTTTTTAATTGGAGCAGTTCCAGAAAGCCACTCTAATTAAAATGCCCCTGCCTCCCCACCCCAAAGCATGTGTAAAAACACCCTAAGATCCTAAAACCAATTCTAAGAACCCAGATTTGAACAGTTTGGCTTTGGTCCTAACTAACCCTTGGGCTAGATTCACAAATTCACTTCAGGCATCTATATCCAGAACATAAGCCTCCAGAAGTCTTACTCGGCTCTACCTAACCCTAGAAGTTCCTACTTTCCCCATGGGCCTATTTTTCTACCCAAAAAGCCTCTATACACCTACATTTGTACTGCCAGATATGTTGCATAACCAGAATCTAAGTCCTTCTGGTGCCAAACTGCTTGGCAGCAAGATCCTAATGGACTTCACAAACTAGGTATTCTTCTGCCTGTCTTGCCTGATGCTCTGTGTTCCCATAATGTGCCTATCAGATCATAAATCACAGCCAAGTGGACATAGTGTCCCTCTACTATGGCAGTAACTAGTGCAGTTGCCTGGGATTATAGAAACTCTGGTTTAAGTGCCTCCCCTGCCTGATTTGGAGTAGGGACATGAACCCACATCTTGTACCTCAAGACAATACCTGAATTTTCAGGCCAAACCCAAAGCCTAGTGAAATCTTTGCAGTGATGTTAACTGGGTTTGAATCAGGGCCCCTATAGAGGGCAAATGTGAGCCTCTTGTATCAGCATCAAGAAAGTATCATGGCTAATACTTTAGGAATGCATATATATTCTATATTGATACAGCACTATATGCATCTCAAAATGGATAAAGATGAAATTTTATTCTTCACTGTTTTGGTTTTAAGTGAGACAAATCATCATAAGATGTCAGTTGCAAATCAGGTATAACATTTCTGGCCTACTGTATTTTGGACATTAGTAAAGATCTCTCTCAGCGCAGGAACAAAGGGCTCTTCTTTCACAAAATAAACATAAAATGCTATCTAGTGTTGGCTCTTTGCTACTGCAGTCTAACAACTATTTCTGAATGTAATGAAGTGAGCCTGTAATACAGTAAGCTATATGAAAAAGCATTATGGGCTGAGGATGTGGAAACTCTTGTCAGTTTTAAAATCTACTCTGGGTTCAAGAGGGCAGCTAGAACTCAATTTACTGGGTCACCATTCTGCATAGTAAACAACTGGGCCAGATAGCAGAAGGCAGAAAGGAGTCAAGGTTTAATATTCTTGTGAAAGAAGGGAAACGTCTGTTTATAATGATCTAGGCACCGGTTTTTATGTATAAATATATAGGCCAGCAAGGCTTTCCACTTCCAGGTTTACAAAGTACAGCTACCCTACAGCTAGAGAAAATGTTTTATTTAAAAAAAACCCCAACTAAATCATCATTTAAAGTAAAAGTACCTGGATTTAAAGATCAAGAACAGTTGTTCTTGAGCTTAAACGAAATCTGTTGAAACAAACTAGAGTTTGGCAGGTTCTCAAAGTCTCAAGTATATCCCCTAACATTTATTCTTTAACTTATTATAATAATTTAAATGACTGCTTTTTATTTACCTCCTAATTAGAGGTAGATACAGTTATACTCCATCTACAGAGACATTTTTATACTAGGAGAATTTTTCCTATACAGTGCTATTTCACTAGTAGTGTTTCTGTCCATCAACTGACTGCTATGACATCTCACCACATACAAAAACATCTTCTTTAAATTGCCATCAACCTTGCCTCGACAGATCAAAACATCTTAGCTTCCTTTGCTTGACATGTCTGAAAAATGTCAATTTTATACTCAGCAGCTGAAGCAACAAATAATAGTTTTCATGTTTTCTCAAGGAAGAAGGAGAAAAAGAAAAGGTGGCAGCAGCAACATGCATTAAAATAATTGCATATACTGTGATTTTCTTCTTCAAGAGACATTTTCCAATAGTAGCTGTATAAACTGCATCTTAACACTGCAGGCACCTTCTCACTCTACCCTTAGCCTTTGTATTTGTGTATGCAAAGTGGGGTCACGAATAATTTGCTTGAGAACAATTGCAAGTCTCAGTGAATGGGCTTTTCTCAAAAGGACACAGTACTGTCAGGTCAAATCTGGGTCATAGATCAGGATTTATAAATGTTTATTAGCCAAAAAAATCTTTCCACTGGGATTTGTAAAAGCTTCTCAGAGCAATTTTATTGTTCTTAGGGTTCGAATAAAGAAATGTTATTTCCAATGACCAAGGAACTCTTAAAATTTCTAACAGAAACATTTTTATATAAAGAAAAATCTGTACAATATTTGCAAATTAACATGCCAGCATTTGTGCTAATGCAAGAGAATCTGAAATTGAAACTGAGTGTACATTTACTAGGTTATTTTTATTGTCCAATATCAGACCGATGCAAAAGCAAGCAAACAGCATGACCTATGAAAAGTAAACTAGATTGGTAAAAAAAAAATTCAGATTTAATCTGCTGGTATTATTAACAAAACGACAAATCTTGTTCATGAAGAGGGCAGACATCTTGGCATGGTCTAGAGTGGCAGGATAATCTATCAGGATTCAAGAACAAATATAGAGTTTGCTGCCCTTTTACGACATACATTTCTTCTTCTTTGCTTTCATTAATGACATGCACATAGAATATCATCCACCAAATAATGATTTTAATGCTTTTTTAATTTTAAATCTTCACACAAATTTACTTGAGGCAAGAGGAAGGATTAATGAATCATATACGGCAGACGTTAGTTATATTTAATGCAGTGTTGAAAGATGACCTGTTAAGGGTCAATGCAATGGGTGCAGCATAAGAACCAGACTATAACAAAAATATACTGGTTCTTGTTAACTTTTTAATATGGAAAACTTGTTAAAAAAAATTAATAAATCACTGTACCAAAGCATCAGACTTGACTGGAAGTTTTGACAAAATATAGGAAAGATATAAGAAATATAGAGATCATTGGGCCATATAGGATTTGGCCCAATGATCTCTAAACTGACAGTAGCCCTCTAAGGTCACTTACACAACCTGCAGTCATAACTGAAAAAAGACTAGGATCTGATCCTGCAGTGAGCTCTACACAGGAATAGGACCTCAGAGAAGTCAGTGGTGTTCTGTGTGACACAGAGACCCTACTTCTGCCATGTAGGTGGTAACCCCACTGAGGGAGACCAGGATTGCTTGACACGCACATTCCTGTGTTGTCAAGATCATCTTTCCCCCGCACCCCAAAAGAACTATAAAAAAAAAAAAAAAAGTCACAGCAGACTCTCCCTGGGGCCAATTTCTCATCAGAATAGCACAACACTATTGCACAGAGCAGATGGCCCTGTGTGGTATGCATAAGGACCAGCTAATGTGGCTTTTGACAGTGCTGCACAGGGTCATCTGTTCTATTGGCCTCAAGGTTGCCATACAAGCTCTTCTGCTCTACTGACACCAGGCAGGAGCAGCCAACTTTGTACAGCATCCTTAAAAGCCAACCAGCACAGCCCTTAAAGATGCCACACAAAGTTATCTGCTTCACCACCACTAAGGGTGCCTGCCTGTCTGTCGCGAAAAGTCATCTGCTCTGTGACAAAACATGGCTCACCTTGAGAGAGGTGAGTTGGTTTGAAATCAGTCAGAAGATAGTGTAGATATGTACCTTTATAGACTAACTAAATAAGATACAGAGAGAGAGCACAAGCTTTTATGAGCCCAAGTTCACTTTATCAGATGCTGTGAAAGAACAGCACAGAGCAGGAGGGAGGGAGACGGGGAGTGCCGTGAGAAGCAAGCAAACAAAGAACCCATAGGAACAAAGAGGTCACAAAAACTAATCCAGGTAATGGGATAAGAATCCATAGACCCTGTAAACCATACTTAACACACTCTAGTCTGTGGATGAATTCTTGGTCCACAATTTCCTATTCAAACTGCTTTTTAAAATTTTGCTGACTAAAAATAGCAATCCTGGAGTCAGTGATGGAGTGTCTAGGGAGGCTGAAATATTGTGCCACAGGCTTTTGTTTCTTTCTGCAGTTGATGCCTGATTGGTGTTCATTCTTACATACAGAGATTACTCTGTCTTTCCAATGTATATAGCAAATGGGCATTGTAAGCAAGCAATGGCATATATAAGGTTGGTAGATTTGCAAGTGAATGAACCTTGGATGTTGTACTCATTATTTGACTCAGCTTACCATCCCACAGTTCCTGGAGATGTTGCTGGTCTGCTCCACTGAGCAGGAATTAATCCTCCATCAAGAAGCTGGACACCATTTACTGAGCACACACAGAAGACTGGGATATCTCAGGAAGCAACAGAGATACAGGCGCGTGGGAATCTAGCACATGGCTCCCCTAGGAATCCCCAGGAAACCTTCACTGGGCACCAGGGAAAAGCAGCATGGCTTGGTAAGGGCTGGGAGCATTTCCTATATGCTTGTAGGAATGAGGGTAGTGCCAGCAGCAGAGCAGGAACAGCAGGCATGGCAGCAGGCACACTTTGTACACATTGACTCGCTGCACATTGGCAGGCACGCTGGGACAACTGGTGCCGGCAATCAGCAGGGCCAGTATGACGTGGAGCAGATGCAGCACAGAGGTGGAGAGTGGTGTATCCTATACGTGGAGCACTGGGATAGACTCCTATGCACCAATGAGGCCCGACAGCCTGAGAACTCAGAGGGATCCTCAGTGTGAGATTCCAGGAGCTGCAAGGAAAAGGGAGCGGGAGAAGCTTCTCCCTCCCCACCTGGAAACAGGCAGAGACAAAAGGGGTTGACTGCCTCATAGCAGCAGCAGATGTGCTGGGGACTGGATCTTCAGGCGCGAGTGGCACCAGTAAATCTTTTTTGTCTTTTTGGGAGGAAAAGCTTGGAGGAGCAGGTCCGAGGGACCAGTATGTGAGTTTAATTAATGTGGGAGGTGGAGCTTGACTAATGGATTAAGGCTTAATTGATTGACAAGGCTACAGGAGACAATAATTGGCCAGAGTCACCAAGGCCACGAAGGGACTGAACTGACTGCGAGCAATTGAGGCATAGATTCATTTTCATAGACAGGGCTGGAAGGGACCTCGGAAGATCGAGTCCAGCCCCCTGCTCAAAGGGCAGGAAGTCAGCTGGGGTCAGCTTCAGTCATTTTGAAGCAAAATGAACTGGAACGCATTTGCTTGACCTTTAATGCGAGCCTGGGAGGCATTTTTGGTTTAAGGGCAGCAGAATGTAGAGGCTTGTCCTGTCGACTGCCCTCACATGCAAGCCTTGGGCAAAGGGTGCAAACAGCTCACCCTGCAAACCAAGCTGAACCTGCAGGCCTAAGAGCTGGTTGGTGCATGGATGGGGTAAAGGGAAGGAAGGAGCCCTGCATGAGTGACTGGTGCTTCCTGAATCTGAGGGGGCACCCGCAGAAGCTACCAATAGCAGTGGCCCTGTCAGGGGGGGCACCAGCCCTACCAACAGCATCAGTGTCAGCTGTCAGGGGGCACCAGCACCCCCATGCACCCCCTACCAGTTACCTATGTAGCCCTGTAGGAATAACCCACAGAACACCCACACAGAGCCCCGTGATGGCCAGGAGCCTTCCACACATTGAATAAGACCAAGACATGGCAGGAGAGAATGGGAGGGTGGCTCTTAAGCACTGGGATGCATCAGAGCCAAGCTATCAACCGGAAAGACCAGGTGTAACAGGTGCCCACTCTGGGCCGCCCTTAATGTGGCCCACACACCTGTCTCTGGGGCAACCGCCCGCCTACTCGCCCCCCATGCCTTGATCTTAATTATTAATTAGTATAAGTTAGCGGGAGGCTGCCCTTATACTGCCCCACTGCTAGGGGGCACTATCTGCGGCTCCATTTCCTCCCCTACACCGCAGTCCACACCTCACCGATGGAATCACTGTTGTCTCAATTTGATCCCTCTTTGGCCCCTTCCTGTTCTCCCTGGGCCTTCCTTCTCCGTGCCCACACTTGGGCTTATGCTGCCCCCTCTCTGGGGCTCACTGTGCCCAACTTGGGCTTCCTAATGGTGCTGCCCTCTCCCTGGGGCTCGCCATGCCCACACTAGGGCTTCTCAAACTCCCCACTCTGGGGCTAGGGTCTATGCACCCCATAAACCACTCCCTTACTGGTGCTGGGGTCCCCATGCTACTGTGGGTCCCCTATGAGGCCTCCTCCAACCCCTAATAGCCTCACCCAAACCACCGGTTATAACAACAACAAAGCAAAACACAAGCCCCTAGGCTATAACAACGTTGCTCAAGCCTCCGAGAGCTGCCATAAGCTGTACCTGCGGTCAGGCTTCTTCCCGCATCCTGGCTTAGGAAGCTCCTGTCTCTCTGGCTACTGGCAGGGGACCGCGTCTAATCT
>NW_005841905.1:918566-930304 GCF_000455745.1 Alligator sinensis
CTTTCCCTGGCAGTTTTCCCCTCTTCAGGCACAGGGCACCTCTGTGCTCTGTGACACCTGGTCTTTGGAAGGTTCAGGCTCTCAAGCCTGGTGATACAGGACTTATCTCTGGCACTGCATATGAGGCATAAGCAAAACAGGTGAACACATTACTTCATATCAGTGTGAAAGAAAACTGCATCTTAACTAGATACTTCCCTCTAAGGCAGTGGTTCTCCACCTTTTTAGACACCAGGCATCCTTTAATAGACTCAATGCACTTCTCACTGGGCATGAGGCACTCTAAAAATGCCAGCTCTTAGTTGTTGCTTATTTTTCCACTAAAGAAAAATAATAGAACAATTCTTTTGTTGCAAGGAACTCAGAATCATGTTTTCACACCAATGGTGCTAATATTGCATGGCACCCTGTGGCATCCTTGAAAGGACATCAAGGAACCCCAGGGTGCCATGGCACCCTTGTTAAGAATCACTACTCTAAAGGGTTGCTTAGACTACATTTTACCTATGTAGGTAACTGAAAAAGCCAGTACTGTGCTGCCAAAACACAACGCATTACAGAAATTCTCATGCTGCTTGTTGTGTCTCTTAGAGCTCTAGTATCTGAAGTCGTGCGATTATATGAGACTTCTAGCTTCTGGTCCTTGTAGCTTAAGAGAAAAGCTTGAAAATGTGACCACAAAACAGCTCATAATGCAGAAGACAAATCAAAAGACCGTGACTGGGACCACATACCCCTAGCATATGCATTTTCTTTTTCATCTGGTAATTTTGGAATATTGACACCAGGATTGGCAATTGGAAAATAAAAAAAATGCAAAGGAGGAGCTAACTCTCTGGCCTGGGTCAGGCACCAACAATATGGTGAAGACTGAAGAAGATGCTGTAATGAATGGTTACAATCTAATGAAAATTATTATAGTATCCGAGGCAGAATAAAGATGTAAAAATGTGCATTAACATTTCAAAGGCTGTCTGTCACTACACTCCCACTTTTCAACCACTGGGAAATTGAAACTAGTTATCTGTCACTCAGGGATCATTTGATCTCCTGCTGGGGTGTGAGATTCCCTGAAGAGAAGCATGTAAAAGGAAAATAACTTAAGTAATAATACTACAAAAGCTTTCTTTGTAGTACTTAAGACCGTCTTCTGTACCTATAAACCAAATTCTTTCATTTCTGAGTTTGTCTAGGGTACCAATCAGTCTCCTCCTTTTTAATTTCATAGTTCATAAAGACATAAACTGAAATAGTCTTTTTTTGAAGTATGCCGAGTGTTTTCCAAAAAGAATGAATGTCAGAGCCATTCCAAAGTGCTTTAAAAAGCATTTTTTTAAATCTGTATTACTTTAAAAGCATCAACTACTAGTAAACATGTACAAGATAGCACAATGGAACAAGTTTCTTTTAAATGAAATTAAGTATGACAAATCAACCAACACAAAAAGAATCATTTCATCATGTGGCCTGTTGGGAAGGGATGGCATCAACCTCACACCAAAGGGGAAGAAGTTTTTCCTCAGCTAGAATGGTGGAGTTCCTGGATAGGGCTTTAAATTGAGATTGCTGAGGGATGGGCCATCAACCGCTTAGCACAAGCCCAAAAAATGACAGCCTCAAAACCAGCATCCCAGGGTACAATAGGAAGCTGTTTTTGGCACCGGCCAATGAACAGGTTATTCCACAGTTCACTCAGAAGCCTAGGGCCTCCAACGGCAAGCTTAGATGCCTGTACACTACTACCAGAAGCATGGGAAACAAGCAGGAGGAACTGGCCCTCCTACTAACCAATAACCAACAACCAATATGATCTTATAGGAATCACAGAGACCTGGTGGACTCCACCTATGACTGGATCACAGGCATAGGGGAATACACCCTGTTATAGGAGGGATTGTGTTGGAAAGAAGGTCAGTGGAGTTGCTTTCTATGTGAAGGAACATTACACCTCTCTAGAAGTGAAGATTGGAAATAAAGAAGGGCAACTTGAGACCCTCTGGGTCAAGATACGGGGAGAGCACGAGAAAGGGGATTTGACCGTCGGAGTTTATTATAGACCTCCAAACCAAGAGGAACAGCTCAACCAGGATTCTCTGGAGAATTGGCAGAAGCTGCATGCTCTTGGAGCATGGTCATCGTGGGTGACTTCAACTATCCAGACATCTTATGGAATGAGCGCTCAGCTAGATCCAATCACTCAAAAAGCTTCCTCACTTGCACTGAGGAGTTATATCTAACACAAGAAGTCTATGGGTCAACCACGAGCAAGGCACTCCTAGACTTGGTTCTGGCCAAAGGAGATGATCTAGTGAGCAACCTGAGGATTGAAGGGAAACTGGGCATCAGATCACTTTCTCCATTCACTGTAAGTCAAGGAAATTGGCCAGTAAAAGTAGAAATCCTTGATTTTAGGAAAGCTGACTTCTTCAAGCTTAAGGGATTGGTTGGCGAAGCCCTGCAGGACCATGATCCGATGAGGAAGGGGGTACAAGAAGTGTGGTCGTTTCTCGAGGAAGCGATCCTAAAAGCTCAAAGGGAGTCCATTCCCTTTTGTAAGAAAGGCAGCAAAGGGCTGGGAGACCCCTTGGCTCAACAGGGAAGTCATGGACCTCCTGAAATCAAAACGAGAAGCCTACAAGGGATGGAAGTCAGGAATAACTACCGAAGGACCTTTGCACATGCCACAAAATTGGCCTTTAAAGTGGCTTAAATGCCCTTTTGCACCGCTTTAATGGCGCTGTTGCTTATACCGTCGGTGGCGTATTGCGTCTCAATGGCGCTGCTGTTTACACGGTCAGCAGCATATTGCACATTAAATGTCTTTGGGACGTAGCAAAATAAGACACCTCTGAGGTGTTTTAATTTGCTACCTTACAGTTGTGGAGGGAAGCACCGGGCCCCGTGCAGCTCAGGGGCTATGCAGACACACTCCATTGAAGAAAAAAACCAAAACCAAAAGAAGTAGAGAGTCTGATTTTTTTCCCCCCCTCTCCCTGAAGCCTGCCTGCCTGAGCTGCGCAGAGCCCAGTGCTTCCCCCCACACCATGGCTGCAGGGGTGGGGGGGCTAGTGCTTCCCTCTGTGGCTGCAGGGGGGCTGGTGGTTCCCTCCGTGGTTCTGGTGTCCCCCAGAACCACCTGGGCCAGGTACCACCTGGGGGGCACTGCCGCTGCCACAGACGGAAGCACTGCCCCCCCACCCCAGCAGGTCAGGGACCTCTCAGCCCACTAGCAGGTAAGGATCAGGCCCAGCCATTGTGTACATGTGTACACTTCAATTTAGGGAAAATTAAACTGAAGTAAACCCTGGTGGCATGTACAAGCAGCCAAAGAGGAGTAACTTGGCAACAGCCTACACCTGTAGGGAGCAGATCAGGACAGCAAAAGAGCAAACTGAATACAGATTGGCAACCAGAATCAAGGACAACAAATAGTCCTTCTTTACATATGTAGGAAGTCAGAGAAAAAAAAAATATAAGGGAAGCATACGGCTCCTGATGAATATAATCGGGCGGCTGATAACTGACAGGACAAAACCCAACTCCTGAATGAATACTTCAGGTCAGTATTCCACCAGGCCAAAGGTATAATCCTACCTGACAGGATACAGGATGATCATCAGGGGTGTAACCCTCCCCCCCCATAGTTGGCATAGATCTTGTGGGGGAGCACCTACAAAGGCTAAATATCTACAAGTCAGCAGGGCCAAATTAATTACACCCAAGGATGCTAGTTCTTACTAGCTGATATCATCACGTGTCCAATGGCAGTTATTTGAAGACTTGTAGCGCTTGGGAGAGATCCCAGAAGATTGGAAGAAGGCCAATGTGGTGCCTATCTTTAAGAAAGAGAGAAAAGGAAGACCTAGGAAATTACAGGCCAATCAGTTTTACCTCAATCCCTAGTAAAACCCTGGAGAAAATTATCAAAGACTTCATTGCAGACAGGCTAGCAGAAGGCAGTATTCTGAAGGATAGCCAATATGGCTTCATTATGTGCAGGTCATGTCAGACCAACCTCATTTCCGTCCATGATCGGCTTACCTGCCACCTGGATCGGGGAAATGAGGTTGATGTCACATACCTGGACTTCAAAAAGGCCTTTGACCTGGTCTCCTATGAAGCCCTCATGAAAAAAGAATTAGGAAAATGCAGCCTTGATTACTTTATGGTCCGGTGGCTAGGTAACTGGCTCCATGGCAGGTTCCATCAACCAGTACTCTTATGGAACTGAGCCATCATGGTGGAAAGTGACGAGTGGCATCCCTCAGGGTTCAGTACTCAGACCAGTGCTTTTCAACGTGTTCATCAACAACTTGGATTCAGGTATTTAAAGCAAATTAGCAAAGATCGGTGACAACACTAAACTATGGGGGAGCATGGTCATGCTTGAAGACAGGCTGGCAATACAGGCCAACCTAGACAGGCTTGTGAGGTGGGCAGATCTCAACCTGATGTCATTTAATACAGACAACTTAAAGTGCTCTATCTGGGGAAAAATAGCCCACAACACACTTAAAAGCTCAGCAGTGCTACGCTTGCTAGCACCACATCTGAACGAGACCTGGGTGTCAAGATGGACAACAAAATGAACATGAACTACCAATGTGATGCCGTAGCTGACAGAGCTAAATCAAACACTGGCATGCATCTATCAAGGCCGCTCGAGCAAGGCTAAGGACATCATCCTCCCTCCCTAGTCAGCCTTGATGAGACTGCAGCTGGAGTTCTGTACCCAGTTCTGGGCACTGCACTTCAGGAGGCATGTGGAGAAGCTCAAGAGAGTCTAAAGGAGGGCCACATGCATAACTAGAGGCCTAGAGACCAGGTCATGCAAGGAAAGGCTGAAAGACTTGGGACTGTTCCACCTGGAGAAGAGAAGACTCAGAGGGGACTTGGTGGCAGCCTATAAGTATATCAAGGACATACTCCCCCCCTAGGCCCTGATGTATCTGTTTACCAAGCCCCCTCCCCCCCTGGGACGGACAAGAAATAATGGGCAGAAGCTGATCACAGATCACTTTTTTACAAGTTAAGTTCCAAGAGTTTTGAACAGGCTCTCCCCAGTGGTGGTACAGTCATCTACCCTGGTGATCTTCAAAAAGCATCTTGACACCCATCTTGCTGGGGCCATCTGATCCCAGCAGTCCTTCCTGCCCAAGTGAAAGGAGACCCTTGCATTTATCGGTGTTGAACACCATCAGATTCTCATCCGCCCACTTGCTGAGCCTGTCCTGGTCAGCCTGGATCACCCGCCTGTCTTCTGGTGTGGATGCTTTGCCCCAAAGTTTGGTGTCATCGGCGAATTTGGCCAGTCCGCTTCTGACTCCAGTGTCCACATCATTAATGAAGATGTTGAACAGTATGGGTCCAAGAACAGAGCCTTGGGGGCTGCCCCTTTTATCCTCCTCCAGGTGACCCAAGGGGCCAATCAGGGGACATGAGGGGTGAATCTCTGGGGCCTGATTGGTGAGGAAAGGGAATCCCAAGTCCTTCAATCATCTTTTGCCCTTTCAAAACCCCTGGGCTAGGTCACTGCCAGCTAGCCTGTCACATTAGATTCAGGGCTGCCCATATAAACAGGGCATTTTGCTGTTGGGAGGCCAGGCAATAACATTGCCTGGCTGCAGGATTGCTAGTATCATCCGAAGGTAAGGGAGGAGCTGTAGGGGATGGTCAGGAGGCTCCTGGTCCTGGGTACAACCTAAAACTGCACCCTGCCAGGTGTGGGTGGCCTGGTGGGGCTCTCAGTGGCACAGGAGCTCCCAGGAAATGCCAGGCCTGTTACCACCCCGGTGAAAGGTGGGTTGGGGTTCCTTAACCCCTAGCCCCCACAACTGGGTGGGTTACCCATTTTGTAGGGTCTGGAAGGTGGACCCTAATGAGAGAGTGGGGCTATAGACTTATACCTGTCTGGACATTCCCTGACTGGTCAATGCTGGGGCCAGGACCAGAAGGGTCAAAGGACCAGGGGCCCACCGCAAGGAACACCCAAGAGCTGAGGGCTTGGGGTTCAAACTGGCCTGGAGGTGGGCCAGGGCCAGTGAGCCAAAGGTCCCGGGGGGACCACACCTGTAAGGGGGAAGCAGTTCAGGGAGCTATGCTGCCCAGGATGAAGGCGGAATGGGCCGCCTGAGGAGAGGAATCCAGGTGGGGTTCAATTAGTAGGATTCTGGGGCCCAGTGTGGGGCCAGTGATATGGTAACATCTGGATGCCATTTGCGGGGCTTGGGCTGCAGTGTAGGGGAGGGACGGAGCCACAGATAGCACCCCCTGGCATCGGGGCAAGAAATGGGCAGCCTCCTGCTTAATCAACATCTATTAATTAATTATCATCAAGGAATGGTGGGCAAGAAGGCGGGCGGTTAGCCCAGAAACAGGTGGGCAGGCCACTAGGAAGTCAGCCCCGAGAAGGCCCCCTGTTACAGTTGTCTTTTACTGAAAGAGAGTGCCTGAATCTGGTGCTGCATGAGCTGAAATACTACATCAGTTGGGACAAGGAAGAGATGGAAGAAGAGGAGGTGGAGAAGTGGGGATAAAGGACTGGACGCACTTGTTTCACTGACCCAACAGAGGGCTGATGGGAGGAACGGACAGTTTCAGATGGTTACTGAGGTAATAGGTTGTTTTTTGTTTCTTTGTTTTTTAGAGAGAGGTTAATTGATATTAATGGGGTTCTGTAGGAAGAAATAGGGTTCTGTAAAGGGTTTTTTGTGGGAAGTTTATGCATGTTGTTTAGGAATTTCATATATGTAGTTGTATGTTTTTGGTGTGTATTGTTTTGCAATATGAAGTCTTGATAAAACGAGGATGCTCAAAAAGTGTAGCTTTGTAAGTGTACAGTGACAAGTGTGCTTTTAATAAAATTTGTATTAAAAATTTAAAATAAAAAGGTTTCCATCACTATGTTTGCCCATTATGGCCCACATGTTTTAAGTCATGCTCAGCGCTGGCTGCATTTTAATCAACTTCATAGTTGATTTTCCATTACTGAACACATGCTGCTTTTGGCAGCAGTTTAACAGACAATGTATTTAATCTAGTATCCTTGTATGCATTTGTAAAACAAGGGGATTTTTTTTCTCCCATGCTTATATTTGAGTAAATATGGTATAATGCAAAAGAATGGATTCTGTAGCACACAGTCTTCTCACACCTGAGTTTCATAAGTCTCTTTCTATTGGTTTCAGCATCTCTGCCAATTCTTAATCCACTTATACCTATCAGTCACCAGTTATATAACTCTTCCTTTCACTTGGAACCAATATGCTTTATTTAGGCTTAATCTAAGGGTAGGCTATATCATGATAAAAACACATGCAAGAAATATGTGATCAAAACAAAAGGTGTTTCACTTATTTGCCTTCTACGATGTTGGAAGTGGCCTGCAAGCAGTGATCATTCACAGGTCAAATCCCACTGCTATTTGGACATAGACTTTAAACAGGGAAGTCATGAGAGGAAATAACTTGGGAGGGTAGTAATTTATCCAAAGAGAATGACTCATTGCATTTGTTCTGCAGTTGGATGGACAAGGAGCCACAAAATATTGTGGACTAGTTGTTTTGTTGCCACTTGTTTAGTCTGTTTCTGCACTTAAAGCAAAGGCATCTGCATGCAGTACAAGCAGTAAAATAGTGGGGGCGTTTGTACACGCCACGTTTTTTTTGCCCTTCCTTGTGCTTGAATGGCATGACTGTTTGGATGAGTGGGTTTTCCGGATGCTTTAAAAGTCCTTATGGTACATTAAAGTAAAACTACTTGGACATAGTTTAGTTTGGCTCACCATGACTTAAAGCGTTGCATCCATCGATTAATTGTGTGTAAACACCAAGGTACTCAAAGATGCGTAATGAGCCTCTTTGTTCACCAAATGGAGCTGCGGCTTTTTTGTAGTTCACCCTTTTGAATTGCTTTCTCTCTTGAATTGCTTCCACTTTTTTTTTTCTTGTGCCATTTCCCAGCTCCCTGCTCCCACAGCTAAGTGGCAGGGCACAGGGTGGGGGGCCCTGGACTGGGAAAGGCAGCACTGGACTATCCTGCTCTCTTGCAGCACCGTCTGGGAACTGGGCTTCATTCAAAAACCCAGTGTGTGCAAACACTGATGTGACGCTCCAAATTAAACAAGTTTAAATTTTATAAACCTATTTTATTTAATGAGGATTAAACCCCGTGGTGCATACAGGCGTCCATGATGGCCAAAAGATTTTGAAAGAATGAATGAAGTGTGAAACATTCTCCAAGAACAGAATGAAAACTGGAATCATATGGTTCTTTATGTGACCTGTATTTTGATGATGAGTGTAGAGCAATTATGGAAAGGCAGTTGACCACATTACAAATGTAATAACATTAGCAAAACTGTCATTGAGTACATATCAATAGTTGCAAAATTATTTTTTCTTTCATTTAAAAGATCCTTATTTGCATGATTTAAAATGTCAGACTAGATAAAAATGTGATAGAGAATGAATCATTGATCGATCAAAAAATGTCACCTGCCAAGTACAAAGAATAGAAAAAATTACCTGAAATAGGTGAGGCCCCGACGCAGATCACAGCAGAAACACTTCAGAACTTTTTAACTATGAGTGTGGTCAAGCATTAGGACAGGCTACCTACAGAAATTTTGTAATCTTCATTCCTGAATATTTTCAAGAACAAATTAGACATTCATGAGCCTTGAGCAGGGGCTGGACTAAATGACTTCTTGTGGTCCCTACAGACTAACCAAAGTGTGTGTGTGTATGTGTGTATACACATACATATATATATATATAAATAAATAAATAAAAGCACAAGCTTTTGTGGACTGAAGCTCACTTCATCCGATGCTATAAAGTGATGTTCAGCCTACAAAAGCTTGTGCTCTATACATATATATAACATACATATGTATGTATTAGGGCTGTGCCAAGCTTCTGTCCCTGATTCGATTCAGAGGAGATTTGGCCCGATTCGCTGGCTGAGTCTCTGAATCTGAATGGAATTGGAGGGCCCCTTAATCTCTCTGAATCGAATCGGAGCCCTCCAAATTGATTCGGAAAGATTTGGCAATTTGGACATAGATGCAACTTTAAATGTTTTTGCTAGGTAGCAGGCGGCTCATGAACGCTGTGATGCTGAGGTGCATGGAGTGTCCCACGGAACCGGAGGGTGCTCCCCAATGTGCTCAGCAACAGACCCAGAAGTGGACCAGAAGCACTTCCAGTTCACTTCCAGGTCCAACGGGGAGCATGCAGGGGGTCCCCCTGCACCTCCTGGCTCAGCGACTGATGCCTCCTGGGTCTGGGGGGGGGCACCCAGGGTCCTCACACGGCCAATCACGGAGCTGGGCAGATTGCAGGGGGGCCCCCAGCACTCTGCCTGGTGGATCTGGAACTGGACTGGAAGTACTTCAGGTCCACTTCTGGATTTGCTGCCAAGGACATGGGGGGGCCCCTGCGCTCCTGTGGGACACTCCATCCACCCCAGCATCACAGCATTCATGAGCTGCGCTGGTACCTTGAGGTATGTAGAAAAAACATTTAAAGCTGTGTCTGTGTCCAAATTGCTGATTCTGTGGATCAGCATTGAATCTTCAGATTTGGATTCAGCTGAATCGAATTGGGGACAGTGATCTGAATCAATGAATCTAATCACTGTCTCCGCTTCGACCTGAATCCGAATCGAATAGGGTCTGCTTTGCACACCCCTAGTAGGTATGTATGTGTAGATGAATAAGGGGACCCTAGAAGGGGAATTCCCTGTTCTCCCCCTTTCCCACACCTCCCAAAAGCCAAGCCACGATACTGGCATCAGAATGAGTTACAGTGGTGACCAGAAGTGGACTTCAAACAAGGCGTCCCTGAGATTGCCCTCCAAAGATAGCCCAGGGTTAGGCAGAAGGCCTGAGAGGTAAGGATAATTAAAGTACCAGCTCCTCTCAGGGCAGGGGGCAATAAACCCGGTAGCTTGGGGAAGTGATGTGAAACCTTTCCTGGCCCAGTGATGGACACTCCTACCCTGGTCCAATACCCAAAAGGGCTCCTTTGGGAAACACGGCCTTGTTGAGAAACAAGCCCTATCTGGACTGCAGGAACTAGGGAGTGGACGTTTTGAATGATGTCAGGTCCTGGGATGAGACCCAGGTGATCCCTGTCTGACCCAGGTGATTCCTCTTGACCCAGAAAACATGATCCACAGTGGGAGAGCACAAGCTGACTCTGATAGGCTGGTAGTGTTGCACAAACGGCTAGTTTCATGCCCCTGGAGGCTTGTCTAATCCACCTCTAGGAGAGAGTCACACACACAGGCTGGGTCTAATTTCAGATTTATTGTTTGTAAACAAGTTCGACAACGGAGCTTAATGCTCAAATCCGTGTCGACCCCAAACAGAGTCTGGGGTTCCTTTTTATAGCTAACATAAACAAAAGATTCTAACGTGTCGCGTAATTATTGGCAGCCCAAGCATTACGTCTTGTAACATATGTCTAGCAGTTATATGTTCTATGACGGTTTACATACATGTCTCATTTACATCTTAAATCTCCTCCCTGGGACCGTCTTTAAGCCCATCTCGGTCATTCTTCGGTCAGGGTCTGAGTTCTTTACATCAGCATCTTTCCCTGTCCCTCTTCTCTTATCTCTCGTAAGGAGTTATTTATTGCATCTGTTCTTGGCTATGTCTGCAGAAGTCTAGTGCTACTCGTAAATCTATCATTGGCCTATATGCCTTAGCAGAAACAATTGTGTAGTGAAGCCAAACAGTTCTCAGCTGTGAAGCCTTTGTGTAGTGAGATGAGACATTTTTATCACACAGCTGCTATACAAACGTTATTGCAAAATCATAATGACTAGATTATAACATATTTTTACCACAATTCCCCCCTCAAGATGCTTTTTAACTCTAATCTTAATAATTTTCAGCTATGGCTAACTTCTGATAATGCACAAATATTTTTCGGTTGATGACTAACTGTGCTGTTCATCTCACAAGAGCCATGATGTAGGGTATAATACAGGGAAGTAAACAAAGTATCAACATCATCAGGCAAAAGACTAAGAAAGCACTTTTTAACCATCCAAAATTAGGGAGCCAGGATGTAAACCAATCAAAATTCCACCCGTTTCATGTTTGGACTGGGACATGTGCTACCTCCTGTATTTTATCCGCTAAGGCCTTTATTCGTTTTGAGAACAAGTACAACAGGTGGACATAACCTTTGGGTTCGATATATCTAAAAGGGACAAGAGTTCCAACAAATAGATTTGGGTTTATATCTTTGCAAGCGTAACTTTAAATTTCCAGCAGGTTTATTTTTTTATTTGTTGGCTTTTTGTTCCCGGGTTTTATCAGCTTCCGGAGTGACCACACCCGGGGAGTTGGTGTCCTCTTGATGAAAAGGCTTCACTCTCGAACAGTGGGTCCACTTGTCGTTGTTTGCCAAGCGAACAGCTGTGTGTGTAGTCAGCAGCACCTGGTAGGGTTTCTCCCACCTTTCCGCGAGGGGTTTTTTTTTTACTTCTGTACCAGGACCTGGTCATCCGGTTTAAAGTTGTGGATTGGTGTATCAAGCGGGAGACTCTGGAAAGGTGCAGCAAACCTGTGTGGGGAAGACAAAACAGACTGCAAGGCGATAACGTGTTTTCAAATTTCAGATTTTTTCAAATCTACAGTAATCTGTTTCCTCTACCCTGCTGGCAAGACTCTGGGAGGCATATCAAACATTAATTCAAAAGGTGACAATTTAATCCCTCTA
>NW_005841905.1:934979-943234 GCF_000455745.1 Alligator sinensis
CTCAAATCCGTGTCGACCCCAAACAGAGTCTGGGGTTCCTTTTTATAGCTAACATAAACAAAAGATTCTAACGTGTCGCGTAATTATTGGCAGCCCAAGCATTACGTCTTGTAACATATGTCTAGCAGTTATATGTTTTATGACGGTTTACATACATGTCTCATTTACATCTTAAATCTCCTCCCTGGGGCCGTCTTTAAGCCCATCTCGGTCATTCTTTGGTCAGGGTCTGAGTTCTTTACATCAGCATCTTTCCCTGTCCCTCTTCTCTTATCTCTCGTAAGGAGTTATTTATTGCATCTGTTCTTGGCTATGTCTGCAGAAGTCTGGTGCTACTCGTAAATCTATCATTGGCCTATATGCCTTAGCAGAAGCAATTGTGTAGTGAAGCCAAACAGTTCTCAGCTGTGAAGCCTTTGTGTAGTGAGATGAGACATTTTTATCACACAGCTGCTATACAAACGTTATTGCAAAATCATAATGACTAGATTATAACATATTTTTACCACAGTAGTCTCAGAAGGAAACCCTAAAAGAACAGCAGAAGTGGTGAAAGAGGAGAGCACTTGACAAAGGGCAATATTCACAGAGGGTGAGGGGCAGGACAGCTGCCCATATTTCATTACCTTTGTGTTGGATGGACTTATAGTCATCTTGGGAGGGACTACACATAGCTCCTGACTGTGAAGTTTTAGCAACAAGGCTATTAGCTACATTTACCAATCTGGAGACCTGTGGCTCAGGGTGTAGGGGTGGAAGAGCCTCCCTTATAGGCCTGGTGGGGCTGTAACAGAGGCCTTGTTGGGCTACTTTGCAACTATGGGAAGCATCACTGCTGGTAGAGGCTTCTGTTTCCTATGGGGTGTATTCTAACTGAACTTCTCATGCAGTTGTGGCAGGTGAGTGCCTCAGGGGCCTAGGGGACTGTTCCAGCAGGCCCTTGAGGCTTGGTCCTTACTGTGGGAGAGGCACTGGTACAGTATGTATATACACACACATACTTTGATTAGTCTATAAGGTACAAATCTAGCCTGCATTCTACTTAACTTCAGGTTAACATGGCTAACAACAGCTCTTTGCTCTTGTGGTCCCTTCCAGCCCTATTTTTCTATGATTCTTTCCAGAATCTTCAGTGGCAGATGGGTCAGACCTACTTGAGCATAAGGAGAAACATCATTTTATAGTGTTTTACAGAAATATTCCAAATGCTTGTAATATTTACTTCTCTTGCATTCAATCATTTGGGAAGAGCACATCAAAGCCTAACATTAATGCAAGGGCATCCATTTTGATTTTTAAGTTTGCTTAACACAGCCCACACCCAGATACACATGCAGAGAGACTGCTGAGCTACTCTAACCATACAAAAGTGTCACAACCCAAAGGGTGTGATTTTTGTTTTTGTGTGCTTCAGCACTGCTAAATTGTTCCCGCTAAATTGCAGCTTCTTTGCATGGTGGAGTTTTCTGCTGCAAAAGAGAACCCCGGTGCAAAAGAATTCCCACCACCAGTAGCTTTCTTTGCAGGGTGCATTTCTTTGTTGCAGCACAGAGATGCTCGTTGCAAAGAGTTCCCGCCATTTGTATGCTAATTCCAGCCCCATTATTGGCCAGTTCTAAATTATTCACACGTGGCGGCTAGTGATTGGCTTGCTAGCCATATAAAAGGCTTGAGTGGTTTCCGCCCAAGTTGGAGGACTCCACGAACACCAGGAGGAGGAGACTTCACGCTGTGTGAAGATCTCTAAGCGCTGCGGAGCCTAGTGGACCCAACGCATTTAAAGTAGGCAACAGAGGTCTGATCAGCCTCTAGCCTCTCCCCGTCACCGAGCGCAATCCTCGACGTATCCCTCTCCCTGTGCCCTGTGCGCAAAAGGATCCACGGAGCCTAGCAAACTTCGTGTGAGTCTATTTCTTGCCAGCTGGAACAACTGACATAGTTGTTCAGACGACCGGACTACCTCAGAGCACAAGTTCCACGGAGCCTAGCAAACTTTGTGTGAGTCTATTCAGAGCTCTTTTGTACGAGTACTTTCTTCGGTTGGCACGACGGGCTCGCGGTTTAGAGCCTCCAACCGGACGGGCTAGAAGAGTGTTCACGGGAAGGAACTCTAGTCCACCTCTTATCTTTTCTATCTGCAACTGTAACTCAAGCAAGTTTTCCTGCCTGCACTGCGACCATCTTGGGTGTAAGTAAACAATCTTTGAATCAACCACTACGCATCTGTGACTAATTCTAGCCCGTGCGTGCCTTGCCGCCGCACGGGCTCCTCTGACCCCGCGTGCCTGGGCTGCTGGCCACAGCCCGCGTGCGCAAAGACAGGTCCGTATATCACTCCCGGCTTGCACATGGCGACATGGACAGGATCGGGAGGCGGCCCGCACAAAAAGAAGTTGGGGGGGCTTGCACAGGTGCCAAGGCACATGGTTGACAGCCCAGAACTTGCAAGTTTGAGGCCACAGCAGAAGTGCTCATGGTGTAGCTGTGTCAAATTCTAATAAATCTCCAAATTCTGCTAAATAGCTTGTCACAAGGCGATGAGAAGGAAGGAAGGACTCCACCCTCTTCTGTAACTTGTATGGAATTACTTGATGCCACCCATTAGCTTGACTCACCAATATTTATCCTGCCTCTTTATACTGTATTCATGCACAATCTTAAGCATAGCTCTGTGTCACCTGGAAAGCAAATAACATAACACTAAGAATACAGGAAACAAATCAGAAAGCGAAACTGACTAGTCTGTTTTCTCCTTGTCCAAGGTCAAAGAAAATAAAAATTGCAAAGAATAAGCAGAATAAAAGGAAGAAAATAAATCTTTGTGCTTTAAACATACCCTTTTCCTTCCTTACAGGGCTTACAGTTGCTTGTGTTCTTGGTAAGAGAAGCAAGGAGGTATATATTTTTAAATATTATTTTTAATTGATTCCTTTTGAAGTTGAGATGGGCTTAACATCTGGATTTAAAATAACAAGGATTTAAAAATATCCTACCAAATAATATTAAAAATTATGCTCTGCATCATTTGAAATGACTGTGTTCTGCATGTGGTGGCGTGGAGCCCACCTGGACCGACAGCGTACAGCTCCAGGCCCAAAGGTGTGCAGTTCCCACGTGCAGTGCTGGGAGCCCCACGTGCTGGTGTGGAGCCAGTCTGGTCTGACTTGAAAGCATAAGCTCCCGGGATTCGGCCAGAGACACATGCCTTTTGGGGACTCTGCCTGCCATGGGCCATGAGCACCCCAAGGGCCCACCTCCTACTGCTGCTGCTGCCACCCATGGCAAGGGCTCTGTGCCCACAAACCTCATACCCCCACTTCAGCCCCAGCCCCACACACACACACACACACACACACACACAACCCACTTCCCTTCACAAGCCCTCCCCCAAAACCCCCCACACACCCACACCCCTCACACCCCTTCACAAACCCCATCCCCCCTCCATACACACACCCCTCCACATATAATATACAAGAATAGGACTTTATTTCAAGCTATTATGCAATCATCTCTGTATACACCATGCAAACATATAAACCGAGACAAAAATATTTTTTTTAATAAAATTTAAATATGTTATACTAGATGTTTGATTTTTAGTATATAATTCTTTTTTTTTCCTGGTTCCAAGATAGCAACCCCCCACAAAGGAGTACTTCTGGGGGCAAGGGGGCAGGTGGGAAAGAGAGACTTCCAGTGGCAAAGGTCAGGAGTTAGGGGTAGGACTTCCAGTCCCAAGGTGGCTATCAGGGGACAGAGCACCTGTCAAAGAGTGGAGCTACCCTTGCAGCCTTCGGCCGCTCACCAAAAGTCATTAAGCAGCCCTCCAGCCAAAATAATTGCCCACCCCTGCATTACCCTGTCTCTGCCTTTATTTGTATGAAATGACATAATATTTATTCCTCTTTATAAGGGATTTTAGTGATATGCAGAGGAAAAATTATAGTAGTGCTAAGTATTATTAATATTATTGTTCTTTTATGTGATAGCCCCTGCCTGACTTACCATGACACTGGTGTCCTGGTGGCTGGTGCGATTGAGCTAGCCAGCACCAGGTGGCTGGAAGAAGCTTTGCTGGTTGGCCTGGGGCCCGAAGGCCATGAAGTTAAAAAGAGCCCAGAGAAGGAGGCAGTTGGAGAGCATGCCAGAGCACTGGAAGCAGAGCTGGAGGCTCTCCCCACAGCCAGAAAGGACCCGGCACTTTCTGGTAGGGCCAGCATGCCTGGAGAAGTGGTGCGGGCATGTCCTATAGCCAAAGCATCCAGGGAGAACCTGGACACACTCTCTGTGGCTGGCTGGAAGCTCTTTGCTCTCCCTAGGGCCAAGTTACCCAGGAAACCCCAGGGAACCTTAGTCACCACTGGTGTGCTAGGGCCCAGACCAGGTAGCAGCTTGACTGACATGACCAGTGAGCCATGCAGCCTGGACCCAAGGCCACTCTCCAGCACTCGTAGAGGACCACATGGAAATACATAGGTCAGGTGGGGCTGGGAGAGGGTGGCCAACGGGTATTGTGGCCACCTGCCGAGGGGAAAACCTGGCACAAAGACCTCCTAGCACCACATGCCCCAACAGAGCATCTGTGAGCCCAAAGTACACCAACGGGGACTTGGCAGAGCTGCGAGCCTCATTCAAGCATGGCAGGGCACACCTCAAATCAGTAACATACCTGGCACACCTCAAATCAGTAACATACCTGGCCTGGTGGCAGGATGGGGAGAATCCGAGCCACAAAGCTGGCTCAACAGGAGGTACAGTAAACCCAAAGATGGGTGAGTGAAGGGTGCACTGGGCACCGAGGCAACCTATGTGTATAAAGGAAGCATTTAGTGAAGGGGCATTGTTGCTCTGCCTACTGCACTGTCTGAGGCATTTAAGTTAGATTTTCAATTGTATTGTAATTTTCAGAAAATATAGGACAGCAGCAAGACCCCCTGCAGGAGCCACTTTCACTGAGCATCCAGCGCAGGAGGAGAAGGCCCTGTCATTGCGCCTGATCTTCACCAAGGCTGATGGTAACACCTGAGTGGAAAGGGGTAGAGTATAGGGAAGGACAGCCCCACAAAAGAAGTGCAAATAGAGTTGTCCTGGGCCCTCCAGGACCCATTGATTACCACCTCCAGAGGAAAAACCCAGCATGAACAGCAAGTCGTGGCAGGTAAATAGATCTAGGTGCAATGTGGCCCTAGAGGGTAGGGCATGCCCATCAACTGATATGATGGGCATGAGCCTGTCACATTTTATTATTCAGCAACAAGCTGCACACAAAGTGTATGGAATATATAGGAAACTGTCGTTCTGTGTTAAACTGCTTAGCACACTGAGAAGATACTGGGAATATCAACAACTACAACTCTGTTATTTGCAAAAGCATAACAGCTTGTGAAGATCAAAAGGGTACAGCAGAGGGCAACTGTAACACTTGTAGTGTGGCTCAGGATTGTACAGGGATGAAAGTCTGTGGTCTAGCAAGCAACGTCTGTCGAGCCACAAAGCACAATCACATAGATGAGAAGGGATCTTACAGTCTGATCCAAGATCCACTAAAGTTAATGGAAAGACTCATACTGCCTTCATTGGACTTAGTATGAGGCATTTACTGCAGAAGAAGAAAGACAGTAAAAGGCAAGCAGCAGCTATAAAAGAAAAGGAATACAATAATGAGCATTTAGATCAGTGATTCTCAGGCTGGTTCCCACAGCACCCTAGGGTGCCTTTGAGACAGTTTCAAGGGTGCCACTGAATGCCATATGATGTTAGCACTGTTAGGTTTGCAAATATGATTCACAAGTTAAAGCCAGAGATTTCGAATAGAATCACATAGCTGAGTTCTTTGCAACAGAAAAACTGCTCAATTATTTTTCTGTAGTCAAAAAAAAAAAAGAGTGCAAACTAAGAGCTGACATTGTCTGAGGGGTGCCTCGAATCTAAAAAAAGGTTGAGAACCACTGATTTAGGATCCGAGGGTTTGATTATGTACCTCTTTTACTCTGGTATGACTCCTTTGACATTGGTGGAATTGCTCCGGATTTTCTCCAGGATGGGCCCTTGTACATGTGATGAAATTGCCCCTTCAGTGGTTTAATTGCCCTTTTTAGCAATTTAATTGTGTAACAGTGTACACATGTGGTGGCATATTGTGATTAAATTTCTTAACAGTGTACACCTTCGGTGGTGTATTTCAATTTAACTGATTTTTTTACATAGCAAAGTAAAACACATCCATTGTATTTTAGTTTGCTATGTAACAAATTACAGTGATATGTCTGGAGATGGCAGCAGGGACAGTGCACAGGGTGCTGGAAGCCCAGGCGTACTCAGGGAACCTTGGACTTGGTGAGCTTCCAGCACCCCAGTGAACCACCCCCACCGCCTTCTCCACTGCCAGCGCACCCAGTTACCCTCTTGCCACCTTGCCGTAGTGCCCCAGGGGCAAGCCAACCCGTTCCTGTGTGGTCCCAGGTAGTAGGAAGGCAGTGGGGGCAGTGCACGGGGCCCTGGAAGCCCGCCAAGCCCAAGCTTCCCTGAGCACACCTGGGCTTCCAGCATCCTATGCACCATTGGGTGCTGCCTCCAAGCTGGGGCAGCAACTGCACAAATAACACCCTGCACGGGAGGTCCTGGGGGGCACTGCCACTGTGGAAGGAAGCACTGGTCTGTGCCTCCCCTCCCTCCCTCCCTCCCCGCAGCTCGGAGGCTGCGTGACCTGGCAGCAGCTCACGCTGAGCTGCAGGGAGGGAGACCAGTGCTACCCTCCATGGCAGCGGCGCCCCCAGGGACCACCCAGACGGGGTGCTAGCGGGCGGGTGCTGCCCGTGGGGTGCCAATACCATGGAGGGAAGGACCAGGGCCCTCCACATATCAGGTCCTGCTGGCAGCTTGCCTTCTGGCTGTGGGAGAGGCGGGGAAAAAAAAGGATCAGGCCCCTTACCACTTTTTTTTTTTATTATTATTCAGCTGAGCCTGCCTGCAGTGGAGGGGTGGAGGGTGTGAGCTGACGGGGGCTACCACCATTCCATCCCAGTGACAGAAGTCCCTAATTTGAAACAGTGGGTTTTTAATCAACACAAAAACCCACCAGTTAAAAACCCACCATTTCAATTTAGGGAGAACTAAACCCCCGGCACATGTACAAGTGCACTATGGGACTAGAATCAAGCACAGAGCATCTTCAGAAGTACAGTACTTCAGAAGTACAGCTCTTGTTAACTTTAATTAAGGATGTGGTTGCTTAACACCTGTAAAAATCAATAGGAGTCCAACTCAGCACCCAGGTGCTGAACAGAAATCTTTGCAGTCAGCTTTGGAGCAGCACCCATGTGTTTAAGCAGATCAAGCAAGGGGCAATACATTGTAGGAAACTGTATGTGAATAGACAAAGAAGAAATTCTTCTAATTTTGAAAAATGGAGACTATGGAAGACCTTGGTCTTCAGAAGCGACCATCATGGATATACCTGGACATGGGCCCAGGGCCTCTGCAAGGAGTCTCAACTTTGGTCCATCAAAACAGGCTTTACTCATGAAAAAGTGTGGAGGCAGTAAACCACAGTTCATACCCACATTGCAAAACAGAGCACGAAAAGTTATGTTCTGGAGCCAGGAATCTGATGAGAAGCTAATAGACAACTGATAAAAGTGAAAGGCCTGAGCTCCCTCTCCCTCTCCCTCTCTCTCTCTCAGTAGAGTGGAATTAATCAGCACTGCACTGCAGCTTTCAGTCTGACAGCCCAGCTAAAGATAACATTTGTATCTTCTGATGTACAACCCCAGGCTCTGTTTGACCTACCAGCTAACAGGCTGCATGCTGGGGCAAATGTATGAAATAGTCTCTTTCTCTTTATAAGAATGAGACTCTAACCTCAAACCTTTAGTCCAGTTTGCATAATCTTACTCTAGAATTGTTCCCACTGACTTTAAGACACTATTCAGCCAGAACATTAGTTTCATAATCTGTTTAGTTTACACATTTCTGGATATTGCTTTAAAATCAGTGATTTCTCTGCTTTGAGTATTACTGTTTTGACCTATGTATTTTACAAGACTGGTTTTGATTCCAACTTCTGTTCTTTTCACTCAGAGAGGTACCAAAGCCAGAAAAGCTGCATTGTTCACTGTGTTATGGGCAGGCTCAAATTATTTTGGACTGTAGTCTGGACTGTATTATAGTTTATAGATTCATAGATTCATAGATGTTAGGGTCGGAAGGGACCTCAATAGATCATCGAGTCCGACCCCCTGCATAAGCAGGAA
>NW_005841905.1:943312-958555 GCF_000455745.1 Alligator sinensis
GATGGGTCGGTTTTGACCTGGAAGGGTGTGGGAAGTGGGGTCCCACAGGGTTCGGTCCTTGGACCGATACTCTTTAATGTCTTCATCAGTGACTTGGACAGAGTACATTTCACTCCCTCGTCCAAGTCACTGATGAAGACATTAAAGAGTATCGGTCCAAGGACTGAACCCTGTGGGACCCCACTTCCCACACCCTTCCAGGTCGAAACCGACCCATCCACCACGGCTCTCTGGGTGCGGCCCTCCAGCCAATTCGCCACCCACCGGGCTGTGTAGTCATCCAAGTCACAGCCTCTTAACTTGTTCACCAGTATGGGGTGGGATACCGTATCGAAGGCCTTCCTGAAGTCTAAGTATACGACATCCACCCCTCCTCCTGTGTCCAGGTGTTTCGTAACCTGGTCATAAAAAGAGACTAGATTGGTCAGGCACGATCTGCCTGCCATGAACCCGTGCTGGTTTCCCCTCAGCATAATTTGTCCTGCCGGGCTCTCACAAATGTGAGCCTTGATAATTTTTGCAAGACTTTGCCAAGGATGGAGGTGAGACTGACTGGTCTATAGTTGCCCGGGTCCTCCTTCCTCCCCTTCTTGAAAATGGGGACCACGCTGGCCCTTTTCCAGTCCTCCGGGACTTGGCCCGTGCGCCACGAGCTTTCAAATATTCCCGCCAGTGGCTCTGCAATGATGTCGGCCAGTGCCTTCAGCACCCTCGGATGGAGCTCATCCGGGCCTGCCGACTTAAAGGCATCCAGTTCTTCCAAATGACTCTGCACCATCTCAGGGTCTACACATGGCAGTCTGGCGCCTTGCTGCTGCCTCTCTACAACCCCAGTGAGAGACTTGTCGTGCCCCTCGCTTAGGAACACTGAGGCAAAGAACTCGTTGAGGAGTTCAGCCTTGTCCCCTCTGTCTGTCACCAATTGTTTCTGCCCATTTAGCAGGGGTCCTATTCCTCCCTGGGCCTTCCTTTTACTCCCTATATATCTAAAAAACAATTTCTTGTTGTCTTTTACTTGATGGGTATTTGATTCTTCAATGTTCCTGGCATTAGAATAATTCTTTTTTTTTACTACTGTTGTATTTACAACAGAAAGTTTCAAATGGAGCATTATAAAAAGAAGAAATGAATAGTGGATAAGGTAATGGTATAAAAAAAGATACAGGACTAAAGAGAAAGGAAGGTGGCAATGATGGAGAAAGAAGAGGACATGCATAAAAGTGCACAAAATACTCCTACTATAATTTGCATACAATTATTGCATTGTCAGTTTTTGGTACCCAGGAGATGGGGTCCAAATTCTGTGTTGATTCATGTCCTGTGCGATCCTACTGAAGTGGATGCTCTGCCTGGGATATTAGTAAATACAGAATACAGTAAGCTCTTCCATCTGCACCTCATTTGTTCCCTGTCCCTGACAGACACCTCCACCATCCATATCCCCTTTCTCCCCTGGGGCCCAGAGGGACATCCTCCCTGCAGTTCTGATATCTTGTATGTTCAAACTGTGGAGCTTGTGCAATTATCCCAGATTTCTTCATCTGCTGATCAAGCAAAAACTGGCACATGAGAATATTCTCTAATTCCAGTTATTTTAGAAAAAATCATAACAGCCTACAGCCTCTCCTTGACCTTGTAATGTTGAAGGATCAACATCTGGAATACTGAATGTTCCACATATTCCTTTAATTATAGCACAAGAAAGCTAGACGGTCTTGCTACTCTGCTCAGGGTCAGACCAATAGCCATATTTGGGGTCAGGAAGGAATTTTACCATGTGGTCAGACTGGTATGGACTGTGGGAGGCTTTGTCTTCTTCTATAGTGGGGGGTTTTGGCACTCTACCTGGAATCTCCTGAGTATCTATTAACAACCTTTTACACAAGCAGGGCATTGGCTACTGTGGTTCCCCTGCTTACCTGTGGAAGGTTGGGGTGTTACACCTTGTGTTGTGTCAGGGATTATGGTCATTTTAAAAAGAGTCTAGATTATGGATTTGTAGAGGATTGTTTGGCTAGGGATGATCCTGCCTTAGGCAGGGGGTTGGACTAGATGACCTCTGAAGGTCACTTCCAGCCCTACTCGTCTATGTAAAAAAAGAAAGCCATTGAATTCTGAAGATTTTGTTGAGCAAATCAGTTAGTGGCCTGCAAATTCTTTTCTGCTTTCTACACTGTTGATCATCTTTGACACTATTCTCATTTGAGGCCTTGAAGAAGCATCTTCCCAGAACCATATTACACCCTGGGCTCTAAAACTTACTGGCTTTGGCTGCCCATGAGTTCCTGAATATTAGTAAGCTAGAAAGGCTTTTGCAGTCTAGGATTTGCTAATCTGTGATGCTATCCATTTACACCAGGGTTATCAGGGCCAGATCAGGCCCACAGACCAACTCCATGTGCTGGATCCAGCACAGGGGGCCAGGCAGGTGTGGGTGCTGCATGCAGTGCATGCCCCAGATCACCCCGTGTGCTGCATGCCATGTGCATTCTAGACTGCCCCCAAATGCTGTGTGCAGTGTGCACATACGCTCAAGCCCCACATGCCGCGCGTGACAGACCGGCCTCACATGCCAAGTGCAACATGTGTGGCCAGGGCCAGTGCATGCTGCATGCAGCATGTGATCCAGACTGGGGCACACTGCATGCAGTGGGCAGGTCCATTCTGAGACCCACCATGGGCTGGATGACAGGGCTTTGTGGACTGTATACTAGGGCTGTGTGAAGCTTCAGTCCCTGATTTGATTCGGTGGAGATTTGACCTGATTCGGTGGCCAAATCTGCAAATCCAAATCGAATCAGAGTACCCTTTAATCTCTCCGAATTGAATTGGAACCTTCTGAATTGATTCAGAGAGATTTGGAAAGATTCAGAGATTTGGACATAGACACGGCTTTAAATGTTTTTTCCACGTACCTCTAGGTAGCAGGCAAACCTGGTTAGAAGGTGGCTCTGTGGTGCAATAGATTGTACAGTGGCCTTCTAACAAGTGAAGGGATTTAAAGTTTCTGAGTTCACGTCCCAGTGGAGTCATACTTTTCTCTTGCTGGGGTCACTTGATCCCAGCTGACTTCCCACCTATGGTGGGGGGGCTGGACCCAATGATCTCATGAGGTCCCTTCTAGCCCCTAATGTCAATGAAATCTATGGATGCTGGGGCGCATGGAGTGAAGCACTTCTGGTCCACTTCCAGGTTTGCCACCAAGCACATGGAGGGGCCCCCCACCGCACTCCTGTGGGATGCTCCATGTGCCCCAGCATTGCAGCATTCATAAGCCATGCTGGTACCTCGAGGTATGTAGAAAAAACATTTAAAGCTGTGTCTATGTCCGAATTGCTGATTCTCCAAATCAGCATTGAATATTCAGATTCAGATTTGGCCGAATCAAATCAGGAACAGTGATCTGAATCAATGAATCAAATCACTATCTCTGATTCGGGCTAAATACGAATCGAATAGGGCCTGCTTCATACACCCCTACTGTATACGGCCTGTGGGTCATACCTTTGACACCTGATTTACAAGTTCTGACTACAACTGCAGCCAGCAAACATACTTCAGCTGAGACCTCTTGGTTAAAATAGAAGTGTCAAGCTCACCTAGAGTTGCAGGCTAGAGCTGAACCTCAGGGATCCTTGCAGGCTGGGTCTGCTCTGGGGCATGGGGCAGCTGCTTCAGTCACCACATTGGTGTTAGAAGTGGGGCAAGCAGCTGCAGGCCTGGCAGTCCCAGGGCAACCTAGAGTTCTGTTGTACAACTCTTGCTCACCCATCTGCTACTGGGGACCCAGAGCTCCAGGTTCCACAGCAGGCCATGCCTACTCCTGGGTGTGAGCCAAACTGCTGGCAGTCCAGAGGGCCAGATGGAACAGCTCTGCAGACTAGATCTAGCCACAGGTTGTATGTTTGACACCTGGATTAAAAGCAAAAGAGATGCTACTAATGTGTTTTCAGGGACAGGGGTTGGCAACCTACAGCCCACAAGACAGATCCAGCACATGAAGCCATAGTCTCTGGACTGTGGATGTGGTTCTTTGGCAATTTTTGGTGATGGGGGGCTTCAGCACCAGTTGGTAACAGATGCTTCCCTGTGCCATGGCAGCGAGAAGTGATGGTAGCAGGCTCTTCCCCTGTGTTGTAGTGGGGACAAGCAGTGCTGGTGGCAGCTGACTACTAGGGTACCTATACATGAGCCAGGAGGCTGTTCCAATGTGCTGTAGTTACATGAGGTCAGAGCAGACTTGATTAATCGAGTAATTACCGCTCTCCAGCCAGTCTCTGCATCCCATTTATCATCATCCCCGCACTTTGAAATGGTGGTGGGGGTGCTTTAACTAAAACTTGTTCATTGAGCTTTAGATAAAGCACCCCTGCCGCCATTTTGAAGCACAGAAACACTGATACACTTGATACTCCCAGTGCTTTAATTAGACCAGTTCTCGGAGCTGCTCTAATTAAAGCACCCCTTACCCTCCACTTGCAGAGCACATGTAAAAATGCCTCCAGTTCCCCATCCACCTTGACCCAAGTTGATTTATTCCAGCCCACAGCTTGAAAAGGTTCCCGACCTCTGTTCTAGGAAGACTCTTCAGCTTTGGAAATTATGTCCTCTTCCCTCTTGAAGTCTTGTTCTTCTTCTCATGTCTCTACACCACATTTGACCATTTTCATACATATGCCTGTGCTCATTTATTGTACTTTGCAAGGTCTTTCATTGTACATGAACCTTCAAACAGTGGGCATTACAGCAGGTGTTACATAGTCTGAGGCTCTGTGCTGCAGTCACAGGTAGTTGAAACAATGGTATAGCCCCACTTCTTCATTAGTTCCTTGGAACGTCCAACTCAGGTACATAGGCAATTAAGACATTGCCACCTTTGCTATGGTTCATCTGCCCCATTCTTCTGCTGTCAGGGATTTTCTTCAGCCTCTTGTTTCACATCTGTAGACATGTCTCCTGGGGTGTGACATTGAGAGTTTCGGTGTTGGTAAGGAAGCTCCTGTGTGACTTCAGATGTTTGTGTGCTGCGGGATGGTCATGCAGCAGGTGTCTTACATCTACAGTTTCTCTTGATCGTTCTATCCTGCTGGCCACTGCTCTTCTGATCCCAGGTGGAGCGATGCCACCCAGCAGGTACATACTGTTTAGGTTGGTAGGCTTCAGACATCCTGTGATGCATCAGCAGCTATCATTCAGGATGGGGTCAAGGCGCTTAGTGTGTATGGATCTCTCGCCTACGAAGCATATATACGTGACAGAGGAGAAGCTGAAAGTCAGAGCAGTGGCTCATATGATTGAGGGGCTAGCTCCCTATCTTGAGTTGGCAAGCTTATATCCAATGTTATTCTGAATGCTCACCTTTGCTTTTGTCTTCATGATATGTTCTTTGTATGAGAAGGTTTGATCGAGTGTGACTCAAAGGTAGACAGGATCTGGACAGTGGGATAGTGGGAACCATGTAATGTTGAGCTGGTGGTTGGCCTCATGGTTTTTCAGATGGAAGGCACATACTTGTGTTTTCACTAGGTTGGCACATAATTGGTTTTCATTGTAGTATTAAGCCAATCGGTACCTCAGGGATTTTTCAACATGGTCAAAGCCAGTGTTTTGGGCTGTTATGCATAGGTCATCTACACAGATGAAAGGTTTTGTTTCCAAATTGATTGGTTGGTTATTCATATAGCTTCCATCTGCTTCACTTTCCATCCAGTTTGACAAAAAATGCCTGCTTTTGAGCAGGCTTCATATCAGCTCTGTACGGTGTAGAACTTGTATCATTTCCATGGTTTTGTGGAGGAGTCGTCATCAGTGGCTAATTATATTGTAGATGGCTGTTAGGTCAACGAACACAGTTCTGGTGATTTTGACCCTCAAACCATGATTTTGACCCTCTTGAAGTAACCCAGAAGTACTGGCCTTCAGCACATACTGTAAAGCCAATGATTTGAAAAAGCTGAAGTGCTGGAAGTCATGAGATAGATTTCTCTCTGTGTTCATAGGGGACTGGACTAGAAGCAATGGCTTCATACAGCAGCAGAGGAAATAGAGGCTGGAGATCAGGAAGAACTTTCTAACTACGAGGATACTCAAGCACCGAAACAGACTACCTAGAGAGGTTATGGAATCTCCATCCCTGGACATTTTCAAGAGCTGATTGGACAGACACTTGACTGGGATGATGCAAGTCAAAGATGATCCTGCCTTGAGCAGCGATTGGATTAGATGACTTCATGAGGTCTCTTCCAGCTCTACTTTCCTATGAGCCTGAGTGATTATCAGAGCTTTCCAAAGAATCTGGCACAAACCCCTTCCTACACCGTATAGGGTCTGGTCAGGACCTTTAGCACCTCACTTTAATAAATGTTAACTCACCTCTTATCTAGACCTGCTTGAACAATATTACATAAACACTGCTAAAATGCCAGTAGCACTCTCACTTTGGCTAATATGAGTGTTGCAGCTTAGTGTGCACGCTAGGGGAGTGGGAGATATCCAGAACAAAGCTTGGCACTGGATGAAAAAAACCTTTGGTGTAAAAGAATAAAGCTATGACACAGATACCTGTCACAGGATATAAGATATAGGCAAAGAAATCTGATAGAATCAGGAGCAAGCCAACCAGCTGTTGGCAGCTGAGGCCCACTATAGAGCTCAGAAGTGCCCAAGCTGGACCCTGGGGTAGTGCAATTCAGCCACCTTCCTGTGGCACTGCAGGTAGGCCAATTACCTCTGCTTAGAGGCAGAACTAATTAGACTGCTAAGCAGCACAGCATCTTAGCACAATGTTGCTTGGCACCATGGGAACATTTAAGAGTCTCCATGTTTGGGACCAACCTTTCCTTTCAGGGATTCTCTGGAGACAATGAGACACAGCCATGATATTTGAGATTGTCCTGAAAACTTTGGAATGGTTGGTCACTTTAGCAAGGAGGACAACTTCAGTCCTCATATAAATAGGCACAGCTGCACCGAAGTTGATAGAGTCACTTGTGGGCTAATCATTGACCTCAGAGTACAGGAACACATGGCAAATAAGGCCTCCTGAGAAAGACAGAGAGATCAGGAATTATTTTTTGTAGAAAGAAACATGGGTTATTGAACAAAACACAAAGAAGAGTTAGACTTGAATGACAGAATATGATTAGAGAGTCATCCCATTATGTGCTGTGCTTCCCTCAAGCCCCACTATATTGGTGTTTGGCAGCTCACAGAATTGGGCCCTGAAAACTACATGGAATATTCTTAATTCATTGACAAGCTAGAAAGAAAGGCACAGAGCCCAGTAATTGAAGGCAGAGAGTCCTGCAGCAGCTGCCAAGATGCTAAACCACAGGAAGAATCTAGCCTCAGGGTGCAAAAGAGGGAAATGCATCAGTGCCAATACCTGGCAGAGCTGCCTATTGATCCAGCCACAGACTTGCTCGTCCACGTCACATAAGAAAAATCTTACAAGAGCAACAAGAGTCACCCAGTCAGGCAGCAGCACGTACTCAGAGGTCTTATGTTCTGGTTGCCTCAGGATTCAGATAACTCCACAAAACATTTTATTGTGCTCCACAGACAGAATCACAATAATTTACTGAAAGCAACAAAGGCAGCATGCGGTTTTCAGGGATTGGCACATTGCTCTAGCCGAAAGGCAGAGAGTGAAAGTCTACAAGTTAAGTAGCTCTCTGATCATCAGCTTGCTTTTAAGGTGACAGTTAAAATTATCTGAGCCTCTTTAGCCTTTGTTTAATCTAGTTACTGTGTGTCAAGCATTATGTGCCTGACTGTCCTTAGCAACTTCTCAAATTAAGAAACTGAGGTTTCTTAACCATGCTTTTCCTATAGTTTCAGCACTTGTAGTTTTACTAGAAAATGGCAAATCCACAGGCTTTTAAGGAGTGTACAGCAAGTAGGAAGTAGGGGTAGCTGGAGTAGAGCCGTGTCAAACATGCTGCAGTACTGACCCATCCTGTGGAGCATGGTGCAGAGCTTAGGCTGTATACCACAGGACTGCATGGTGGGAGATGCACCTTTCTGCTAAACCATGCCATGACAACGTGTCCCTGTAGCAAAAACAGGCCCCAGGGGTGACCATGATGCCCTCGGTGGCTTTGTGACTCCTACTCTAATCCAGCTCCCTGGGTCCCTTTCCTTTTCCCTCTCCTGCCACACTCTGATGTAATGAACTGATTAATAAAAAGGGAAGCTGCTCTAGGGTCTCAAAGTGAGACTTCATCCACTCTCAGTCTGTGGATTCCTCCTGAATCCTGCTGATCCCCATCCTGCCTTCAGACACCAAATATAGCACTCCTGGCTTGTCTGTAGGCCATGTTCACTCTTCCCCATCCTAGCATCTTTTTCATCTAGACTCAGAGCTCACAAAAGGACATGACACCTGCACAGAACCCCTCAGAGGTGAATGGCGCTCTAGTGGCATGCAAAAGCAAATTTACATGGCTCCACTTCCAGGATCAAAGCCATAGGTTGGAATTCCCACCCTGGTGCTGTGCCAATGATAGATGGGTAAAGAAACTAATAGAATTCTGCCTAAAATATTACACAAGCTCTCTTTCAAAGGATCCACTTCTTCAGTGATTTTTCACTCCCCATGTGCTCTGTTCAAACATACATATAATTACTTCTCTAAAATGCAGGGAGTAATTTTCTTGAAAAATAGCTCTATCTCCAATCCAAACGTACCAGTACAGACACCAAGGATATGTCTGTCACATCCCCTGTGAGTGCTGGCAGGGAAATTCCCAGCATTCTTTGCCTACCGACTCCTGATCCCATGAGTGCAGACCCAGAAGTGCATTGGTGAAGCTATCCTGGCAATGCCCTCCCATGATGAGGCTTTGGTGTCTAGCATGCTTGAGGTATGTCCTCAGCATGGTTTCATGGAGTGCATGAGCAGGAGCAGGAGTGGGTGGGTGAGTTGGACAGGAGACACAATGTACACACTCAAAGGTGCCTTAGATATCCTGGTGAGAGCTGTGGCAAAATAACCCAGCTATGAGTCAATTTGACTCAACACACCAGAGAAAACTGTAATGCCTACAGTGCACATAATCAAGCCTTCTACAGAGCTCTGTGATGCAGACATGCTTATCATCCCATTACTGCTTTAAACATAAGTTAAATGAGGTAGCCAGCGATTACAGATGATCTGGAAACTTGACTCGAATCCCAGCAGAAATCCCTTCTGTGCACAAATATGTTTGAAGGCTTTTCAAAGGTATTACTTTGTTAATGTGGTTGTGTAAGAGGCTGTGGTTTATTGGTTAGAATGAAGAGCTGGGGTAAGGACACCTGGCTTCTCTAATTCTGTAAATGATATACCAACTGAGCAACCTCTTTCTCCCCAAAACTTACATAACTATGAAACAGGGAGAATACTTACCTCTCAAGTGTAATGTAAGACTTTATTAAATATTTTAAAAGAATGTTGAGATCCTCAGATAACTGCTTGAGAAATGAAGAGTATTATTATAAAGGAAATGAACTCTTTTAAAACAGGAATGCTTTTGTTCAAGAAGGTGGGTTTGTTTCAGCAGTAGCTAGATTAGAGAAGTGTATTAAGGAACAAAAAAAGTTACGGCTGTTTTTTAACATGAGGAGGATTTATCTTCAATGTACTGGATTCCTAAGAGTCCTTACCTTTTGGGAAAGTTATAGATACCATTTGTTAATACCTAGTTTTGTTATGAGCACGAACTTTAACTATCTTATAAATTATCTTAAAGTTGCACCACCATTCTGATGATAAAAATCTAGGCTTATTTACAAGACTGAAAATGACTAGATGCATATTTAAAAGATATCAAGAACAATTTCTTTTGCAGATTCTCCACAATTTATTAATTTTGATTAAAAAGAACTAAAAATCTAACTGTACTGAAACCCACTATTGTGATACAGTAAGCGTTATATAGAAAAAATCATTTTAAATGCTTCTTTATGCAGACTCCAACACCAGCAATACCAACATGCTGTGTTTCCATGATGCAACACATAAGAAATATAGTTAATTAGTTCTAAGGTTTGAACCCAGAAAAGTGAGCAAAGGAGGATAATTTCTGGCCATTCTTAAAAGTAGATGGAAATAATTTTTTCAAAGCCAATAAACAACTAAAACCATATATGGTTCCAATCCAGTAACAAAGTGTATGTGTGTGCATGTGTGTATGTGCATGTGTGTAAACATATATCCTCCAACAACTAAGGAGTATGCAGCTATGAAATTGCCATTTTGTGATTTAAGTGCAGACTTTTAGTCAGTCACTAGTCTCTTTCTCTGTTTTGTGACTGTTAATTGCTCCTTATTTGTTATTTATCAATGAGGATAAGTGTGATGAATTTTTTTCTACTTAAATCACCAATTGGCTGTGCCTCCTCTGCATTCCTCCCTCTAAATAGCTCTGACAAAGGCACACTTAATGATAACTATTAATCACCATACCTTTGATACAGATTGGAATATGCTACCTTCTCTGTTTTGGGTACTGAGGCCACCAGATTCCACTGTGCTCAAAGATCAGAGTCCTGGAGCCTGATTCAAACCCATTAAAGTCAATGGAAAGATTACCATTCTCTAAGGGGGCTTTGACATCCCTCCTGGGAAACAGCCTTTGTAAGACTAGAAATCAATCTACTATATATATATATATATTCATTCTGTATATATATATATATATATATATTCATTCTGCATCTGTTACTTCTCTGCCTTTATACTTATCACAGTAAAAGTACAACAAATAGCTCTCCTGAACCCCACGTGCCAATCATGGAGCCTGATTAATAAACATAGAAATAAGAAATCTACATGTGTACCTCTGCTCCATAGCATCCCAGATACAGAATGGCAATGGAGAAACACTGAATCAACTTTGAAACACAAGCCATAGTAGGGGAAAAAGCTTAATTCATTTCTAAAGAATTAAAGATGAACTAATAATATCAGTTACAGGATAATTGCACAACAGCATTGCAGGGCTCTGGCAGTTCCAGGCCTTCCTCTTTAGTAATCAAAGATAAGCCAGCATTGCGACAGCAGAGCTGTCAAGTTAGCCTTTGCCGCACTTGTAATTGAAGGGCGCAGAAGGACCAGTGAATAACTCTTACCATTGTTTATTTCTGACTATTTTGAATTTACTCCTGTATCTGTGAAACACATTAACCTTCCAGGCATTCACATATAAAATGGGATCAAGTTTGAATGAGTATTTTTAGAAATGAGTTTTGGAGAGTTTTGTTTTTCCTTTTCTTTCTTGTAGGTAAATATAATGCCTGCATATTGACTGTAATCTTCTGTCTACAGAGTACACACAGCTGTTCCAAAGTGCCTCCTTGGTCCTCTGCTTAGAAAAATCACCATGAGGTGAGGGAGAGAGGTAAATTAGTTTCCGTAATCTTTAATACAAGACTTGATGCCATTTATGATGATGACAATAGCATTTGCAAACTTGGTAATATCCGCTCTGCACTGTGCCAGTATCACAACACAGGAATATCTCTAACATTTATTGTACATTCCCTCCCCTTAATATCTGATGTAGAAATATTACAGCCAAATTATCTGCCAGTGTAAATGGCCAAAATTCTATTGAAATCATGAAAACTGCATCCATTTATTTCATTTATTATTGAACCAAATGTATCAAATAAATTTAACATTTAAAGGTATATCTAATCCCTTAAAAGATAACTAAAGACAGATATTTTTCAAGCTTTCTCGTTTGAAGGCAGGAGAAGATTTTTTTTTTAAGCAAATGACAAGAATTACTAACACATTTCTAAGAAAGTTTTTTTCTCTTCCTTTGCCCCTGTAGAATACTGACTTGATAGGACAACTTTTCCATTATTAAAACTTCCCAATTTTTTGTAAACCAGTCACTGATTTTAAGGGTGTCCCTTATCTTCCATTTACAACAGCAGAGATTCTGTCCATTATCTGTTCTGTTACAGCAGTGCACGTAGACCAGGTACAGATGTTACACTTATTGTATGACAGGCATGCAGAACGTGCTCTACAGTCATAGCCCAACGGACAGTCAGGGCACATAGAGAACTGTAAAAATGGCAGATCCTGCTCTAAGATAACCCTAGATGGATGTGGTATCAGACTTCAGTGTTGTAGGTTAGAGCGCCATAACAAACATCTGTACCACATCCCATAGGCGCACGCAAGAAGTTTGACAGCTGCAACATTTAATTAAACTGAGGGGCAGCAGTTTTGCGCATGGCATTCCCCCTGCTATCCCAAGGTTTCATGTTTTGTTAAGATGAGCCCCTGTGGCTGTCCACTCACTTCCCCCCACTCAATGTCATAGCTGCCCAGTGCAGCCAGGGTCTTTCCCCAATCTCTGCAAGTTAAATGAGAATAAGGTTCCAAGTTCCAGAGCAGGCAACATTGCACAGTTTTTGTTTAATAAACATGTAGCCCAGGTGGTACTGCAAAAGGCACCCCCTCTCCAATTGAAGGGATCAGAGCAGGTGCACAAGTGCTGTGGGAGGTGTAGAGACCCTCCTCCCCCTATAGAGCAGAGCCAGATCTCTAATGGGGACTTAACCATATACCTTTTAATGAGAGAACAGTACAGTTTAATGAGAGAACCTCGATTTCTTTATGCCAGCCACGGTCAGTACTTCACGCAACAACCGGCTCTCAAAATCTCGCCCTTGATCGGAGTGGATTCTTGTGGGCAGCCCAAACATGGAGAAGTACTTTTCCCACAGTACTTTGGCAACCCTTCTTGCTGTTTGATCTTGCGTAGGGAAGGCCTGCGCATATCGGGTGAAGTGGTCTGTCACAACCAGCACATTCCCCTTTCGGTGCCCCTCCCCTTCTATGGCTAGGAAATCCATGCACACCAGCTCCATGGGTTTTGAGCTCTGGATGGTGTGCAGATAGGCAGTTCGAGAAGGCAGGGTCTTCCTCCGCACACACCGATCACAGTTTGAGCATTTAGTCCTTACGTCTTCAGCCATTTTGGGCCAAAAGGACAGCTCATGGGCTAGCACCAGGGTGCGCTCCACCCCCATGTGTTCAAAGTCATCATGCAAGGCCCATAACGCAAGGGCCTTATACTTCTGAGGGAGGACCAGCTGCCAATATTTCCATCCTTCTGGGTCCTGCACCTCCCGATGTAGCACTCCATCAAACAAGTGAAGCCTTTCCCACTCCCTCAACAGGAGGTGGGCTGCTGGGGTAGCATTATTAAGGGTCATAGGGCGGGTATTCCCTGATCTCTAGGCATGCAGCACCTCTCGCACATCCGGGTCCTGTTCTTGCGCTGTCTGCCATTCTGTGGCCGTGACCTGGGGCAGTGAGGAGGGAGTCAGCATGGTGTACTGAACCCAGGCCTGTGGGATCCCCTCAGGGGCAACCCTAACACCTCAGCCATGCAAACAGTACTTTCCCTCGTCCCCACATGGTTTTGTAGCTGCAGGTCGCAAATGGTCTTCACTGTCTCAGGGCTCCAAACAGTCCCAGGGTTGCTGGGGAGTTGTCGAGACAGGGCATCAGCATCCATGTTTTTTCGTCCCATTCAATAGTGCAGGCTGAAGGTGTAGTTGGCTAGTGTCACGATCCAACACTGGCCGGTCGCATCCAACTTAGCGCTGGTGAGCACATAGGTAAGGGGATTATTGTCTGTCCACACCTGGAAGGTAGTCCCATACAGATAGTCCCAGAATTTCTCAGTGACGGCCCACTTGAGGGCCAGGAATTCAAGCTTACTTACCGGGTAGCACGTCTCGCTGGGTGACGATCCCCTGCTGGAAAAAGCCACTGTTCGCCAGTGTTCATCATGTTCCTGGTACAGTACAGCCCCCCAGTCCTGACAGGCTAGCATCCATGTGCAAAATAAAAGGGCGGTTGGGGTCAGTATATGCCAGCACAGGTGCCTGAGTCAACTGCCAGATCACCTCCTGGAAGGCATCTTCACACCATGAGTCCCACCGGGGACCAAAAGGCTCTGTGGGGCTTTGTGTCGCAGGGAGCCCATTTAAGCCATTGTCTCACCCCTTCTTGCAGGGCGACCTTCCTACCTGGTGTCCATGAGTCAGGGCATTTAAAGGTCCAGTTATTGTAGCATAGTCTTTAACGAATCACTGATAGAAACCCACAAATCCCAGGAACCTTTTCAATTCCCTAAAGTTCTTGGGTCAAGGCCAGGTGGTCACAGCACTTACCTTCTCTGGATCAGTGCTGACCCCTTCCTGTGATACAATATGTCCTACGTACTTCACAGAGGCCTGGCAGAACTTACATTTATCAATGGCCAACTTAAGTCCAGCGGTCTCCAGCTGATCAAATACCCGGAGTAGCCGTTCTTTGTGTTCCTCCAGGGTTTTTCCAAAAACAATAATATCATCTAAATAAACCAGTAACTGGGTCATATGTATATCCCCAACCACCTTCTCCATTAGTCGCTGGAAGGTGGCGGGAACCCCAGATATCCCTTGGGGCATTCGTTCAAACTGATAGAATCCCAATGGGCAAATAAAAGCAGTCTTCTCTTTGTCCTCTTCCCACAGAGGGAAGCCACTGTAGTAGCCACTGTGGAGGTCTAGTACCAAAAACCATTTGCTCCCTACTAAACAGTCCAAAACCTCCTGCACCCACAGGACAATGTATTGGTTGGTGATGGTCCGGGTGTTCAAAGTTCGGTAATCAATACACATACAAAGTTGACCGTTCTTCTTCTGCACAATCACAATGGGAGAGGCATAAGGGCTCTTAGATTCCATGATGATGCGGTGGTCCATGAGCTCCTGTAGATGACGTCTTACTTCCCCCATCTCAGCAAGGGGAATGCGCCGAGACCTTTCGTGAAAGGGTCGTGGTTTGGTCAGACGAATGTGATGCTCCACCCCCTTAGCCTCCCCCACATCCCAGTCATGCAGGGAGAAAAAACGGGTTCGAGCCCCGAGTTTGTCCCTGAGCCGAGCTTTACAGGCTTCAGGCACTGGGGAGTTCCCAAAAAACAACCTTGAAGGGTCAATTGGAGCGGGGTTTCCCTCCTGCTCAGGGCTCACCACTTCAGCATCCTTTATCAAGGCCACCTTCTGTCCTGGGTGGACCACAATATCTTTCAAAGTTGGGTTAACCACTATCACTGTAACCAGGTCTTGGTTGAGCCCTTTTGTCTCAATCAGGCCATCAGGGACCTTCAGCACACTAGGTCTCTCTCTCCCAGTGGGAGTCTCCACCACCAGCAGCTTATTCTTTTCATCCCTCTCAATCCAATT
>NW_005841905.1:958581-966765 GCF_000455745.1 Alligator sinensis
TGGCCCTGTGCAGGGACTCACTGGGGCTTTGCTCCAGAGACGTGCAGGGTCCCCACAACCTCAGGGAGACCCCACATCTCTCTTTGCACCCATTGGTCATACACCTCTGAGCACAAGGCATGCATCGTTAACCGTTGTTGGTAGCCTGGGCCAGCCTGTTGTTCACAGTAGCGAGTGAGAACCTGGAAAAGGCTGGAGTTGGTCCCTACAATGAGAGTGGCCCCTTTCATCCACCCCGGATCAAGGCATACTACAGCGATGGTTGACACTTCTTCCTCCACCCCAGCTATTTCAGCAAGGAATTTTAGCTTCACGTTCACATAACCCCTGTAAGGATACGGTTCCTGGCTTAAGCCACAAAGTCCCAGCCCCGTAAGGGGAAACAAAGGCAAGTGTCTCAGATGTTCCTCATAGAAGGATTCAAATAGGGTGGTAACCTGGGACCCACTGTCTAGAAAAGCCCGGCACGGGCAACCATTCACAGTCACAGGGACCTCCGCACGGGGTCCCACTAGCCCCTTTGGCAGTGAATTTACTGAGGGTAATGTGCGGGAGTCTGTCTGGGTCCGGAGCAGAGCCGACTCCATTGCTCTGCCCCTTCCCCATTTCCCGCTGCCCACCGCCCTTTTAGCCTTTCAAATACCAATTCAGGGTTCTCGGGCTGCGTGCACTCCCAAACCGTGTGCCCCAGCTCCCCACATCTATAGCAGAACCCTGGGGCCCTAGAGCGGGTATGAGGCCGAGGTCCTCCCTAGGCATGATGATGAGGTGAGGGCTGACCCCTGTGGGGGGTTCTGGCCACGGCAGCTGCTAGTGCTGGAGCCACAGGCTCCTCCTCCACTCCCAACATGGCGAGCCACTGTTAGCACCTGACCCATGGGCCCCCTCTGGGGGGAAACATCCTCTGGGACCCACATAGTCTCTCTGAGTCTGGATATCTCTTCCTCTTCACAAATCTCTCAGAGGAGGTGACTGAAGTCAGGTGGGCTGCTCCTGCTCCCCGCTAAGTTGAGGTTCTGGAGTAAGTCTGAGCTATACCGTGCCCTAATATGAATTTGCCGGAGCAGTATCTGATTGGCGTCGGTGACACTAAGTGCTCCTTGGGTCACCAGGCATTGTAACACCAGCTCTAAGTGCAGGACATACGCTGAAAGAGTCTCGCCCTTGCACTGGAAAGTTCCCAGCAATTCATAGTACGCCCTCCCACTCTCTGTGGGTTGGCCAAAAGCATCCTGAAGGACCTGCATGCATTTCTGGGTGGTGATAACAGGGTTCTGGAGTTTGGCAGTCCACAACCCCAAAGGCAAGCTCCCTCAGGACTTCCAGAAGACGGCGTCGCTTATCCTCATCAGGTATTTGCCAGGTCAGTAAAGTCTCTAGAATATGGGAGAGCCAAGAATTGAATCCGTCCTCCCCTGCAGGGACTGGAAGGGTTCCCAAGAAACTCCGGAGTCTCCGGAGTCTCTTATAGTCACTGAAGGAACGGGTCACCTCCCACAGAATCTGATGGGAAACCCTCACCCATTCTGGGGTAGCCTCAGTACCAGCAGGTTGCCCCATTCCCCCCTGCACCGTCCCATCACTCCCGGAGAGTATGGCAGACTGGTCAGCATTGGACATGTCTCCTGGTGGCTCTCTCTCTCTCTCCAGGGGTACACAGAGCTTGAATAATATTCTAGCACCCACTATGCAGGGATCCCAGACAAGCCCCCAAAATGTAACCCGGGCAGTACTCCAAGAGTTACCCCCTCTCCAATTGAAGGGATCAGAGCAGGTGCACAAACACTGTGGAAGGTGTAGAGACCCTCCTCCCCATATAGAGCAGAGTCAGATCACTAATGGGGACTTAACCATATACCTTTTAATGAGAAAACAGTACTGGGAATATAACCAGTATAAACCAAGAGGGTATAGGGGACACTACAATGCCCCGAGGGGGTAGGATTCAACAAAGTTTAGACACTTACAATCATAGACATATTCATCCAGTTGACAAAAGACAGGGTTAACAAAATATAAAACACAAACAGCAGAATAAACAATACTGGTTGGTGAAATATAAAAGGCACAAAATACAAAACATCAAATAAGGAATATAGGGCCTAGGTAGGAAAGAGGGAAAACACAATGGCCCCTTTCACTGCCACAAGAATTTCTCCCTGTCACTTCACTCACACCAAGTCATCCCAGCTGAGACCTGAACTCAGATCTCCCATCTAGTAAGCAGAAACTCTACCACACCACCACCAGTACTGGAACTACACCCCACTGCTAGGAGTCTTGACTTTCCAGAAGCCCCGGCCTCATGTCAAGCTTCCTGATCTCTTATTGGAGGAGCTGGAAGCAGAGCTGGGACCCTCTCAGGTCACTGCTCAGATCCTTGGTGGAGCTGGGAAGCCTCTCTTGCTGGCCACAGCCTCTCGTAGGGGATCCTGGAGCCCAGCGGGGAGGCTCTCCTACGAGGGTCCAACTGCTGCCTGCAGGTCCCACTCCTTCAGGTTCTTCTGGGGCAACTGCTCCCACCCCGCTGGCCCAGCTCTTTGAAACTCCTTCCTTGTGGTCCCTCGCTGGTCTCTCCTGAGTCAGCTGTGCTGCCCCTTTTATCCCCCTCCAGGTGACCCAAGGGGCCAATCAAGGGACATGGAGGGTGAGTATCTGGGGCCTGACTGGTGAGGAAAGGGAATCCCAAGCCCCCCAATCATCTTTTACCCTTTCAAAACCCCTGGGCTAAATCACTACCACCTAGCACATCACATCCCTCCCTGTGGTACCCTTCACCATCCCCAGTGAAGCACAGGCCTCAGCCTGGAGGACTACCGCACCCAAGGGGCAGAAATGGGGACCTCCCCCGGCACCCCTGGGGCATCGTAGGTGAAGCGGCGGACTGGCCGAAGCTCCCACCTTGGCCGTGGGGTGCTGGCTGGAGCAGAACTCCACAAGGGCCCTGGCGACTCAGGTTCCCTCTTACTTGAGGAGTCTGCCCCACTGGCAGGTAAAGGCGTGGGGATGTTTTCTCCTTTGGTCTCACCAGGTGGGGCCCCACGAGCATCAGTCCCCGTCTCTCCTTCGCCCTGAGGAATGGCAGGTCCTAAGCTTGGGTGAAAGTCAGTAGGGTACCATTAGTCAGAGTCAGAGTCCGATTCCTTCAGGGGAGCTGCAGGTACAACTGCCGGCTGGGTGGTATGAGGCCTCCTTCTATGCGGAGACCTAGGCCTCTCTTCTTGCGGCCCAATCGCGGGCTGAGGGGGCCCCACCAATTCGCCATTAGGCAGCAGGAGGTTCCGGTGGACCATACGACTTTGACCCGGTCCAGACTCAGGGGAGATCTCGTATACTGGGAGATCTCCCAGTTGTCACACCACTGTATAGGATTCAGCCCACCACCGATCAGCAATTTTGTGTCTCCCAGTTAGCCCCAAGTTTCACAGCAGCACCCAGTCACCTTCTTGTAACCCTTGCTCATGAACTCGAGCATCATAAAGCTGCTTATGGCATTGCTGGCATTGCCCTAGGGGCAGCTGGGGAGGAAGAGGGGAAGTGGGACATTGTGGGTTGTGAGGAGTGGTGCCTGTGATGCAGGGACAGAGAATCCCAGTCTGGTGACCCATGGCCCAGTTGCTAGAGCATGAGCACTCAAAGCCCTCCACCCCTACTCATCTGGGGAGGGTCCCTAGTTCACATGGCTGAGGAGCTACTCAGTCAGGGCTTCGTGGATCCAGGCAACCTGTTGTGGTACAGGGCCAGGGCCACCGATATTGTTGAGGAGGAATACAATAGGGTTGTGCGAAATTTCACCACATATTTTGTTTTGACTTGTTTTGAGCTCAAAACATCAAAATTGAAATGAAACTAAAGGCTTTGAAACAGCCTCAAAACAAAATGAGAGCAGTTAAAACATTTCGAAGCTGGGCTCACTTGGAGCTAAAGAGAAACTATGGAGAGGGAGGGGGAAGAGCTGCTCTCACATTGACTGTGTAGCTGGCCAGTGACTGTGATCCTTCCCTGAGGTCCCTTCCAATCCCAGTGCTCTGGGGGAGGGACGGAAAAAACATTTGCGCCTTAACACACACAAACCACGAGTTTTGCTTGTCAGCAGCTTGAGGTGCAGTTTCCCAGAAACCTCTATACCCATCTTCTTGAAACTTGGCAGGCTTTATGCCCTGAAAAGGGGCTAACATCCCTGCTGTTTTCATCTAAATCTGCCATGAAATGACAAAGTTATAGGCAGTTTCATGCTTCCCCATTATAGCCTATGGGCAAAATGTCGAAACAGCGAAACAGTTTCAACGAAATGAAACAGAACGCAAAACAAAACACTGTCCTGTCGAAACGGAAGTCAAAATGAAATAGTGCCATTTTTCATAGCCCTAGAATACAGGCATCAGCAACACATGTGCATGCACACACACACACACACACACACACACACACACACACACACACACACACACACACACACAACTCAGGCATCCAGGACACACACACATTTGCTGGGTACAGGGTGTACTGGGTAGGCATGCATGAGATGACCAGCTGATGGCTCACAACCATGATGAGCTGCTTCCACATCAGGTCCAGGTGAGCAGCTGTGATGTCCCTGCCAGCCAACTGGGCAGCTTGGCAGTTCAGCAAGCTTGCAGGGCACACTGGGAGGCATGCGAGAACCCCCAGTACCTCCTGCGTTCGTGCTGTACAGGCAGGCTCCAAGCTCCCTCTCCCCTCCAAGGGCTAACATGTTCTTCTTCCTCCCAACCTAAATGGGACTGCTTAAAGTAAAGCACTTCCGCTGCTGGCTTCTTGAATACCTGTGCATAGCTATAGAGAGAAACTCCATTTCTTGAATGTTTAGTTACACTTGCATAAAACAGAACAGTGGTTCTCAACCAGAGTGTCACTGGGGTAGTGACTGGGTAGAACTGCCCCATGCACTGTCGGTGCATTAGGGGTCTAATCAGCTTAAAGCAGGTAGCAAAGCTACCAGCTCTTTCTGGTCTCTGTCCCTACACTCCTCCTGGAAACCAGCACGATGTAACAGCACTAAGCCCCAGGGATGGCTATGGCACCTGATGATAGCCCTGGCTCAAGGATCCCTCCCTTCATTCCCACCTGCCATGCTTGAAGTTCTTAAGTTTGGAAAGGGAGGCTACACAAGGATCCTACAGTGGGCCCTAATCTGTCTTCCTATCAGCAGATCTCTCATGAAATTGGTCCTCCTGGCCCACATGCATCGTTGCCCCCCTCTCCCCCACTGGCCCCTGTTCCTTTATGGGCTAATGTTGTGTTCTCCAGCCTCCCCTCTAGCTACACCCATGCCTTGCAGGTGTTACCAATCAATCAGTTCAGTTGGCTCTCAGTCCAGTTTCATCTCCTGTCTCAGTAGGATTCTATGTCCCTTGCCAGTCTCTCCGCTTCTTGGAGCCGTGGGCCCCTGGCCCTAGTCTCTGTCCTTCTCAGGCACTGTGGTTCCTGTCCCCGTCTTTCTCTCACTCTCTCGCTAGATTCCTGGCCCTGGTTTTTGCCCTCAGGCTACACTGTAGCCTTCACCATGCCCTGGCAGGCCCAAGTCTTATGTGCCACTCTAGGCCCTCCTACTTCCCCTATCAGTCCCCAACCAGCTCCACTGGTTGAGCTATAACATAAGAATAAGCCCTCTGGCCAGAACACAAATTTTCACTGGGTCTGAACCTCCAACCATCAAGTCCTCTGTTGACACACAATATTTTCCCCTACCCTGAGCCCTACACCACTACCATCTAGCATCACTCTACCTGCCTGCCCAGGGTAGCAGCAATATCTCTCAGAAGCTCCTCTGCATCCCTCTTACCCTGGAGCTCTTTCTTAGGTCATCTCCAAGGTCAGACTGCCTTCCTGGTTCAAGCTCTGGGTTTATATGCTTCCCAAAGCCCTGGCCCTTTGGTCAGATGACCTTCCTAACACCTACAAGGATTTCTCATCAGGGCCTGATGGCTAGTCTGCATAGCAGCCTGCAACTGCTGTTCTAGCAGCATCCTTGTTGCTCAGGCTTGGCTCTGTCCTATTATCCTATTTGTAGAGCTCTGCAATAAGCACTTCTAGCCTTTGGCTTCTAGCTACCTGTTTTCTTGCAGCGAACTTGTTCCATGTTGGCTTCCCTAGACTGGCTGCAGATGTTCCCCTTTTCCTTAATGTGCAGCTCACTGCCTAGGGAGCAGTGTTTCTTTGCCGCTTACTCTGTTGCAGCCAGCCTCTCATTCTCTTCTGCCTGAGTATTACCTGCAACAGTTTTCCCCCTTAAAGTAATAGGAGCCTTAGGCTCCCTGTTACACACAGATAGAACTGCCCTGTCTGTTTCTGTTTCTGGGAGGGGTGTTGGGAATGTTGAATCAGAAAGAGTTGCACTGCACGAAGCAGCTCCTGTCTGCTTTAGGCTGATCAGAGCCCTAACGCAGGAGGAGTGTGTGCACATGGCACAGTCCGTCCTGGGCTAGTTGTGCAACAGACAGTTTCATCACAGTTTCAACTCTTTCTGGCTGAGAAGCACTCAAGTAAGTTGAGGCAGCACCAATGGTGGCTTTCATCTGGGGTACCTTGACCATGAAAAGGTTGAGAACCACTGGAATAAAGTAGTGTCACTGGAGCTACTTCAGGTTTAAATAATGTAAGTGAGGACTGAATTTGAACCTATGTGGAATGCCTACATCTTTGCTCCAAGTTCATCTATGCAACTATTCTCAGGTTGGTAGAAATCATATGAATAGAACATATGAAGATGGGGCTAGGAGAGGCCTTGGTAGACCATGCTTTGAGTCCCCTGCACCGACATTTTTTAACCAAAGGAATTCCTAAAATTGCCACTTCAACCCCTCACCTACAGCTACAAGAAGCAAAATCTGAAACACCAAAACATCCTATAAAATGTGACAGGCAAAAGTAGGGCTGACAAGGGCACTGCCAGTACATTTTCACCCTCCTCTGAGGCATTGGGCCACTGACCACAGCTCAGATTGGGGTGGAGTGTGCTGATGCTCTTGCCGGTACCAGAAAACCCACTAGAGCAGGGGTCGGCAACATATGGCCTGCCAATCAGATCTCCCCTTCTGCGCTGCAGCCCTTCCCTCTGCTGTGGAGCACTGTGAGCTTACCCCTGCTGTAGAGGGATTGGGAATCTGACCACTTGGTGTGTGTGTGGGGTTGGGGGGGATGACAGAGACTTCCATCCCACAGCAACAGCCAAGTTGTAAACTCTTGCCCACGCCAGCAAAAAGCTGCTAACCCCTGAGCTAGGGGGTCTTGCAGCTTGCTCTTCCACTCAAGGTCATATTGAGTGCCATATTTGAAATCAAAAAGAATTTTTCACCTATGTCAGGTTGGCACAGATTCTGCGGGGAACCCCTGCAACAACAAAGTAGTTGGTTAATACATGCTCAGAATTATCCTAGGAAATAATGGCCATAAGCTAGCAGAGAGCAGATTTAGACTGGACATTAGGAAGAACTTCTTCACAGTTAGAGTGGCCATGGTCTGGAACGGGCTCCCAAGGGAGGTGGTGCTCTCCCCTACCCTGGGGGTCTTCAAGAGGAGGTTAGATAGGCATCTAGCTGGGGTCATCTAGCCCCAGCCCTCTTTCCTGCCTATGCAGGGAGTCGGACTCGATGATCTATTGAGGTCCCTTCCTACCCTAACATCTATGAATCTATGAAAGAAACCATGCCCCATGCTAAAAAGGAGGCAAACCCCGTACACTCTGTGCCAGTCTGACTTAGGGGGAAAATTCCTTCCTGATCCCAAATCTGGCAGTCAGTGAGACCCTGAGTGAAAGAGAAAATCCCCCTAGCCAGGAATCTCTGGATCTTCTAGTATCAGCAGGAGCATAAGCTTACTTCACCCCAGTCTGAGCTGTGGTCAATGGCCCATTGCCTCCAAGGAAAATGAAAAAAATCAGAAGCCTGTAGTGTTCATGAGGGGAACAAATTCCTTCCTGGTCCCAACTAGCAACCGTCAAAAGCCTTGAGGCATGGAACTGCCAAATGGTTTCTACACAAAATCTACCTTTATACTCCAATCTGGAGATCACCAACTCATAGTTTCATAGTTTCATAGTTTCAGGGTCGGAAGGGACCTAATAGATCTTCTAGCCCGACCCCCCGCCAGGGCGGGAGAACAACCCAAAAAAAACTCACCCTAAAAACAAAAACGGGACTCAAA
>NW_005841905.1:968705-982964 GCF_000455745.1 Alligator sinensis
CGGGCCCTTGACACTCTACGCTGGATGGTGAATTCCAGCACGCGATGATGGTGAATTCCAGCACGCGATGATGGTGAATTCCAGCACGCGATGAATGAACTCCCTCGCTACTGTATCATATCTCTCTTCCATAATCAATTCAAGCTTAAAGGGATTGGAGGTTCCTTGCCGCCATCACTTTGTTTGTTTCAAAACTTCTCTTCTCTCACAGTTAGAAATCTTCCTCTAATTTTCAGTCTAAATTTACCTGTAGCCAATTTGTAGCTATTCAACCTTCAGCCAGTATTGTTTTTTAGTCTAAAAAGGTCTTGACCTTCACTAATACTCTATCCAAGCATGGCTTACAAAGAATAATCAGAACTGCAGGCCATCTTCTAAACAGAAGTCTTACCAGTGCCTAGTACAATGGTATTACGGTAGCACCTCCTTGTCTCCACTGCATTCCAAATACAACCTAAGATTGGGTTGACCTTTGTCACAGATCTTTTCTCAAAGCCTTCTGCTGGTTTAATAATGCAGTCAGAAGATTGTCTTTGTCAGCACTTACAACTAGTATTCAAGTACGCAAATATTATGAAATGTCCCTACCTCTGCTAAAAAGGTTTGGCCCTTCTCTATTAGTAATAGCACACAATGAGCCAGAGTCAGATGAAGGTGCCATAAGAAGATTAGCAACTGATTTATAATTCACTTTAGTTAGAATGCTACACGTTACAGTCAACTTATCAAATCCCAATGAGAATGCAAGACTGTATTGTTAATCCTTTGTCCAGTCTAGTTTTAAAAACATGGAGCCCACTCTCCTTCTATGTAATATAGCTATCGTTCTTACCAGTCTCCTTCTTTACAGCATTTGTAGAACAGTATAAGAAGGAGCGAGAACTAATAGTAGAAAAGAGTTTATTATGTGCAATCACAACACAGTGCGTTGTGATTATTCCAGATCTCTTAAAATTAACAGGATTATGATAAATCAGACTTCCAAGAAAAAATTAGGTTCTCTAGGCTGTGGCATTGGTAATTCAGTAGGTGGCACTCTTCTTTGCTTGCAAGTCAGTACTGAAGAATGGCATTCTGCAAGAGGTCTCATCCTTAAAGCTGGGGCAAAACAAAGTTTTGAGCAAATTGGGGCATTAGGGATCTCAGCCTAATTCCAGCTTGAGCATTATCTAACTCTGCCTGCCAGAATTCTTGCTAGTTTTTTGGATATATTATTCTTCAGTTCCTCTCCTAAACTGCTGCACAGCTATGCTACGTACTAAATAGATGTTCCATTTCAACCAAGAGAAAGCTGCATGTGTGCAGTGGCGATGAGTGGGGGGTGCACAGGGGTGCACATGCACCCCCTGAAAGTGCTGGTACACCCCCTGACAGCCAGCATTCCCCACTTAGGCGATGGGCGGGGGGGCAGGCAAGAGCACTGGTGCCCCCCCTGAGAGTGCCAGCTGGAGAGTGGGGGTTCCAGGAGAAGTGATCCCTGCGGTCCCCCCATGGCCGATCGCATCGACTGAAGGGTGGTGTTCCCCTGCAGCTGATCACGCTGACCCAGAACCCCGCCACGTTCGGCATGATCCCCCCACCCCAGTTGCTGACTGGCCGCTGGGGGCGCAAGTGCCCCTCCTGACTCAGGAAGCACCAGTCACCCATGCATGTGTGTGATGGATCATCACAGGTTATCTTTGTGGACTAATTTCGATAGCTTCAATCATGTTAAGCAGGGCTTTGCTTCACACAGAAGTTTATGACTCAAGTTGAGTAAGGACCTTGGGACATGGCCCTAATTGTAAAATGGACTGAACAACCTAAGCACTTTACAAAAACAGGAAGAGAGAAAAACCCTATAAGGTAGACCTAGCTATCAGAGGTGCCATTAAGATTGACTTAGAAAAGATATTTGAACTAGCGAAACTCCACCTCTTTCACCATTCCTGGTCCTACCTAGCCTCTGACGATCCAGTCACACATTTAGCATTTATAGCTGAGTAAGACAAAAATACAGAAAGAAGCCTGTATTATACATAATGAACCTTTGATATAGTGCCAGCTAAATAATAATAATGTTGTTGTTCCCTTCCTGGTACTCACTGCACAGAAGCTTCTACCTTGTATTACTGCACTGGAAATACAAATTTTACAAGCTAGTCTTTTCAAACCAGTTTCAGCAGCCCTAGAGTGGCAGTTCTCAACTTTTTTTGGATGCCAGGCACCCTTCCATAACTTTTATGAATTTGGCAACACTTCAGTTGAGAACCACTGCTCCAGCAGCAAAACTTGTTATTTCTGTGCCCTGGGCACAGATGGGGATGGGGAGGACATTGTGATGAGACCAGAAAAAGAGACAGAAGTGTAGAGCAGGGGACAGGCAGATCTTACTTGCTGCAGTATGGGCTCATCCAGGAGTTACAGGCTCAAAGTGGGGACCCAGGACAATTATAAGTGCAATTACCCTGCCCAGTGCAATAAACTCCAGTGCAGCTCGTGCAGCAATTCAAGCCAGGGTAGAGTAGCCCTGGGCTAACAGGGAACCCAGGAGGGTTAACCTCAGGCTCCAGGTGGCAGGGTCAGGCAGTGGAGGGGCTGACTGCAGCACCAGGGTGCTACAATGAAGGGCTAACTGGCAGGCAGCCCCTGCACTGTAGCACCCTGGTGCCCCAGCCAGCCCCAGTCACCATCTACATGTGTCTTGCAGCAGCGTAAATTACTCTGCCATAGGATAGTATTTGTCCTGGATGGTACGATCCCACAGCGCGGTTAATTAATTTACTGCGCTCTAATACGGGCACACATATAGACAGTGACACTCTACTGTAGAGCTAATTAGTCAACTGTACAGTAAAGCGTACATGTAGATACACCCATCCTTACTCATCCTCTCCTCTATTAGCCCGCTCACAGGCATGGAAATCTGCACGTACATCATGGCTGTAAAAGCCTTAATTTGGCTGTGGCTGTGAAAAGTAAAGTAGCTGTTGCTGTACAGCAGGGAGCAGGGGTGCTAAGGGAGTCCTGACTCTAGTAGGCTGAGCCCATCTGCCCAGCTGGAGCAAACAGCATCTGAGTGAGCCCATGCTGAGCACGAACCCTCCCAACACCACCTCCATTGTGCCCTCTCCATGGTCAGGACCCAGGACTTGTGCCCTAGCCACCCAGCTGCAGCCAGGCAGACCTGTTTCCTGTGCCTCTCTTTTTCAGTGGGAGCACCAATGGAGTCAGGAGGAGTGTTGCCATTGACTTCAATAGATACGAACTGAGACTCTGGAGACTTAGTCTACAAGGTGCCTTCCTGTGATATGCTAAATGCAGAAGGGCTCCTGCTGGGTCTTTTTTGCTTCTTTCATTCCTTGGAGTCTCAGAACAGCACAGACTTTCTATGCCTGAAGAAAGGTGATTGCCCCCCAAAGCTTGCAAAGAACTTTTTTCCAAGTACTCAATTGGTCTAATAAAAGATATCACATCTACTCCAAGAACCTTACTTGCCTACATCCTTAGATGAACATGGCTACAACCAAAAACCCTGATACATCTGTTTCCTGGTCCCCCCAGCACACCCCTTCTAGAAACAAAGGTATGCCAAGCTGTTCCACCTGGCTGTGCAGCACCCCTGAAAAGGTCTCACTGCATGCCAATTGAGAACCAGCTCTAGATCATACTGTAGCAGGCTTACCTTTTCAGGGCTTGGGTTGAGTCCCAGGGTCGAGGGTGTGCTGTTTGATTGGTGGAGCCCACCCACCAATCCGGAGGCAGCACAAGGGAAGCCAGGCCCCGCCCTTTGCCGAAGGGAGGGGAGAAGGAGCAGCTGGACCTGAATCGGAACTGTGCCAGCCAGGTCTGGGGAACTTCAGGGGTGGAGCCCCTGAAGAGTATAAAAGGGGAAAGTGCTTGGCATGCTGGGGTGAGATGACAAGGGACGGCAAGGAGAGAGGAGCTCCAGAGGCGGCCATCCTTGGGACCCTACTTGAGCTTCAGCAGTGTGTGAATCAGCGCACGGGGATCAGGCTCTAGGAGCCACTCAAGGCAGCTTGAGCCTGCAAACCCAGCAAGCAGCTGGGCAGTCAGTGTGCAAATCGGCACACAGCAGCTGGCCCTGGGAGCAGCTCAAGGCTGCTCGGGCCTCACCTGGTACGCAGGTCAGCGCAGCTCACAGCTGCTCAAGTTAGCCCCGGCCCCAGCCCTTGTACAGTGAAACCTCCAAAAGGTCTCAAAAAGGTTTCACAAAATATACTACTAAAGATACATACTCTAGGTAAAAGAGGCAAAGATTTCTAGTTAATTTTTTCATTTTCATTCATTTTCAGTTGTTTTTAATTATCTTACAAAAATACCTTTTGGAATTATTATAGCATTGAAACAGCATCACCAAGGTGAGGTATGTCTAGTCTAAACCTCTTCTCGGAGTAAACAAAGACAGGGGGTTAATAGAGGGCAGGGGACAATATCATTTTTTAAATAAAAATGCAAATTTGTATTTAAATCAATTTTATTTAAATTTGATTGTTATTCAAATATTTTAATGAACCTACTTAAAATTATTTGACATGATAGCAATCTTTATCAAGCTTTAAGCTTACTACAATTTAAATTAAATTAAAATAATATTCACGCAATATACATTTGTCGCCAAAGTTTGAAGTCAAACCAGTGTACTGGGAAAGTTACTGGCTAACTGACTGGAACCTGTTTGTGATTCTCAACCCAGGTGCATTGAGATCCTTTCAAGGGTATCCACATGGTGCTACAAAATATTAGCACTGTTGGATGTATAAACATGATTCACAAGATAAACCCAGAGGTTTCAAATAGAAATCCATAGTTGTGGTCTTTGTGAGTTCTTTGCAATGGAAAAAGTGCTCTATTATTTTTCTGTAGGCACAAAAAGAATGAAAACTAAGAGCTGACATTTTGCAACAGGTACCATGAGTCTATCCAAGGATGCTTCAAGTCTACAAAGATTGAGAATCTCTCGTCTAAGGTATAAATTAGCTTTTGACAGCTGAAATACCTTTTTTTGTAACTGAAGAAAGAACTTTTTTTGTCATTTCAGTTTTTTCTGTATAGTTCAGTTCAAGACCATTCAAAGTTGAGAACTGATTGGGAGTTGAAAAGCAGGAATCTGTGTTTTCATGTTCCAGTTTGTATTAATAACACCTGGATGTGGAGGTTGAGATCTAGCGGTTCTGGAGTTCTGAAGGACATGGTGATGAGAAATAAACAATTCAATTCATTAACTACAGAATTTTCTTTTTTTAACAAATCAGTTAGTATTACATTCAAACCATGTTTTGAACAGCTTTTATTTTCTTATGTAGTCAGCACATGTAAAAGTTCATTTATTTAACTAGCAGAATTCTGGTTTTCTACATTTTTTACTTAGTTTCAATTTCCATTCAAAAGCAATTTGACATAAATCATGAGTAAAACTTGATTATCTATTACGTAAGTGATAATGCTGTTTAAATGTGTACAGGTCAGTCGCATCATACGTGCATTTAACTTGCACGAATTCAACTACACGTGGGGTGGGAGGGGGCGGGGCTTGAGCTTGCATGTGGCTCTGCTGCATACCTGGAGGCCCATTATGGTGGTGATGGCTACTGCCTCCAAAACCTCCTGCTGTTGCCATGGAGCCATGCCTGGAGTTGTGTGGCCGGCCGCCGGGGAGCAGTGGCAAAGAGGGGGGCGGGCGGCATGCAGCCATCCCCACCACCACCCCGCGCTGCGCCACTGCTGCCGGCCGCACAGCCTAAGCACGGCACCACATGCAAACTCAAGCCCCGCCCCCCGTGTATAGTCACCGATTTTCACCTTACGCGATTTTCGCTTTATGCGCTGACTTCAGCACCTAACCCCTGCATAAGATGCGACTGACCTGTACATAGTTTCTCTTCTTGCGAATATGTCTGAAGGGTGAGAGTGGCCAATGAGAATCTGGCCACTGATTTTTAGGTATCGGGACACGAAAGTTGAAAGTGCCTCAATATGTCTTTCTATAATTAACCCTATACTTCCCATGTAGACAAAACCTTTAATTGAAAATGACACCTCAACGTTACTTCAAGATCAATAAAAAAGTACAGTTTTGAAAAACTATACACACAACCCAAAAATTAATTATACCCTTATAGGTTTTTCCATAGCTTTAATTTTATACATGCAGCAAATTCATTGCAAATAGGGAAAACAGGATTCTTCATGGTCTCTGTGAAGTCATGCTGGTGCAGTCAAATCCATAGAAAAGCATTGTTTTAAATCAGGAAATAAGTCAGTAGCATAAAATACATAAGTGAATTTGTCGTGATATTTTACCTTATTTGGCAATACCAATATAAGAAATTAAAATGAGGAATGTGTAAGGAAACTGTTAGAACATTTAAAAGTCAGGCAGGTACATTTGCATGTGTAACTTCATGCCCAACCATGCATGTATATACTAAGTGTTCATTCATAAATTAAATATTTGTATATATGAACGCTTACAATGAAACCTAACTCACTAGGTGTATGTGTAAATGCCTCACTTGTGAATGGGTTTTTGGTTGTAGCCGTGTTGGTCTAAGGCATAGACATAGACAGGCAAGGTTCTTTGGGCAGGTGTGAGATGTTTTAATAGATCAACTAAGTAGTCGGAACAAAGGTCTTTGCAAGCTTTTGGGCACAAGTACTCTTCTTCAGGCATAGGGAGACTCATAGTTGTTCTGAGATCTCCAAGTACAACTATGGAGTTCCCCTATGCCTGAAGATGGGTCTTGTGCCCAAAAGCTTGCGAAGAACTTTGTTCACCTACTCAGTTGCTCTAATAAAAGATATCACATCTACCCAAAGAACCTTGCCTAACTTGTGAATGAACAGCCTAGAGCCTGAGATAGAGGCACTCAAACAAACGTGAGGCAGAAATTGTGATCACTTCCCACCTGAGAGGACCATCCAATCCAGACAGTATAGCTTATCAATTCCAGTGTTTTCTCTTTAAACACTGGTGACACAAAAAACCCAAGAGCCTACCAGCAATTCCAGCTCCAGGCAAACACCAGCTGTATACATTTCCTAACTGGCACTGTAAACATGAGTGGCCTGATCTAAATTTACACTAAAGGACAGTTTGTCGTCAGTGCCTTGCAATACCCTTTAATCAAAAATATGCAGGCAGCCAATGTTCAGAGAAAAACTGCTGCCCTCAGAGCTTCTCCATTGTTTGCATTCTAGGCCAAGCTGCTGATTAGTCACCTGAATTACAGTCACCTGAATTACCACTCTAATGATATCACCTGACCAGGTATCACCCCATATGGAAGTCAGACTAGCCCAGAGGCATTCTCAACCAGCGAAAACAAACAAAAGGAAACTGAAGACAAGTTCTGAAAGACTAATGATCTAAGTCTAAAAAGTAATTCTAAAATAAAAAAAAATCTGATTAAAAACAGCAGGGGTTATTGCCAGCTTCATACAACTAGCCAATACAACAGTGTAAATCTTAGGGCTTGTTCTGTTCCCTGTAAGCATTTAGTTATGTGTTTGAACAGCATCAAACACAATGAGGCTGGGGCATCTAGATGTTACTGCACAACAAATAAATAGTATTAATAATAGGTATGTATTTCTCAGTTACTTTGACATCTAAAGGTGAACTCCCAGTGGATTCCATGAGTTTCCTACCCTTCTCCCTTCCCCAGTAAAGGAGTCATGGACCTGTGTTAAGTAGGTGCTCAAAGAAGCACTATAGATTTTTTTTTGCCTAGTTGATGTAGTGTTTAACTAAAGATCAAACAAAAAGTCTTAGCCTCTCTAGACATATAGGAGTCAGGATTGCATAGGAGTTAACAATTTGCTGCAGATCCAGATTTTCCCAATCCGTAGGACTGTCCAGTTCTAGAGTCACAGGTTTGTCCATTGTAGATATAGGCCCTTTGCAAAGTTCACATCTGGTCTGTAAGCACAAAGTTCTTATTGGTTCGTGCTAGTCAACAGTCCTAAAAGGAGGTTTCACTGGAATATGCAATTACCCCTAGTAAAGGCCCAAGTCTGGCCACTTTCAGGACACAAGGCCAGTGTATGACCAGTTCTTCAATCAAAAAGCAGAGACATCCTTCTTTCAAGCTGCACTTCAGTCAAGCATTAGCTCTTTCTTACCCAAAAGAAAACTACCTCCAAAGAACAAAAACTATTTTTTAATGAAAAGCACTACTTCAAATAATGCTTCTCCTTTTTTCAGTCATTTCCTATATGTAACTGAACAACAGTTACACACACACACACACACATATACATATATATATATACATATATTGAACAATACTTTATTGCAAGGGAAGTAAGACACTTCACTGCTTACTAGAGTCAAAGGCATGTTGCAAAGCTAGTCGGATGTAAATTTCCTCATGTCTGTATCTGTACAATTACCTTTGTCCTTTGTCTAATCCTCCTTTTCCTTCTGTAGGAATGGATTAGCAAAGGATACAGATGTCGTCTTTTGAAACAAGTTTAACAAGGAAGAGCCACATTATCACATCCTCTCAATTGGTTCTCTTCAATTGGTAAAGTAAACAAAGCATGATAATAATTCTTCTTGTGATTATTGCAATATTGATGTCTAATATCAGAGTCATCCAATTAGTCCAGACTGAGCTTCATGTCACCTATATTAATAAATTTTTTGAATAGACTTTTTGTATGACCTTATCATTCAACAAATCTTTTACTGAATGAGAGCATTTTGACGCACATAGTTCTGGAATGATCCCTATGTTCTGCTTTGCTTAGTAAAAAGTATCAGTAAAAGACATTTCCTAATAGGAAACGAAATGTTAATGACCTCCCTCAGCAAATTAAGTTGTGGACTTTAAACATTGCTTAGAAAGCACATGCAAAATTAACTTTTGGTCCAACTAAAAGCTATCAGACAGTTAGCCACTTACAAGCTGCTGCCAATCCAAATATGTGCAGCTTCCCCTGCCCTCCCCCCCAGCCTCTCCTCTGCGTCTGTTCTAGCTTGAACAGGCCCAAATTGAAAAGGTATTAGGAAGAGTAAGCTGGCCCCGAGCTTGGTAGGTATCCATGTGTTATAAGGAAGACAGACTGTTCCTTCTTGTCCTGAGGGTGGAATGGATTTAGATCTAACAGATCCAAATGGGTGAGGGCAGATGGAGGTACTGTCTGTAGTATCATCCCCCTGGTTCTCAAACTTGCAGAAGCTCCTCCACTTAACATCAAAAACTCAGAAGAAGATCAGTCTTTGGCATAACACCAGAAGGCCAAATGATGGGTCAAGTTTCTACCTGGCTTACAGGAGGGTTCCCGAGATCCATGAAAGTACATTCATGAGTTAGACATGCAAGATGTGGCCTATGATTTTGCAAAAACTGATAGATGGAAGAAACTTGGAAATACAGTGGTGGGAGGTCAAGCATTGAACAGTATGGTAAAAGTGTAATACTGTCTGCAGTATAAATAAATACAGAGTAGTATGGATAGAACAGAAAAAAAACAAGGCTTGAGAGAGTCAGTCGTCCCATTGGTGATTGACAGAGGATGATGATGAGAGCATGCTAGATTATTGCTAATTATGATGTGTTTGTATATCAGAAGCAGGAGGAACACTGCACCAGAGACAGGAACAGTAATAGAATACTAATCTCAGAATCATAGAGAGGACTGAATGCTATACGAAGGACTCAATGCTATACAAAAAACTGAGACACATTCAAGTGTCATACAGAGAGAAATTCTTATTACCTTTCTTTTTTTCCAGTGTGAGGCATTTTCCTGAAAAGAAGAAACAGTTGCTGCTATCAGAAGCATAAATCTAAAGAGAGAAAAACAGATTCAAGGAAGTATATAGGGAATTTATGGCCAAGGGAGTGGTTGACCTTACCAGGGCTAATGTATAGTATTGCACTAGATTAGGCTAGACTCACCCTGAATTATACTGCATGTCAGAAGCAATCATTAATGTGTTGGCAGTATAGACATAAGTAACCGTAAGCATTAATTAATTCTTCATTAGTTGTTCCTGACAAAATATGACATTATATATAATGTAGATAACAAGTGATTGCTTGCCAAATACATTTTTATACACAGCTGTGGCTTCTTAATATCAACCTGCACACGGGTGTTTGCTTATAAACACATAAATCCAACACTGCTAAAAGCTCTACTTGGTGACCACACTTAGCCGACGTGAGAACTCGGCCTACCTGCCAGCACTGAGCAATTTTCTCATGGCTTCCTTGTGTTCCTCTGCCTGTCTAGATCTATCAGTTGTCTCTTATACACTAAAGCTATACACTTTTGGATAGAAAACTCTCTCTTTTTTGTATGTGTATAGCGTATATAGCACAATGAGGACATGACTAGATCTCTCATCAAGCACTATCATGATACCAATAGGAAATAAGACGACAATTTGGAGCTATTTCTGGACAGCTTAGTTGTTGTAGTCATAAAAGGGAGATATGTGGGGCCATAGTCTGCCATCCTTACCCCGTTACCTTACTCTCATTGAAACCAATGTGGGGAAAGGGCCCATGATTTGGCCCATAAACTTGAACCTTATAAAAATTCACTATTTCACATTCAAGCTGTTTCTAGCCAGGATATGGGCCTGTCTTTCTTTATTTGCACATATCACTTAACAAATTGCATTAAACACATTTGGTAGACTATGCAGAGAAACTGGTTAGGGCAGATTTATGCTCAAATTAAAAATAAATATTTAATGCTGAAAACTTTTGTCACTTCCCCAGATGAGCTGATTTTGAAGTGACTTACACCTGATCTTTCTTCTATCATGGGCAAAAGTCTCTTTGATGCAGGGTCAGGTTCTTAGGGCCAGATGTTATAGCACTTCATCTGTTGAATTTAATTTCCCTTTTGCCTAAGGCTATAGACAGACAAAATAATTACATTGCTTTAAAAGAGGAGTAGAGGGCTCGCCTCTTGTGACTGTCTCATTTTAACTGATGTGTGTGTTCTACCCCACAGTAAATGGAAGCTAAACTGGTATTATTTAGGTTAGCTAGAATGAGAAAGTCACTAAATTCCTATAGTAAGTCTCATCCTGTCCTGCTCCACACCTTTCAATCAGTATACCTTTTTCATCTGTCATTACCTAAAGTCATGACCACTTTATCAGAGTTTATAAGGGCTCAATAGTCCAATAAGAGTCTTTACAGTCATGAGTCCCTGATATAGTTCAACTAACGAAGACATATTATAACAAGATCTAATTAATAAGGTTTAAATCAAGTAAATAAAATGATGTTCTATATTGATACACTACCTTCAGTACCATGGGGCTGAGATTTTCAAAACAGTCTAGGGGCATTTGTACATGACACAAGAATTTAATTCTCCCTAAACTGAAGCAGTGTTTTTTCAAAAACACTGCTTCAATTTAGGGTGAAGTAATATACCGCCAAATGTGCAAACAGAAATGCCATTAAAGCAATGCAAAGGGCTTTTAACTCACTTTAAAGTGTCATCTATAAATGCCCTAGGACACTTAAACCCTTAAACCTGCCTGTAACAGGGAGCCAAGGGCTCCTGTTACATTAAGGGAGAAACCACAGCAGGTATATCCTCCAGTGAGTGAAAACAGATGAATCTGGGCTAGCTACAGGGGAGTAGGCAGCCAGGGACCCATAGGCTGCAAATGCCTATTGTGTGGCTAGCTGCCTAGCATTAGGACAAGAGGGCAGAGCCCTGGGCAGGCAGAAAGGGAACAACTGCAGTTTGGTCAGAGAAACACCAGTGGTGTACACTGTTCTGGAGGCTGGGGGACACCTGTGGCTGGTCAAAACACCTGGTGGTGGGATCCCAGGGGACCATGAGACAGAAGGGGCAGTACAGACCTGACCTCTGTAAGGGAAAGAGTTCCTGCCAACTCAGGCTAGCAAGGAGTGTGAGCCACAGCGTTTGTCAGGTACTCCCAGGGCTAAGAAAGCCAGTGAGTGGAGATGGGGCTTCTGCAATGACATGGTAACCCAGAGAGAGCTTTGAGAACTTGAGTTTAAAGCAGTTGCTTGCATTTGTGTTGCTTACATTGCTGTTTTAGTTTATATTGGAGGATCAGGTGGTGGCTCTAGGGGTAGAAAGGAGGCCACAGGAGTGCACACCAGGTTTTGAGCCCTGCCAGGGGCAGGATCACAAGACAGAAGGAGGCTGAGAGGGCCAGAGCCTGCACCTAAAGGAAGTGACAATGGTGAGCTGAGGCAGAAGCTGAATGGATAGGCCAGAGCAAGTGGGACCAGCTACCAGTATACAGTCAGAGTAACCTGTAGGCTAAGGCGGCTAAAGCCTATACAGTAGGGGTGCACCAACAGAGATTTTTGGGGCCGCTACTGATAGCTGATTTTTCAGGAGGCATATTGGCCAATACCGATCTGACTTCTGATACACAGCTCGGCAGCTTGAAGAGCAGTGTCTGGCTGCTAAGTCTGTTGTGGTGGAAGGGAAGGGGTAGATTGAGGCCCTTTTGGTAAGGGAGGGAGGAAGTGAGGTTGCTGCCCAACCAGGGTGGGGTGCAGGACAGAGCTGCGGCTTGGCCAAAGGGAACAGGGTTGGGGGGCAGCTCCCAGTGGTGCATGCACCCTGGGAGGGCATGGGTGCATGTGCCCCTGAATCTGCACATGGAGCAAGATCGGACTGCTCCTGCGGGCTGGAGCTGCGCCAGGCTCTTCCTGTTGGGGGGCTGGGCCAGGCTGTGCTTGGGGCAGGTAGCGGCAGCACTGAGAGTAGGCTACAAGGGGGCTGCAGCCACCCCAAAGTATGCCATAGCCCCCCCAACACCCCGTCCAAATGCTGCCACCCCCCTGCCCGGAGCACAGCCCCAGCACAGTCCCAGCCCCAGTCCCAGCCCATAGCAGCAGCCTGCCTCACACAGATCTGGGGGCACATGCCCCCCATGCCCTCCTGGGATGCATGCATTGGCGGGGGCTGCCCCCACCCCTTACACCCCACAGCTCCATCCCATGCTCCATCCTGCCCCAGCTGGGCAGCACCTGCCCCAGCCCCAGCCCCAGCCCCACTCCCTCCTTCACCATGGGGGCCTTGATCTGTCCCTCCCACTCCCACTCCCCTGCCCTCCCCCTTTCACCACAACAGACTTACCAGCTGGACGCAGCTCTCCAAGCTGCTGGATTGTGCTCCTTGCTGCTTACATGCTATGCTGCAGCTGAGTGCATGCATGGGGCACTTATTGGCCAAATTATCAGCCACATCAGGCAAAAAAGCCGATTTCCAATATGTCCCAGGGGAGCTGGGACACTGAAGGAACCCCGGGGCAGCAAGGAGTCATACTTACCTCCTGCAGAGCTGGAAGAGCCGGGGGAGGCGCGTACGCCGAGGACGCCGGCACGGGTGATCAGCCGGGCGTTTATCCGGCTGCAGCAGAACAGCGGGGGTGGAGGACGCCTCCCGGAAGAAACAAAAAGCGGCCCGGGGCAGCGGGGCAGCGGATGAGGAGGGACGAGGGGAGTGAGCTCCTGCGGGGAGCAGATCAGCCACCGCGCCCAGCTGCAGCGAGTGCAAGGGGCGGAGCCAGAGCGGGATCCGAGAAAGCCAGCAGCACAACCGGCAGCCATGCTGGCAGTGGAACCAGCTCCAACGCTGTTGTCAGAACCGGTGAAGGAGTCGGCTGCGTTATAGGCGACAGAGCTGGTAGAGGAGCCGGCAGCGTCGGGAGCAGCAGAGCCGGGGGTGAAATTGACTAGTGGAACCAGCTCCAACGCTGTTGTCAGAACCGGTGAAGGAGTCGGCTGCGTTATAGGCGACAGAGCTGGTAGAGGAGCCGGCAGCGTCGGGAGCAGCAGAGCCGGGGGTGAAATTGACTACGCTGCAAGCAGCAGAGCCGGTGGAGGAACCAGCAGCGTCTGGCGTCGCAGAGCCCGGGAGGGGACTGGGCCACTTGAACCGGCAGCATCCTGAGCGGCAGAGCCGGTGGAGGAGCTGGCTGCGCTGTGGGCAGAAGGGCCAGTGAGGAAGCCGGCCGCATTTCAGGCAGCAGAGCCGGTGAAGGAACCGGCCGCTTCGTAAGCAGCAGAGCCAGTGAAGAAACCAGCAGCCGGAGTAAAGAAGGAGTCGAGGCGGAAGTTCTGGGCTGGCGACCCTGGCAGACGGCCCATTGAGCCGAGGACCTTTACGGACGCCCGGCAGGTTGGGGGTAAGACAGCAGCAGGCCTAGGACACCGTGGAAGCCAAGAAGAGGCAGAGCTATAGGTGGGGAGTGGCCGGGGGGTAGGGGAGGACGGAGCCCCGGGACTACCC
>NW_005841905.1:982980-984936 GCF_000455745.1 Alligator sinensis
GGAAGGACCCCCCACTGAAGTTACATTCAAAGTCGTGGCAGGCGAGTTCAGGGGTCCTCCTGACTTCACCAGGGGTAGCCTCCGGGGTCCACCCGTAAGCCCGGGGCCCGCAAGATCTAGGGCTCGGGCGAAGGCGGCGTGGGAACACCTACTAGAGCGGAGGCAGGTACACGATACATTCAATTTTCTTTATATCAGCACTGATCTGATATTGTACCAATGTATCGGTGCACCTTTACTATACAGGAAGGTGAACGACAACAGAGTGACAACCTGCAAGACATAAGCATGGCTATGGCAGAGGTAGAGGCCATGATTAAGAGACCTAAGACTTAATTTAGGCCAGTAAGGCCACAGGTGGCAACTGGAGTAGTCCAGCTGAGTACCAGTAAATCCACTGGTGCATAAGAGACACCCACAGCCTAGAAGTTTTGGGTTGATGGGCACAGGAACCGGAGTGATTAGATGCCAGTGAGAGCACCCTGGGACTCAGGGGCAGCCATCCATTCAATATCAAAAGAACATCAAGATGTGGCAAGCAAGATAAACAGGGGTGGTTACGGAGAGGACCAGAAGTGTGGGCAAGATTAGGGTGTGCCCTAGGGCCTGTTCTGTCACACTGCCATTAATTAGAATTAGGTATATGTCTAAATCAAATGTTGTCAACCAGAGGTATGCGCACCCCTGTGGGCACTTGGACTGGTCCTAGAGAATACATGCGGGTGGGCGGGGACGGAGCACTGCTGCCTCCCAGGAGCAGGGCCGGGGTGGGGCGAGGGCAGGTCCCCTCTGTGGGGCAGGGAAGCTCATACGTAGCAGCTACTGCCACCACACACCAGCCTGGTAAGCTTCCCCCATCCTACAGAGGGGCACCACTGCCCTCACCCCAGCCTGGTGAGCTTCCCCACCCTGCCCTGGCCCACCCCTCCCTGCTCCTGGGAGGCGGCGGCTCTCTGTCTCCACCTGCCCGCATGCTATCCCCACCCTTCCTGCTCCGTGTCTGGCCACGTACCACCTCCCCCGCCGATGCTTAGAATTTGGATGTGTGCTAACTCTCCCCCTCCCCCCATGCTTGGCATCTAGCCACATGCTACCCCCCTGCTCAGCATCTGGCCACCAGGGGTACTTAGACTAAAGAAGGTTGAAAACCCCTGGTCTAAATCTATTAAATGGCTATAACCTGGGTGCCTAAAGTAAGGCACCTAAACAAAATTGGCCCAACTTTCAGAAGCGCTGAACACCCAGTGTCAAGCACTGAAGACAATGAGGGATCAGTATCTGTGAACCAAATACACTCGACTGGAGCTGACTACTGCATTGGGCAGCTATCATTAGGCAGCCACATTTGAGGATTTTGGTTCACACTTAATGCTAAGTCTATATTAAATCTGAAATGTATTTACAATAAAGCCGTTTTTACATGGCTATGACAGTATAAAGGCATAAAAGGAAATTTTAAGTTTCCTTATAGCTGCTACAGAGCCCCTTTACTCTATCACAGTGGTTTCAAAGTATCTTAACATTTAGGAGAACCAGCCCCGTTATACCGCATGCATATTTAACCAGATTGCTGCAAATATTTTCCCCATAAAATCAGGTTGCAAGTAATAACATGTGATAGTTACAGTCTCTACCCTTTTACAAAAATAATTGCCCACACTATTCCAGGGGAACAGCCCAGCAGATGAACACAGATTTATATATGCAAATGTAGGCAATCACTCAACCCCAAATAGCAGAAACTAACTCTCAGTACCTATGATGACAGTTTTATATAGGAGCAATTAATTCAGGTTCTCTCTCATCATGAGCCCTTTTGTGCCATGCTCCAAACATTTCCCAAATGAGATTCTCTTCATCTTGGAGTAAACAAGATGTAAGCATGTTAAATGCTTTACTGCCAAAACTGATGTTGCCCAGCATATCAGAGAACACCATCTGAGTCTGAGGTTCAGC
>NW_005841905.1:985022-995513 GCF_000455745.1 Alligator sinensis
TTCAGCAGAGATTTGAGATTACATTTGATTTGTATTTCCTTGTTTCTTTTCAACTGGACTATCATTCTCTCTATAATTTCTTAATGATTTTATTACTTTACCAGAATATGAAATAGCCAGGGATGCCAAAGCCTGGCAACATCACATCTACGACTCATTTACTGGAGGTCAGGCTGCATTCAGAACTCATGAATCACTATAACAGGTGTCAGTGCAAGCTGCTGCAACATAGCAATTATCTGACCTTGTGAAGCAATATGCTACTTAATCTGACCAACAGGGAATCCCAGGCAGCTTCTGTATTTATAAGCTATTTTCTATGACATTGTATGGATAGTTCACTGCCTCCTTGACAAAAGACATATATGCTCCAGCCTTGCATTTCTAGTTCCTCACATGATATTGTTGTCACCACTTTGTTCTCCAGTTTGATCTATACTCTATCAGAATGTCACGTAAACATCTTCACAACCCTCCTACAGTAAACCTGACTAATACTGCAATGGCTTTGTTATACGGTAATTTTGAGTGGCTCCTGGATTGCCCACATATTAATATCTTAAAGTGGTTTTAAGCACTCATGCAGTTCAAAGTTATACCACTCCAGGATAGGATTACCTTTGATCCTTATTATCCAGTTCCTTTTCATTAAGGTGTGACCACTCCCCACAGATATGCCACCCAATTTGAAGTCCTCCAGTGCCCCAGAATCTCTTACACCCCAGCCCATAGAGCAGAGATAGAAGCCTGTCTCTACTGGCAACTCACAGCTATAGCTCCTAGTCCTGCCCCTGAGCATTGGGCTTCTAGTGGCAAGTCACAACAGTGCAGGTGGGGGACAGCCAGAGAAGGTTTCTAGACTATGGGTGTGACTGCTCCAAACTCCAAAATAGCACTAATACTGATCAACATTTGTGCAACTCACAGTATAAGGTGTAATAAGGCCGTAAGTGAAACCTGCAGTCAGGGGCTGATCGGGGGTGGGGGCCTCTGGCACAGTTGCACCCCTCTTTAATTCCTGCTCCAACCACAGTTTAAAACTGACTGCCTGGCAGTGGCAGCAGCATTTCTACTCAGACAGCAGTGACAGCATCAACTACATTCATGGCTTATTAAAATCTACCTGATTCCTTCTAAACTCTTTATTCCAATGGTCTCAGTGTTCCATTAATCCACAATATTGTATTTGTTTTTGCTATGTTCTTAAACTGAGTAATATAGCCCTAGGCCCCTAGCATATTAATCAAGCTTCTAGTTTCTTCCTGCTGGGAGAAGTATATGTGTTGTGTTATACATGTACCACACCAGCTGCACCACCCTTTTTAAAATCCTAGATCTGCCCGTGCTTGCAGTGTATCTCAGATCATGTCTGAAGTAAAGATCTTAGCGTCTTATTCTGGAATGCTAAATATCCACACAGTATTGTAGATTTGTGGCACTTTAGGAGCAGAGATTTAAATGTGTGATTTGACACTTTGTGGCACAGCTTTAGTCCAAAACTCAATAGCTACATGGGCCTAAAATTAGTTTGATGTAATGGGGAATCAGGTCCTTCAAATGCACCATTCAGACACCAAATTCCATTAACCCAATGTAGGTGGGCTGTGTAAAGCTGCAGAAATGGGCCTTACATAAATTATCTATTTCAATATGTAATGGGTTGAGCAGCTCCTCAACTAAGGCGCTGAACAGGAAGGTGTTAGTGACATATGCTGCATCTTGTTTTGCTGAAAATATAACTAATAAGCATTTCTCCCCAAGCATGACTGTGAATTATGGTTAAAAGTACTCCTTAAGTCAGTAAAATGGTCATTCTGAACTTTCAACTAAAAAGTGACAGTGTTCATGGACTAGTTGGAAAGGAAACTGAGAGCCACATTTCCACACCACTCCATCTAATGCTAAAGTATATGCAGTCCTAGCCTCCCTTTTCCTTTGCGTAGTTTTGTTCCCTCTTTGCATCAGTTTGGCTGACCCTGTACTGAGAGCTGAATTGTTGGAAACCCTTTCTAATTCTCATCAGGAACACGTGTTGCTCCTCATTACTGATTCAGCTATAATAATATGAAGGTGAGAAAAAATGAAGTTTACTCAGTCAGTCTCTTAGGAACCAGTGGAGCCTTGGTCTACTACAATTCTATCCAGCTGCAATAGCTGATAGAAACCACAGAATAAACCAGAAGTAACTTGTGCAGAACCAGCCTGCAGAAATGCTCGCTGCCTGAAGGAGTTCCCCAAGTGGCAAACAGTTTTTCAAAGAAACTCTCCAACACAGCAGATGCACCAAGTAAGTGGGGGGAAGAGGGGTGACCAGAGGACTCTGCCTGTTCTTCATTCTTACAATAGTAAGGCAGAGCTTCTAGCTGTCTAGGTATTATAATTGGGTCAGACATGGAGGATCAGAATGGTGAAGAGCTCCCATTCATTACACCAATTTTCATATGACTTTCATATGACAGGCATAATACTTGAAGCGTTTCAAAGTGAAGCTGCACTTTGAAGCACTTAAAAATTGAATGTTTCAGCTGATATGGAGCCCCCTGCTGCACTCCCTGTCTGGAGCACTTCAAAATCCCCATGGCTGTATGAAGCAGCATGCTCTCCAGCCAGAAGGTGTGACAGGGGGTTGTGGTGACCTTCAGCTCTGCTTCTCCCCACCATGAGAGTGGGGAAGAGTGAAACAGACTGTCAATGTGGCTCTGCAAACCCTGGTTTCCTAGGGGCTATGGCTCCATGCTCCCCACAAGTGGGTGTGAGGAGTAGAGCCAATGTCAGAGGGTGTTCTTCTGTCGACTCTACCTCTACTCTCCTAAAGTGGCCCCTTCTGGAACTAGGAAAGTGGAGGCCCCTGCAGTCCCACTGGAACCACGTGATCCCAGACATGTCTGCCAGGGCTGGGGGACCAGACATGGAGAGGTACACAGGGACTAGAGAGCAGGAATCCCAGTTCTGGCAGGGGGTGCAGGGCCTAGGGTCACCGAGTTCCAGCATGGGGGGTTGCTCCAGGAGACTGGAGGTGGAGGGGACCTGAGAGCGCTTGCTGACACACTACCCCTTGCCCCCTGCAAAGCACTTCTAAACAGTACCCGTTTCCTTCAGGGTTAGTATTGGACAGCTTCCACTATTTTTGGATAGTTTTAAAGGGCCTGTACATCTGTCTGGCTCACCCTCTGAAGCACTTCAAAGGGGCCTGAAGTGCTTCAAATGATACATCTGTCTACACCCTTAAGGTGGCAGAGGAAGCACAGGCAGCCCTTGTAAGTATGAGCCATGCTTAGCTGCTGCTGACTTAAAATCAGAGTCATGGCTGAGACAGTTCGGAGGATCAGAGAGTTGTAAAATGCCCTCCTTCCCCATAACTCTTCCTCTCTGGTGCTGAGCATGATCTGCCAGAGGAGACAGTTTGTTGCCACAACTATCCTAAGTATTAGGAAGAAAGGAGCTGATTTTGCCCTTGTGCTGGGAGGGGACATGGTGCAGCAACATCACAGCTAAAGCTAGAAGCCAGAACTGGAATTTAAGAGATGTGTTTCAAAAGCCTATCTGATAGCCATCAGTCGGTGAGTTGGTATCAACAGAAGGTAGAAGGCACTGGAATTAGCTATGATGAAAGAAGGACTTGATGTGGAATTGAACTGCCTTGTAATCCTGTAGGAATGCATAAACTGTAAAATCTCCAGTGGAAGTAATCCTCCTGTGAGATCACACACAAATGACTGACTCCAAGAACACAGGGCAACTGAAAAACCTGTCTGAACTTATTGTTGGTATATCCAGATCATCTGTATGCACATGCTGTGGAGGCCTTGTAGGCTGATGCAGATTGTAAATAAATGGATATAGAACAATGGCCAATTGTAACAGGTTTTTTTCAACTGTTCTCCACTCCAGAAGAAATGTTTATATAGATATAGATATAGCTATCCTTTAAGGTATAAATGTACATAGAGCATAGTGTCCTTTCTCTTGCTTTAATCTTATTCATGAATTGTTTAGTTTATGCATAATTCAGAGCATTGCAAATTGTAATGAACCTAGCTTTCCTCCATTCCTCCTTCCACCCCATGTTCCAATTGATTGACTATTCAGTTAAACAGTCCTTATAACCAAGAGTGTTTCCTTTATAAGGGAAGTATTCTTTAGAGCACACTACTCTTTACAGCTAATCTAATATAAAAGAAACTAGGAAACAACTCCTTTCCTAAAGTATTTAAAGTTCAGAGTTTGGAGATTACATACACAGATTTAAGTGACCTTAAGGGAGGAACTTATTTGTTAACTTCATCTAAATGAAGCTGACCATGATAATAAGTAAAATCACTCATGGTTACTGCGGCAGGGCACTGTTGGTGCCTGCCACTTTAAGGACTCAGCCAAGCAGCAGGCAGGTGGTTGATTGTGGTGGCCTGGCTGCTTGTATAGACAGAACAGTTCACTGCTGGCAGGCCAGGCAGTAACGTCGCCTGGCTGCTTGGAACATCCTGGAGGTAAGGGAGGAGCTGTAGGGGATAGCTAGGAGGCTCTTGGTCCTGGGCATGACCTAAAACTACACCCTGCCGGGAGTGGGTGACCTGGTGGGGCTCTCAGGGGTGCGGGAGCCCCCAGGAAATGCCAGGCCAGTTACTATCCCAGTGAAAGGTGGGTTGGGGAGCCTTAATAACCCCAGCTCCCATAACCAGGTGGATCACCCAGTAGTAGAGTCCAGAGGGCAGACCCAAGAGAGAGAGGGGGGCTAGAGCCTCAAAGGCCTGATGTAGAGTACCCTCGACTAGTCTATGCTGGGGCCAGGACCAGACCAGTCAAAAGGGCCAGGGACACCCAGAGCTGACGGCCTAGGGTTCCGACTGGCCTTGGAGGTGAGGCCAGGGCCTGTGTGGCCAAAGGTCCCAGGGGGGACCACGCCTGAGAGGGGAAATAGTTTCAGGGAGCTAGGCAGCCCAAATGAAGTCTCAGTAGGCTGCCTGAATGGAGGGATCTTAGAGGGGTCCTGATTGGAGGTTCCTGGGGCCCCGTGTGGGGCCAGTGATGTTAACAGCTGGATGCCATCTGCGAGGCTTGGGCTACGGTGAAGGGAAGGAAAGGAGCCACAGATAGCACCCCCTGGCATCAGGGCAAGAAATAGGCAGCCTCCCACTTAATTAACAACTTAGTTAAATATCATCAAGGCATAGCAGGCGAAAAGGCGGGTGGTTGGCCCAGAACAGGTGGGCGGGGCATTGGTAGATCAGCCCCAAGAAGGCCCCCTGTTACAGATACTGACAGTGGATTCACTAAACCACTGGGCAGAATAGAATTGCCCTCCAGAGACAAACAGACATCTCCCCATTCCTATAATGAAGGCACTTACATGCCCACAAGGAGTAATACAGTTGCTCTTACACTCTGGTTGGGTAACTCAGTTGCAAGCTGCACTGTGGTTGTCCATGTGGTAAAACAGAATTGTGCCCTTGATGTCAGCAAAAAAGTCACTGTTTAATAAAATATTATCCCCAGAAACTGGTTATTTAACACAAGCTTTGATGCCAAATCCCAGAGGCATAGTAAGCACACTAAGTGCCCAAGGCAGGGATGTGCATGGGGGTTTACTGACTGCTACAGACTGGGGAAAGAGGGCATAGGTGAGGGAAGGGATGGCCTGCCTTTCTGGGCTACTGCTGTCACTGCTGTAGCAGCATTGGCTCTACTGTAAGCTGGCTCTGGTGCACTGTTCACTCCTTTTTCCTCCCCATGCATATATATTGGGTGCAGAGCTATGCCTACTCTGGCAAAGGCTCCCAGGGAGGGGAAAAGGTGGGGAGAAGGGGGAGCACCATCCCACTTGCTCCTACTCCCAAAATACACTGGTTGATATAGCCCTACACTGCCCAGTTCCTATGGCTAGACAAGGACAGCACAAGGCTGCTGCTGCTGCGACAGCAGACTCCAGAGGATGATTCTGGTGCTTTGTCATAGTCAGTACCTGGGGCTGGTGCCCTGCTCACCCTGCCCTAGTTATGCTACTGTCAGACACCACTAAGTCACTACATAAATGTTGATAGATTGTAGTACAAATACATTAAATTTAGACATGATGCTTTATTTTTGCAATATGCTTCTGTATTCAACATGGCTTGCCAATAGCTTCTGCATATAGGTTAAAGGCAGCTTTGCACATAGAGTTTCACAATCGCACCTGTTCAATGACCTAGAATTACACGAAGATAAGGGGTTACTAAAGGACATTGAGTTTACCACAGCTTCCCCAACACGCATGTGCCATCATCTATCCCATAATAAGTTCAGTCTAACTTAAAAGGCCCTGACATCCTGTGGAAACTTAGATGTAACGGTAAAGTTGTGAAACTGCCAATAGTTGTAAGACACGCTACAATTCTTTGTTTAGGTAAGCTATAAAAAGACCCTCAGACAAAGACTGGGGGTCGACTCTGCTTTGGGTTACTTAACCCCTCTGTCGATCGATTGCGCAATCAATAGACTTATAATGGACCCGGCCTGAGCGTGTGACTCCCTCCTTGAGGTATCTGGAGAAAGCCTCCAGGGACACGAAACTAGCAATTTGTGCAACAGAATGAAGTAAGGACAGCTTCCCTTGCTAGCATCGTGAGAGTAATGCATTGACAGCGATGCAGTATTCACAGCTGCATCTTGAATATGACTCAGATAATTCTATGGCAATTGTTACATTTACAAACATTGAAGACTGGCGCATATGTGTATTTTGTTTTGTGCAAAAAACAAAAGAAGCTATACAAATCCCTGCACCTAAACAGAAGAACTTGAGTTAACATTTATCATATGCCTGCCACGATGTTATTAACTGTACAAAGAAATGGCTCCCAGCCACTCATGAATGCACAAAACAGTACTGGTATTTTGTTTTATTTCCTGTTCAGCCTCTTTCTGTCCCAGAGTTTCCCTCCCACAAAAGCCAAAGAGCTGAATTTAGAAGCGTGGTTGCTGTCTATAACATGACTGAAAGGTCCATATGCATATTCGCTTCCAACACCTGTCTCCCCACCCTAACCTCTGTTATTTATTTCCACGTTAGATTTAATATGGAGTGTAAGATCTTTAAATCAGTTTGCATCCTTTTTACATGCTGTACAGTTTGCATGATGCTGATGGTACTAGATAAAGGCCCCACCTCTTACTCAGCTTTTCATGCTGTTTTGCAGTGAGGCTTGGGCTCCTTCACAAGAACAGGTTGTGGATCAGCCCAAACTGAGCTACAGAATATTATATGCCCACTGGAGATTCTGGCTGCTTAAATCTCAAAGGGTGTGTCTAGACAAGACACTTTACTGAGCATTTGATAATCTAATTCACAGTAAAGCATCACTTTCTACACGTGTGCAGCACTTACTGTTCATTAAATGAATCTAATGTGCCATTTGCTAGTACCAACACATAAAGGTACTAAATAAATAGTGCGTTAAGTAATGTGCAGTAGCGCACGTGTAGCTGCTGATGTCGGATGCAGACTGCACCCAATCAACCACACCACCAGCGGGTCAGCCTCTTGCTTGGGGCAGAGCCACATGGCTTGTTCAGCTCTTCAGATGCCCAATGCTGGCTTCTGGATGCCTGGCCTGGTCCCTGGGGCCTGTGCCAGCTGCTGCCTGGACCGTGGGCTCCGTGTCCCAGCACCTTAGGTGACTGGTAGGGAGAGCACCGGGGGAGGGGGCACGTGCCCCCCCTGACAGGGCCATCCCCTGCTGCTGCCACCACTGGCAACTTCTGTGGGTGCTCACCAGCCCTGTCACCGCTGCCACCGGTTTCTGTGGGTGCTCACCAGCCCCATCTCCGCTGCTTCTGCCAGTGGCGGCTTCTGCAGGTACCCCCCCCGGTTCAGGAGGCACCAGTTGCTCATGCTGAGCACTGTGCACATATGCTGGGCCCTGCAGCCCCCCAGACCTTGGCTCTGGCCCCAGGACTTCCTCAGGCATAGAGTCTGTCTCCCAGACATCGGACCCCACCCCTGTGGGTACATGCCAGGCAATGGCAATACCTGCAGCCTCAGCCTGATCCCCCAAAACCCCTAGCAGCGGCCCCCATGGCACCCTCCCCAATGATGAAAACAGCACCCCAGGGCCACAACTAGACACAGCAGGAGACCATGGACCTCATCGCGATCTGCGGTGCTGTGGAAGTCCAACAGCAGCTTGGCTGGGTCACCAGGGCAAATGCCCGCATCTACACAGCCATGTTGAACTTCATGCAGGAGCCATCCACAAGCATTGTGACTGGCAGTGCCACGTGAAGGTGCAAGTCATGGACCACAATGGTCAGTCCAGGACTGCCCACAGGTCTATGCCCTTCATGGAGCAGCTGGACCAGATCTAGCCCTGAGAGACCCTTGTGAGGCCTGCCACGTGGGTCACAATGGGTCAGACACCCATTGGTGTGTTCAAACAGCTTGTCATGGCACACCCGGGGGACTCTGACCAGGGGCATGCTTCAGGTGCAGGCCACATGCAATGGGGGCCCTGGCCCAAGGCGCATCTGTGGAGACGGATGCTGGACGAAGGAAAAGCATCACCATCTCCATGTCCCAGCCGGGTGGGAGTCCCTTACCCCCAGAATACAGGAACTGTAGGCCCACCTAGCCTGTAAGGAGGAGAAGTGGGGGAGAGTTGGTCTGGAACTGCCATGCCAGCTGCCAGCAGGAACCAGCCCTAGCCTAGCCTGGGTAGGGGACAGGGAAGGCAAGCTGCCTGCAGCAGTGGCAAGTGGCCCGCTTGCCCCTGCTGTGGGAACAGGGATGGAGGGCTCAGCCAGCAACCACCTGTGAAAAGACCCACACAGCCACCTTACACGGTTCCTGGGCACCTGTGTGCGCACAACCCCTGAACTGAGGGCCAGCAGCACACAGCTCCTCGGTACAGTGCATGTTATTTCTAAAATGTTGCAAACAAAGAGCCACTCTGTCCTGTCTCTGCAGGCACAGCAGCTGCACGTGGGGGAGAACCACCAGCTGAGATGTGGCTGCAAGGACACTGAGATGAGGCTGTAAGGATCCTGCCACCATCAGCTAGTGCTTTCTGCGTGTGCTGCCTCTGCCAACACCAGACCCAGGACCAAACCCTGCTGCTGGACTGGCTGGTCACAGTGGTGAAAGACCAGCTCATGGACTCTTGGGCCTGGTGAGCCCAGGACCTGCTGCGGGAGCAAGAGAGGGACCGGACATATCTTGCCCTTAAGGAGAGGCACATTGCTCTCCTGGAGAGGCTGGTGGAGGCTTAGTACCGGTAGGAAACCATGATGGCCTGGGCGGTAGAGACGATGGAGTAGGACCACGAGGTCCTCAACACCATCCTGGCCCTGGCAGTCAGCTTTGTGCTGCCCAACATCCAGCTGCTGGCCCTGGCCCTAGCTGGCCCCTGGCAGCCACCCACAGCCCACTGCCAAGCCCCACAGTGGGCTTGGGAGGAGGTGCAGCACTACCTGCACCGGCCATGGCCTCCTGCCCCTGCTTCTGAGCCTGGTACCCCAACAGATGGGCCCCTGCCTGGGCCACTGCTGCCACTTGCTTCACCTCTATATGGCCCCTGAGCAGCAGCTGGCCATGGCTGGCCCAACTCCACATGCACGCCCTGCTGGCCCCAGTCCCAGAGAGGAGTGTGCTGAGCAGGCTAGACAGTAGGGCTGTACAAAATTTCACTGGCTGTTTCGTTTTGATGATGTTTCGACTCGTTTCAAGCTCAAAACAGTGAAATCAAAACAAAATGAAGGGCTTTGAAACAGCTTCAAAACTAAACAAGGGCAGTCAAAATGTTTTGAAAGTTTCGAAACATTTTGAGTTTTGAAACTCAAGCAGGGCTTGCCTGCTGGGAAACAGAAAGTAAGGAGAGGGAGGGGGAAGGGGGGGAAGGACTGTTCTCATATTGACTGTGTAGCTGGACGGTGACTGTTGTACTTCCCTGAAGTCCCTTCCAATTCCAGTGCTCTGGGGGAGGGATGGAAAAACAGCATAAAGGGCAGCATTGCTTGAACTGGTCTGCTTTCTGTCACCCATGTCACGAGTTTTGCTTGTCAGCAGCCTGAGTGCAGTTTCCCAGAGACCCCTGCACCTCTGTCCTTGAAAGCTTGCAGGCTTCATGGCCTCAGCAGGGGCTACCATCCCACCGTGCCTTAACTCACACACAGTGTCACCCATGTCACGAGTTTTGCTTGTCAGCAGTCTGAGGTACAGTTTCTCAGAAACCTCTGCACCTATTTCAGGGGTGTGCAAAATATGGCCCGCGGGCCAGATGTGGCCCACAAGGCCATTCTATCCGGCCCGCAGGGCCACTAAAGAATGTAGAAAATTAATATTTCTCTGCCCTTGGTTCCTGTAAAAAATGACAGGAACAAGGGCAGTAGGACCCCGGGGAAGCCCAGTGGGCTCCAACAACAGTGGGCCCGCCGGGCCCCAACCCCCCAGCTGGAAGCCCTAGCTAGGGCTTCTAGCCTGGGAGCACGTGGTTTCCCCACGCTGGAACCACAGGTAAG
>NW_005841905.1:996138-1007620 GCF_000455745.1 Alligator sinensis
CTGGCGCCCCCTGCTGCAGCCACTCACAGCCCATGCAGGGCTGTCCTGAGCAGGCACGGGCAGTTCCAGGCAGGCTGCAAGCAGCTGCAGTGTGGGGCACCAGCCACACGGCAAGTGAGGGGCCTCTCTTCCCTGTGCTCAGCACCAGCTTGTAACCCGGCCCCGCTGCCAGCCTGGCAGTGGGGCCAGGTTACAAGGTGGTGCTGAGCATGGTGGGGTGGGAGCTCTGGACAGCCTGCTCCGGACAGCCCTGTGTGGGCTGTGAGCAGCTTACAGGGAGTACTGGCCATGGAGCAGGCAAGGGGCCGCTTTTCCCTGCGCTCAGCACCAGCTTCGTCCCTGTCACCGAGCAGGGGGTCGGGGCTGTGTGCTGCCCCCCGCCTGTACCGTGGGGCTGGGGGGCACTGGGTGTGAGTGGGCAGGGAGCCAGTGGGAGCACGGGGCCTGCATGGGTACCCCGGGGTCAGCGCCGGTGGGACCCAGAGCAGGGTGGCAGTTGGCAGGGGCTCTATGGTGTCGGGCCAGCTCCTCCTTCTCCCTGCTGGTGCAGCCCAGCCCAGCTCCACAGACTCCTGCCAACCTGCACTCCGCTTTGGGCCCACCAATGCTGGCCCTGGGACATTGGTCCCAAGACGGTGACCAGGGGGCAGGGCACCTGTCAAGGGGCGGGGCTACCCATGCGGCCCTCGACAGCCTGCCAAAACTAGGTAAGCAGCCCTCCACCCAAAATAATTGCCCACCCTGATCTATCTCCTTGAAACTTGGCAGGCTTTGTGGCCTTAGAAGGAGCTACCGTCCCTGCAAGTTCCGTCCAAATCAGGCAAGAACTGACAAAGTTATAGGCAGTTTTGTGGTTCCCCATTATAGCCTATGGGCGAAACACTGAAACAGTGTCAAAACAGCAAAACAGTTTCAACGAAACGAAATGGAACAGTGGTTTCAAAACAAAACGAAACTTGAAACTAAACACTGTCCCGTCCAAATGTCAAAACATTGAAACAGAAGTCAAAACGAAATGGTGCTGTTTCGCACAGCCCTACTGGACAGCATCCGCCCTTGCTCCTGGGCCAGTCCTCAGCCCACCAGCCTCACCACAGAATCCACACCTCCTGGTGTGGCCAGAGCCTGGGGTGCCTGGCACTTCTCCCTGGGATCTGTGCCATAGGCGCTTCCACCCCCACAGCCGCCCCCCCCCTCCCCGACAGTTGTCAATGCACCAGTGTAAATAGGTTCACGGGGAAGAGGGTGCTTTACTGGTTGCAGGCACTGGAGGTTAAGGATGGGTTTTGTTTTACAGCGAAGTAGAGACACCATAGCTTTAGGAAGAACATTGTTCGTGTTCAACACCAGAAGAAAATATTTCTGATTCTTATTGTCACATGATACGGCATCATAAATTGACTCATTCTGATTCAACAGAAGTAATAAAAGTATAAAACAGAACCATTCAGTGCCTTAAAGATTTTCACTTCGAGAAGCCCTGGGAAGGGCCACTGCTGCACCATCCTATCCCACCCTCAGGGAAAGAAGCAGGAAGCAGAAGCCAGAGGAGAGGGAGGAAACCTGAAGACTTGGATGGTGGCCGCTGCAGCTGGAGCAGTGGGGAGAGTGGTGTTTAGACTGGGAGCCTGGGTACTGCAAATTAACTCTTCAGGGGCCATATGCAGCCCACAGAACACCAGTTGGACAGCCCTGGTTTATGCAATGGGTAATGATCCTAAGCACTGTTATAAATCAATTACTTTTGCCGAGGAAAGACACAAAACTAACTATAATGTTAGTCTAAAAAGTGTTTCACTAGCATTTCATTCCAAGAAGAAATGTAACACATGAACATCTATGCTTTTCCCAAATAGTACGGAAATTTAGCCTTTAAAGGAGTCCTGCAGGAAAATGGAGAGCATAGTGAATTTTGCATTAACACATGGGGACATGTATGATAGCATTTTGTAGCCTGGTTTTAAACAAGGAAATATGAGAAAACTAGTTGTTTAGGGCCAGATGTGCAGCTAGCATGACCTTATAAATTTCCACTGGTACCAGTGAAATGCCATCATTTGATACGAGCTGAGAATTTGGCCCTTGAAAGGCAGAGCCCCAAAAACAATATTATGCATTTGAATGTTTACAAGTTGTCAATCAATAATAAAAGGTCCCTGCATGAAGTAGCAAGGAAACTTCCATAAGAAGAGACACATGATGCAAATTAAAGAGACCAATTTTTCAGAGAAGAAACATAGCAGGTGTGGCAAGAAAGAAAGCATGACTCATTAAGACTGCCCAGCCACTGAAAACATGTGCATGAAGCATAAAAAAGGGCAGGCTGTTTTCAAAACAAAGTAGATAAAACACAAGCAAGAATGAGTAGTATTTTTTGCATGTGACCTTTGTCCAAATTGGCATACGTGAACAACTCTAGACTGTTATACTCCAGACTAATATGGAAATTATTCAGTGACAAAAATAACTTTGAGACCCTCAAGTGAATTCTAGCCCTAATTAAAAGCAGGCTAGAGTAGTGTACAACTGTTAGCAGTGCAGAGAATTTCCATGAGTCACTTTGAAGTTTGTGCACATTGACCACAAAGATGCGTTTTGAGTCACAGTAAATGGGTTCCTGAAATAAAGCACTGCTTCAGAACAGAATCTCTAAAATAAGGAGAGCATGTTGGGATTGTTTCTATAAAAATGATCTTAAAGAGAACCAGTGCAGATCCCATTAGTAGAAAGCAACTATGGGCTCTGTACCCAGCAAGCCCAGAGAGTGGCTTCCCATAGCAAAGGTAAAAATGGGGGAAAATGAAAAGAACACTGGCATAAAGTGTACTATTTATCTGATGAGAGAGGGAGGCAGCTCCTATGGTATCTACTATTAAAAAAAAAACATGAACACATCTGTGTCTGTGTTGTCCTCTGAGGTCAGGCCAACTCTCAGGATCTCAATATTGCACTGTTAGACAGGAGGGTGTGACACAATTGCACATATACAAACACACAAATCAATTAAGTGCATATACACACACATACACTCTACCAACTCAGGCACATACACATCCAAACCAGCCTAGGCACATGCATACCTATCACCAATTCAAGCACATATACACTACACACACCAAAAATTAGACAACAATCAGTTGTCAATGCCTACGCACTCCGTACACATACATAGATCACTAATTCGTATATTATGCACACGATGATATATACATATATTCACCAATTCACACACATATCACCCACCTACACACAGGTGAGTTCTTAACTTGGATGGTACGGTATGTGTGTGTTTGGGGTACTTGGGGTACCTGGGTGAAAGTTAAGGTGAGAGAGAAAGTACAAGGAGTGAAAGTTGCCAGAACTGGTAGACTAGAGAGAAGCTGGGCTGAAGAACTGAGGCTTGGGGTTACTGAAGGTCAAGTGACCCCAGGCTTACTCGAGGTCACTGGTGCAAGGGGAAAAGCCTCGTGGCAAGCAGGAGACAGCCAGGAAAGAGAGAGAGGCAGAAACCTGGGAGCTTGGGGCTAGAAACTGAGGCAGACAGCTGGGAGTTTGGGCCTGGAAACTGAGGGGGCAATCTGCCATCCTGAGCCCTTAGCCTGGGAAGTCTGTTACTTCCCAGGAGCCCAAATCTGAGACATTGCAGAGAAGATCCCCGAACTCCTCCAGCCCACTGACCACCACCCTATGCTCCACATCCATGTGGGCACGAATGACACGGCTCGGAGCACTCCCAGCTGGGTCATGAAGCGCTACCGGGATTTGGGAGTGGGGCTAAAGGATCTGGGGGCACAGGTGGTGTTCTCATCGATCCTCCCAGTCTCGGGCTATGGGCTGAGGAGGGAAAGGAGGATCTAGGTAGTGAACCAAAGACTGCGGCACTGGTGTCATCAGGAAGGCTTTGGCTTCCATGACCACAGTCCGCTCTTTGGAGAGAGTGGCAGCGAGCTGCTGGGAAGGGATGGCCTCCACCTCTCTCCGTTGGGGAGGAGGCTCTTCTCAGCCAGACTGGCTGACCTGCCCCACCGGGCTTTAAACTAAGCCCACCAAGGGATGAGGGGACTACTGCCACTGCTGGCCCACTGAGCAGCCCTTGCAAAGCCAGCAGGCCAAGGCACTTCAGGGAGCCCACCCCTACCCCAGCCCTGGAACGAACTGTAAGCAAGGCAAAGGCCCCCATGGGGACACTTGCATGCCTATACACAAATGCCAGGAGCCTGGGGAATAAACAGGAGGAACTTGCCCTTCTGCTAAACACAAATAACTATGATGTCATAGGGATAACGGAGACCTGGTGGGACTCCACTCATGACTGGACCACGGGTATAGACGGCTATACCCTGTACAGGAGGGATCGAGTGGACAAAAGAGGCTTGGGCGTAGCTCTCTATGTCAAGGAAAGCTACGCGTCCCTATAAGCTGACATTGGCATCCACAGTGAACAACTGGAGACCCTCTGGGTTAAAATCCGTGGGGAACATGGCACAAGGGATACTATGGTGGGAATCTACTACAGACCCCCTACCCAGGATCAAGACCTTGACTGGGAGTTTGCCAGGGAATTGGCTGAGGCCACACGCTCCCAGTGTATGGTTGTCATGGGAGAATTTAACTACCCAGACATCTCGTGGGAGAAGCACTCGGCCAAATGCGAGCGGTCGCAAAGCTTTCTCTCATGCGTGGATGACCTCTATCTGACACAGGAAGTCTACGGGCTGACGAGAGGTAAAGCGCTGCTCGACCTGGTACTGGCAACCGGGGATGACCTAATCAGCAACCTAATGATCAAAGGGAAGCTGGGTGACAGTGACCACAAGCTGATCACCTTCACCATCCTCCGTAAAGCTGGCAAGTCAGTCAGCAATACAGAAGTCCTCAACTTCAGGAAAGCTGACTTTGACAAGCTAAGGAGGCTTGTCAGTGAGGCCCTAAAGGGCCACAACCCAAAGGGGAGGGGAGTTCAGGACGAGTGGTTGCTCCTTAAGGGAGCAATCATGGATACGCAAGCAAAGTCTATCCTGTCTATCCTGGGTGCAGAGGAGAGCCACGAACATGATCAGAGGTCAGGAAAACAGGCCTTATGATGAGAGGCTGAGAGCCATGGGACTCTTCAGCCTGGAAAAGTGCAGGCTCAGGGGTGATCTGGTGGCCACCTATAAGTTTATCAGGGGTGTTCACCAGGATCTGGGGGAACGACTATTCACCAGAGCGCCCCAAGGGATGACAGGATCGAACGGTCACAAACCGCTCCATGACCGATTCAGGATGGACGTAAGGAAGAACTTCTTTACTGTCCGAGCCCCCAAGGTTTGGAATAGACTGCCGCCAGAGGTGGTTCAAGCACCCACTTTGAACGCCTTCAAGACACACCTGGATGTTTATCTTGCTGGGATCCTATGACCCCAGCTGACTTCCTGCCCCTGGGGCAAGGGGCTGGACTCGATGATCCTCCAGGGTCCATTCCAGCCCAAATGTCTATGAAATCTATGAACTGTCTATGAAACTGAGGCAGACAGCTGGGAGTTTGGGGCTGGAAACTCAGGGAGACAGCTGAGAGATTGGGGCTCAGATAAGTGGTGGCAAGGAGGAAACAGACAAAAACCCAACTCAGGGTTTCAAAATAACAGGTTTATTAAACAGACAACACACTACACAGCCCCATGATGCTATTGGTTCCCACACACACACACACACACACAAGCACTCACAATGGCAGCAGGAAGGGTTAGAGACCAGGTAGGGAAGAGAAACAGAGTCCAAGTCCTTGGTTGAAGAGAGGGTGGGGGTGATAGGTACCTATCCAGGCTGGAAAGGGGTCTTTGTCCAGCAGCTGTTGTCCAGAGGGGGTCGCCGGCAGGGCCTCTGGGTGGACAGGTGGTGTAGCATGGTGCTGGTCCAGATGGAGAGGGCATCCCAAGGAGTCAGTCTTCACTACCCCTTTTTATGGGGCAGACTACCTCTGATCTCCTATGGGGAGGGTCTGTCCAGGCAATGTCAGTCCTGTTCCAGAGGGCTCCAGGTGTTCTTACTGAGCATGTGCAGCCTGGCACAACGGTGGGTTGCCTCGTCTTTTGTTTCTTGAATGCTGAGGGTGGTTCCAATGGCTGGGTTGTTGGTCCAGGTATTGGTTTTGATGGTTCAGTCATTCAGAGGGAGCTATTTTTAGGCCTATTGCCATTGTCTCTCAAGGACCCTCATTCATCCCCATTCATTCAGGAACCAAGTTACATAGGAGGGGTAGGTATGAGTCATAGGTTACACAACAAGGCATGGGGACAAGATGGAGACTTGACAAAATGAAAACTTGACACGACTTATGCTAATTTATATATGTAGGCCTAAATCATATAGTATCAGTAAAACAGTAATATAGAACAGTAAAAATCAATATAAATATAATAATTATACAATATAAAGGAGAAAAAACAAAACAAATACAATTTGCTACCAAAATAAAATGCTGAAGCTTATTCTATGTCTTAGCTCACTCATACTTATCTATAGGAAATAGAGAGGGAGAGAAAAATTCAGAAATGGTTGGGGAAGGGGAGGGAATGCATTTTAAAATAAAACAAAAACAAAAAACTGGGGGTTTTGCTACAGCTGTACAGGTGTAAAAAGGTTCAGTGAAGCAGTAAGAAAAGAATGATATATTTTTTCACACCATGGAAACAATCTTGAGGGCCCTTCTTGAGACTAGCCCAAAACCCTTCCCACTCAACATATAAAAAAGAATATTAGATTTCTGGTACCATTGCAACAAATGCCACATCACAAAGAAATGTAGGATCAATCCAAATACAAGCATAATCCATTTCTGCACATCATTAGACTCTACGCTCAGCAATTCTAAACTCTTGATCAACCTGGCCCAACAATCCTGCTTAAACTAAATGGTACCCAAGATGCTATACCAGGACCCAGAATATTGTCCTCTAAGTCTCTGGGAAGAAGAAATATAAAACAGGAACAAGTTAAACTGCTACAGATCCCTGCACAGAACTCTTGTATCACTAGACCACCTCTTCACAACTACAGGAGGCTCTGGCTAAGTAACATACAGTGAAGTGCACTGCTGGTGGAAATCACAAGACATAACACAATCTAAACAGAGACAGAACTGCAGCCAATTGAACAGAAGAGAGCTTGAGAGAGGGAGGCACTTTTTACTGCACCATCCAAAATATGAGGAAGTGTAAGGAAAATACTTACTCAAAATATCAGGAACATGTGAGACTTTTCTTCAGAAAGCAATGAGGAAAAAACCTGCACCCTGATCCTAAGAGAAAAGAGAGAGACAGCAAGAGGTGACATCTTGCTACATGGTAAAATGCCAGGAATAGACAGTACTAGGAAATAGACACAGGAAAGTCCCTCCCCGCATCCCTCAAGAACATGTAGTCCTATCCTGGATTAACCTTGTTTTCTTTGGCCATATCAAAAAAGCCAAAACCTTTCTTTGGCATCCCTTGAAACTTAACATGTCAATAAAGTATCCTTGATTTGAACTTTGCCCATGCTATTACAGCTATGTTTAGTGGTGTCATGAAGACTTTTTCACTGGGTCAATGTATGGTAACAGCGCTGTTGCATAAACAAGATATATGTTAGGAAAAACAGATAGAAGCTGGATCTACTTGGATACTGCTGATATTTTTGTCCCCAACCCCCAAAATATTCCACCAAGAAAGTCTGGTTCATCCTAAGGCAGCCAAAAAATCTGGACCCTCAATCATCTTGTATCATGGTTTTCAGCACTAGAAAAATCAAGCCCAGTAGCTACATCCTGCTATATGGAACCAACTTTTGGCTCTGAACACCCAAATTTGAAGGTCTGGTCTGGTTAAAAGAAAAGTTTAGCTGCTTATACAGCACCAACTGCTTATAGTTTCCAGAGCACGATGAAAATTGGTCCATAACCATTGCAAAAACCTGGATGCAACACTCTATCCAGCTGGAGATGAACAGAGAGCTTGGCAGTTCACCCAGTTCACCCAAACTGCTAAACTTGACAGCCTCAATGCAAAACAAATGCAGTTGCTTCTATTTCACTGGAAAAATCCAGACCATGTAATGTATGTTAGCTAACTAGTACTGGAAGAGCATGTACCTGGAACCAAGCAGTGTTTAATTACTAATAATTCCTAAATGTGACTCTGTTAACTAGGGAAAAAAATGCACCAGCTCCTAGTGAGCCAAAAAAGCCTATCAAAACCTGTTGCAAATAGATGGAGTGACGTGAATTCTCCTTCATCGAGCCCTCCTTTTTTTTTTTTACCCTGAATTCTAGAAGCTACACAAAGAAGAGCAAGTATTGTATTCCCACCATAAAATCCATGCCACGATGCACCTTGTAGCACCATAAATATGTGTCCAGCACTTAGAGCTTGCCAAATTGTACTCTAAAATTAGACAGCACATAAATGAGACCAAATACACCTGCTCCTAGTCCATTATAAAAATCTGGTCCCCCGAAATCTCCAGATGAAAAAGATCCAGATATGGGCCTGGGACCAGCAGGATCCCATTCAGTTTTTCAACCTGCGTCCCCAAAGTTTTGCTTTCTAGAACAAGCATTGCCTTCCTTTTCACTAAATCTGCAGTTGGGTATCCCCTGAATGAGAAGCACATTCTTGATATTTTTAGAGAAATAGCTGGCCATGTTACCCTGATGTTAAGTGGAGGGCAGGGTAGATTTGCACCTTACAGACTAACCAAAGCAGCTTTTATTTTATATATATATATATATATATATATATGTCACAACCCAAAGGGTGTGATTTTTGATTTTGTGTGCTTCGGCACTGCTACATTGTCCCCGCTAAATTGCAACTTCCTTGCACGGTGGAGTTTTCTGCTGCAAAAGAGAACCCCGGTGCAAGGGAGAATTCCCGCCAATTTGAAGCTTTCTTTGCAGGGTGCATTTCTTTGTTGCAGCACAGAAATGCTCGTTGCAAAGAGTTCCCGCCATTTGTATGCTAATTCGAGTCCCATTATTGGCCAGTTCTAAATTATTCACACGTGGCGGCTAGTGATTGGCTTGCTAGCCGTATAAGAGGCTTGAGTGGTTTCCGCCCAAGTTGGAGGACTCCACGAACAAGGGAGGAGGAGACTTCACGCTGTGTGAAGATCTCCGTGCAAATGAACCGGACCCACGGAGCCTAGCAAACTTCGTGTGAGTCCTTGCCGGACGACTCCAGAGCTCTTTTACCCAGGTTCGAGTCCTGCAGGTTTATTTTCCCGTCACCGAAACCCTTTGCGACGTACCCTCGTGCCCTGCAGGTTCGAGTTTTGTTTTGTTGTCTGTCTGTAACCACAACTCAAGCAAGTTTTCCAGCCTACACCACTGCCATCTCGGTGTAAGTAAACAATCTTTAAAACTACCGATACGTGTCTGTGCCTAATTCCAGCTCAAAGGCCTTCCCTCTCCGACCCAGCGTGCCCAGGCTGCTGGCCACAGCCTGTGTGCAGCGCGAAAAGGGCTCGGGTTGCTCCCGGCCCGCACTATATATATATATATAATATATATGAGTACACTGTTGGGTTAGCCACTGTTCTGACTAGCCCCATGTTTGATAGAAATAAGTAGATCAGTTGTTCTCAGCCTTTAATGGATACAGGGTTCCCTTGCTTTATACAGGTTCTGTATGTGCGCATTCGCTCTTATGTGATGACTCTTTTTTATACCAAAAATTTGTTACGTGCGAGGTAAATTCACCCTTATGTGATCGATGTGGTGGAAGCCCAATCAGCTGCTTTGTGCAGTGACACGCACCAAAATATAGTTTCCCGCATGGATCTGCGCTCCTCGCCTGTTGTCTGCGACATGTGTTTCTGTAGCTGCCATCCCCATTAAGGTAGCGCCCTATGCTTGTGTGTGCTGTCTGCTGTAGGAGTCCAAAATTGTCTTGGAAAAGTGATAGAAATGGGTCTGGTGGTCAGTACAGTCAAGGTCTTGGAACGTATTCCTATTTGTTGCATTGTAAAATGGGCTCCCTTTACGTGAATTCGAGTTATGCACCGTGTTCCAGAAACACATGTACAGCATAAAGTGAGGGAAACCTGTATATATATGTGCGTAACATAGCTCAAGCTTTCATGAGCTGATGAACATGCCTGAAGAAGAGCGTTCGTGCCTGAAAGCTTGCGCAAAGAACAACTTTTCCAACTATTTAGTTGGCCTAATAAAAGCTCTCCCATTTACCCATGTCCACGAGGGGCCAGCAGGGGAGATTATGCTTAGGGGCAACCAACATGGATGGGTTCATTAGAGGCAGGTCCTGTCAGACCAACCTGGTGGTCTTCTATGACCAGGTCACAAAATCCTTAGATGCAGGGGCAGCAGTGGATGTGGTCTTTCTGGGCTTTAGGAAGGCCTTCGAGACTGTCTTTCACCCCATTGTCATTAAAAAACTAGGAGACTGTGGCGCTGATACCTACACAGTCAAATGGGTCGCTAACTGGCTGGAGGGCCGCACCCAGAGAGTGGTGGTGGACGGGTCTTATTCCACCTGGATGGATGCGGGCAGCGGGGTCCCCCAGGGCTCAGTCCTCAGACCCGCGCTGCTCAACATCTTCTTGTTGGGCGACTTGGACGAGGGGGTGAAAAGCATCTTGTTCAAATTCTCAGACGACACTAAGATGTGGGGAGAAGTGGGCACGCTAGAAGGGAGGAATAGGCTGCAATCAGACCTGGACAGGTTACAGGGGCGGGTGGCTGAGAACAGGATGGGTTTCAACACTGAGAAGTGCACGGTGCTGCACCTGGCGGGGGACAACCACTGGTCAGGCTGCAGCTGGAGTACTGCATCCAGTTCTGGACCCCGCACGTCAGGAGGGATGTGAACAGCATGGAGAAGGTCCAGAGGAGGACCACCCGCACGGTCAGGGGGCAGCAGGGCAGGCCCTACGCGGAGAGGCTACGGGACCTGAACCTGTTCAGCCTCCACAAGAGAAGGCTGGGGGGGATCTAGTGGCCATTTACAAACTAGTCAGGGGGACCCGCAGGCACTGGGGGAGTCCCTGTTCCCCCCAGCACTACCGGCAGTGACTAGAAATAACGGTCCCAAGTCAGGGTCTATACATTTCAGCAGCAGTCGGCACCCCCGCTTGTGCTATACACATGGAGAGAGAGAGAGAGAGAGAGAGAGAGAGAGTGTGTGTGTGTGTGTGTGTGTGTGTACACATACCGGTGTAGGGGTACGTAGGCGCACACGCACGCGGGCAGCGCCCCGGAGCAGCTGGCAGTGACTAGAAATAACGGTCCCAAGTCAGGGTCTATACATTTCAGCAGCAGTCGGCACCCCCGCTTGTGCTATACACATGGAGAGAGAGAGAGAGAGAGAGAGAGAGAGAGTGTGTGTGTGTGTGTGTGTGTGTGTACACATACCGGTGTAGGGGTACGTAGGCGCACACGCACGCGGGCAGCGCCCCGGAGCAGCTCCGGGCGGGGGCGGGGCGCGCAGGGCCCCCCCCCCTCAGC
>NW_005841905.1:1008401-1011044 GCF_000455745.1 Alligator sinensis
GTGACCTGGACCAGGCCCCCCTCCTCCCCCAGCCTGCTGATGCGACCTGGGCAGCACCACAGGTCCAAACCCAGCCTGTGACGGGGCGTGCCTCCTAGGAGAGGGCCGGAGGACCCTGACCCTGTGCGCTACCTGCTTGTCTCATGGCATCTTTCAAAGGATTTTGTGGTGCCCGGCTGGCTCTAGGCAAACCTAAATAGTCCCACCCCGAAGAGCGGGGGAGCGGCTCTTGCCTGCTGATGCGACCTGGGCAGCACCACAGGTCCAAACCCAGCCTGTGACGGGGCGTGCCTCCTAGGAGAGGGCCGGAGGACCCTGACCCTGTGCGCTACCTGCTTGTCTCATGGCATCTTTCAAAGGATTTTGTGGTGCCCGGCTGGCTCTAGGCAAACCTAAATAGTCCCACCCCGAAGAGCGGGGGAGCGGCTCTTTCTAGCTAGAGTAGGTCGTGTGAAAGTGCTGTAGCTGTGACTGTGATGGTCCAGAAACGAGGCGAGAGGCAAGCATTTCCTAGGGTGGTGTGTCTTCATTGAACTGGCTGTTGCGCTGCAGACACTTGGTTAATTTAACCCTGTTCCAGCTAGGTGGCAGGGTCAAGAAGAGATCACCCAGAAATCCTTGCCGCTCGGCTAGCTATGGCGAGCTAACCTGTGAAGGGCTTTCTTAACTTGTTGCCTGATGCATGGGGTAGGGGAGCAGTGGAGAGGCCTCCCTCCTCCAGCTGTTGTCGGGTAGGATTCAGCTGTTTGGATCTGGCGCAGCGGAGGCAGGTTTGTCTTTGCTCCTTGCTGCACGATTGGCTCCCTCCAGAACTGGTGAGTTGCAAGGCGCTGCCTCTATTGGCTGCCTGCGCGAACATGCCACAGACAGAGAATCGAAAACAAGGAAGTCACATGTCGGAAGAGGGTGGGACGAGCTCGTCTGGCTGCCTGCCCCGCACCGCGCTCCGCCTGGAGCCCTGCAACCCCCAGCAGCCGCAGTAACTGCAAGAATCCTCGGTTTCTGCTAATACTATAGCACAATTGGGACAAAACAGCCCGTGAAAAGAAGAGTTCTCTGCTGTATAATTGGAACAAAAATGGGTAGCCAGCTTTAGTGTTGGAGCCAATAAACTAAGCCCTGCTTTTATCTAATGTAACACAAATGAGATTGAGGAAGGGATGGGGGTGTTAAAGATGTTGGATCAAATTTAAAAGCAAAACCAATAGAAACACGCTTGGGGGCAGAGAAGGGTGGCTTTTTGTGTGGATGTTTTGGTTGGTCTTGTTTTGGGGGGGGTTCCCGGTGGGGAGAAGCTTTGATGGTAAAAACAGAGTGCTGGCAGTATAAACGTGTGTGTGCGACTAATGGTCAGAAAAAGACACTTGCATGTAGAAGCATGCTTGGTTCTAATGAGCCAAGATCATTTTCAGTTTAATTAATGAAGGTATTATTTGTGATGCCAATAATGGAGTTTTTCTTAAATAATGACTCTTTAATCAGATGCCTTTTTAAACACCCATGACATAACAATGTCAGCAACCACATGTAATGTGGAGAGTTGGAAAAGAAATTCGATTTGCCCTGGCTTATTTTTGTAAGAACTCCATGGAAATGTAAAGGTTTTTAAAGGAATGCTACTTTTGGTGTGTCTGAGCACAACATCCTTGATCAGCTTCCTCAGTGGGCGTAGACAAGATTTTTGTAACTCTCTTCTGAAGAGATGTCCGTCAGAATAAATGGAATTCAAACGAGGGCTATAGGATTTGCATCTAGTCACATACTGACTTCAGGCAAGTTGCTTTACAAAACACTGTGTAGTCTGTAAAGCTCCTAGAGTTTGTAGTATGTTAAAAGCCTTCAAACACTAATTGCGCCAGCCTAATAAATTAGTCTTTATAAACTACAGACATCTATATTTCTGACTCTAATCTGCTTACCTTCAGTTTGTAACATGGGTGGGGTTTTTTTTTCTTTTTGCTATATAGAGATCTAGCTCTTAGCTTTTCAAAACTGCATTATTTTGTTTCCAGAGAGAACTAGATGAGTTGCACTTTCACAGTAGGCTAATACAGACAGTATCACAAGTGTTTCCTGTTTAGCCTGACCAGCTCTAATACTTCACCTGTTTACTATTCACATTGAACACAGGTTTTTGTTCGGTGAATGTTTGCCAAAGATGTAGCTATAGTATTCTTAAATCTTAAACCCAAACTTCTAAACTCAAGAGCATGAGTGAAAAGATCACCATATACTGAAGAAATCAAATAGCCCTCTCTTTTGGGTTAAACATGAAGTATTTGGGAGATCTGTGACTATATTGATCAGGAAACATCAGATTTTTTTTTTCCCTTTTTTTAAAAGAAGGATGGACTTACTCAAAACCAAAACTGTATTAAGATGCTAAATGCAGGGGTATAGTAGCTTCAACAGTCTTCACAAGAAATAAACTCATAGGAGTTACTGAAACTTGATACGCAATACAGACAGACTATTCTATTAGTTTTACAAATATCTAAAATAATTCCACTAAGTTCAATAGTTGCTCTGATTTTTTTTTGGCTTTTGGTATTGATTCAGCCTGGAGCAGTTTGGCTCTTAAGGGTTTATCCTGCTCCTGTTGAAATCCACAGCAAAACTCCAATTGACTTGAATGGGAGCAGG
>NW_005841905.1:1011065-1014080 GCF_000455745.1 Alligator sinensis
AAAAAAAAAAAAAAAAAAAAAAAAAAACTATGCTGCCAAGGCTTTCCAAGTCCAGGCAAGTATTTATAGACCTGATTCAAGAACTTTTGCCTCTTATCCTTTGGATAGGGCCCAAATATAAGAAATGTGTTTTGTCTGGGCTGAAAATAAAGCCGTATTCCGCTCTTTACTGTAATTGCATTTGTAAAGTTTTGTTTAGCTTGTGTTTGACTTGCTAAAGTATAGGTATTTGGTGAGGAAGATGAGGTCCCTTCCAGCCTTACAATCTATGAATCTATGCTGAAGTTGGCACAATTTTTATATTTCTAGCAGTAGTGAAACTTTTGACTATGTAGGAGTCTTTTACCAGGTACTTAATTGCCAAGCTAAGAGATATAGTAGTAGTGACATTTCACTATATACTGGTGTTTACAAATATACTTATTTTAATTCTCTTACAGCTGTTGTTGGCCTGCTGTACCCCTGCATTGACAGTCATCTTGGAGAACCCCACAAATTCAAGAGAGAATGGGCCAGCGTAATGCGATGTATAGCAGTTTTTGTTGGCATTAACCATGCAAGTGCTGTATCCTTGGACTGGTTTTAAATTTTTAGTTGTTTGTTAAAATGAAACTCAATGGTTTGCCTAAACGCTTTCTCACATTTGTGCTTGGGAGACTTGCATAGATAAGACTAATGTTAATGGAAGAGATATGACCCTACTCTTTTAAAATCTGGTGGGGGAAGAGGGGGGTTGTTGTTATACTTTCTTCTAAAGTAAAAAAAACACCAAAAAAAACCACTGGCCGATTTGGTTTAGTAGTTTAAATATAACAACACTGTGACCTTAATTTGGCTTCTTTTTGCAGTTATGCTGCATAACTAGTTTTAAGACATTGAGTAAGACATGTCCCTCAATAACAGTAACTAAAAGAAAATTTTACATTGAGGAGGGAGGAATCTGGGTTATTTAAGACAGAAATGTTAGGAAGTGCCTTGCCATTGAATTAAGAAGACTTAAACTTTGGGCCTTTAACCTGATCTTTGGGGTTTAAGCATTTACCTGTTTAAGCCAGTGGGAGCTGTGCATGTTGAGTACCTTTCATGCATGTTGTGCATGAAAGTCTGCTCCAACCAAGGCTTCTTGTTCTGGTGCCCAAAAAAACAATAATTTTTGAAAGCTTTCATTCCTTCTTTGATGAAGTTTGATCTGAAACTGTGGCTGAAAAATATTAAAAGGTTATCCTTAACTTGTTTTAAATCAGAAATTGGATTTTGCAAACAATGTCCAGCTGTCACTGACTCTAGCAGCTCTGTCACTGGGCCTCTGGTGGACATTTGATCGTTCAAGAAGTGGTCTTGGTCTCGGAATTACGATAGCTTTTGTAGCCACTCTGATCACTCAATTTCTTGTATACAATGGTGTTTATCAGTAAGTATAGAAATTTAAAATTAGCACTTAAATTCTCTTCTCTCCCAAAAAAACGAAGCTTCCACTCTTGTAAAAATATGGAAACTGCCAATAACTAGGAACCTATCCAAATCATGATTTCACATCACAAAATTGGGTGATATCTGGGGGGGAGGGAGGAGGGGATTTAAACTTGCCACTGATTGGCTGAGAGGGCTGCCTGTCATGGGGCCCCACCTTCTCCACCAATCAGCAGTGAGGCCACATGATGGACAGCCCTCAGCCAATTGGCAGAGTGGGGTGGGGCTATATGATGGCCAGCCCTTTCCCCCAATCAACAGTTGGGGGGACCCCTTGACCAATGGGGGAGGGGGGGCTCCATGATGAGCCTGTGAAAATGGCTATCCCCTACCTTGAGCTGGGTAGACCCCTGCCAATAACCTTAAAGGTGAAAATGTCAAAATTTCAGAGCACGTGTGCGCATGCTTACATTTTAGTATTTCTAAAACACTGAGTCCACCTAATTGTCTTGTATCAAAACATTGTAGCAGGCGGTCATCAAGAGATCAAGGTCTGTACTGTTAGATCTTGGAGGACATTATGGGGTGGGAGGGTAGGAAGGGGGAGTTGAGACCTTTGATGGGTCTCCTCAAAGGACCAAACTTCTGCCCTCCTTGCAGAGCTAGTCTTGCCACTGACTAGTTCCAGATGTAGGGAACTGCTTGCTGAGAAATGAGTTTAATCCAGCATGAGGCTTTGTTTAAGAAGAATGAGGATTACTTATTCCCTGTCCTATGTTACCATCATTCCTGGTGGTGAATACATATGGCAGCATAATAGTTGGTGTAGGATGGTAGAAGCTTTTTCTAATTGACTGTTTTTTCTTCCCTAGGTATACATCCCCAGACTTCCTTTACATCCGTTCTTGGCTACCCTGTATATTTTTCTCAGGAGGTGTGACTGTAGGAAACATAGGACGGCAACTTGCTATGGTAATTGTGATTTGTACTTTTAGGGTTTGGGTGCATATTTGTTAATGGAAACCATCTGTGATGATCTGGCCCATAAATTGACTAACATACCTTTTTATAGAACCTCTTCCCAAGGCCTGAACTGTCTACATACATGCTGGCAGTGTGGAAACTCTGTTCTAGGCATTAGGTTGCTGCTGCTTCTAATTAAGAGATTTTATTCATTGAGGCTTTGTGTGGTTTTTTTGTTTAGCTTTTTTGGGAGGAGGGGGCATTTGGTATTTTTAATAAGGACTAGAATTGTAGCTATAATCAGATTCAGCATCTTAATTGGCAACAGTATTTGCAGGCCTACAGTGAAGATTCAGCCCCTTTTATTGGCCATTTGTCTCATCTAATATTTAACTTGATTAGAAGCTGGTGCTGCGGAGGCAGAAACAGATTCTCCTTTTTCAAGAACCATTTTGGTATTTGTTTGGTATTTAAATTGAAAGCTTTGAACCTCGGCTCTTCATATCTGAGATTAAATGTCTTCCACACTGTCTTCTGCATGTCATCTTAGGACAGTTGCTTCCAAATCCAAGACTATATTTCAAATTTTAAAATGCTCCCCTTCCCACCCCCCCCACCCCCCCGGAAAAATCTAAATTGGAG
>NW_005841905.1:1014111-1029175 GCF_000455745.1 Alligator sinensis
TGTTGAGGGACCCCTTCTCCCTGCTGCTACCTCCTCCCTTCCCCCTACCCGTCATGCTTCTGTGCTGCTCAGTGCCTCATAGAATGGATTTCTGCTGCCTGATCTGGCTTTAGGTGCTCAATTTTAAGACAAGGCATTGTTTTTCCCATGTTAAATGAGGGGAAGAGAGAAAACATTCACTTGGAATTGAGTAAATAAGATACTTCACACATCAAAAGATTGTACAATATGAAAAATAGACTTGTACCAAGTTCTTGAATAGTATTAGTAGCTGCTAGATATTGCTGTAAGCAAAGCAAACTGTTACAAGAAATGATTGCCTTCCCCTGGCTTAAAGTCTGCTTGTCAAATGCATTCTGACATTGACAGAGTCCTAATTAATGCAGTATTGATCTGGCTGCTTGGCCTCCCTAGGCGCACAATTCTCGTAATCTGCTGAAGTTTTCTTCAGGACCTCAGCTACTGTACAATGCTACCACAATCTAGGTGTCTCTGCTGCTTCCCTAAAAAGCATATATGGTCTTCAGATATGTCAAGTGTCAGACTCAAGGTTGAAGACGCTAATAAAGGGCTAGAGCAGGAGTGTCCAACATGTGGCCTGTAGAACCATTCCGCCTGGCCCACTGGTAGTTGAGAAACACTCCAGTGGCCATGCCTCTCAACACAAATTTTGGGGTCCCTGGACCCTGATGGACACAGCCTTTGGCAGCAGAGGGTGAACAAGGGCTGTGCAGATACTGTGCTTGCTTGCCTTGCTGCCACCTGCCCCTGAACTAGTGCAGCTGCCCACATCTTCTCCCTCCCTGCCCCTCCCTGTGCACATCTGCTTCCTCATCAGATGGCCACTTGATGCCTGATTCTGTGCTGCTGCCTACTCCCATACCCATTGCAGCTGCTGCTGGATCCATGGATCCAGTCTGGAAGGAGCATTGTGCTCTTGATCTGGCTCAGTAAGTTTGACACCCCTGGGCTAGAGGAAGCTGCTGACAGGGTTGTCCCTGGTGGGAGGGGTGAATCAGGACAACCGCCCTGGGCCCTGTGCTTTGGGGGGCCCCGCAGAGCTGGGCAGAGCAGCCATGGCAAGTCTGGGCTGCCACTGGCTTCACGTCTGACTGCTCAGCACCCCGTCCCCTGCCACTGAATCTGCCACTGGCTTCCTTGTGTCCAGGGGCGGGGCCCTGCATCCGGTCTTTTGCCCTGGGCCCTGCACCCTGCTTGGGTCACCTCTGGCTGATGAATAGCCTATTTACACTACAAAATTGTAGCTGTTGTCTGACACAGACATCCACAAGCCATTGTTGAAACTTACTGTCTTACTAGTGTAAATAGTCAGAAATTGAGTGGGGGGGGCGGTATCCACACACACACACACACACACACACACACACACACACACTTTCCCTCTATCCCTTCTTCCCCAGCATCACATGTTAGTTTCTATACTACTGGGCCTTATAGTTAAAACTCATCTAATGGCTACTCTTGAGCATGCTGGAGATTAAGGGCTCAAGAGCAAGTGCGGAGCTACAAGCCTGGAGCTGCCTCAGAGGTATATTTCCAGGTTAGAGTATGTCTGTGGGTGTGAATGAGTGGGGCATGCTTGATTCCTTCACCTGCCACCACAACAGTACACTAACCCTAACTAGGCAGCGTGATCTGATTTAACTGCTGGGTGGGATTGCTAGCTGTGAAGTCAGTAACAGAAGAATTCAAGTTCTGGAAGGAATGAAGGACAAGTTGGGAAAGGAATGAATGCATCAAATAAGGGTGCCATTGTTTTCCATGCTATAACTAAAGCTAGTCAAGATTCTTTCAGTTTCTGCTAGATAATGCCGCCTTTGCAAGTTTGAAATCTTCATGGGGGAGGGAATTTTATTTGGGGAAATCAAATAACAGCTCCCGTTAAGAAGGGTCTTCTCAGTTTCTCCGTATCTCTGACAGCAAAATTAACAAGAGACTTTCCACTTCCCTTCTCTTTCTCTGACAAGGGGGAGGGGGAATGTTGTTTTCATGGGAAGACTTCTATTTTGCTGTAAGCTCTAATGTTTTCAGTGCTGAATAATTCACCCCCATATAGCTATACTGGCAAAGAAATACTGACTGCTATAAAATTTGTTTCTGTAAATAAGGAGTGGGCAAAATTTGGCCTGTGGGCCATATCTGGCCCACCAGTTGATCCTATCCAGTCCACTGGTCACCATCAGGAGCCTCAGGAGGGAGAGCTGTGCCCTGCACCATGCTGCTCTGCTCTGCCACGGCCAGACCAGCGGTGGTAGCGTCTTACGGCAGGCGGATGGAATGGCTACTTGGTGCTCTGCATTGCTCCCATCTGTGCAGGCACAGCTGCTGGCAGCAGGAAGCTGGGTGGGGAGGAATTGCCCACCTCTTCTCTAAATCTTCAAGAGCATTCAAAAACATCAAGCTGCTCTAACATCCAAAATATCTGAATAACGAACCAGCTAAACTAAACCTGAACAAACTGGTGTGTTGGTTTCATTTTTGCAATAATGTGCTTCTACATCCAGGCAGTGAGGAACCTGGGAGCATTTGAAATAGTCACAGGAAGTTAGTAGTAAATGATGGAGATGGGGGGACACATGCCTGAGAGAGAGAGAGACTTTTAAATAGAGCCAAAGAACCAAGGCTATAACTCTGACAGTTCAGATTCTACTCAGAGCTCAGGTGGCCTTGTTCATTGCACCTCTCCAGACTTTAGTATGAAAAGGGGAGTTCTGGCGAAGGGGAAAAAGCCACGCTGGAAATGTTGAGTTCTTTGTTCATTTGGCGGGGGTTGACTGTAAGATGCTGTTTAACCTGCTGAAGAGGCCTAGAATTCAAGTAATCGGTGCTGGCAAGATTCACTAATAGGATAACTACTATGTGCTAAGAGCTGTTTTAGTGAACATACATGTCAAAGCCTACTTCTCTTATTTTGGAACATGGGCGTGTCTTTGTCATCTTACGGCAGTGTTGTTACTGTACTGTGCTTAAAGCATGGTGCAGTAACCACCCATGCTATGCTGTGCGTGCGGTGCATGGTTAGTTTTAGCCTTTACTTTGCTGTAGCGGTGTGCTAAAATGGGGGCACGCACTGCTACAGTGAAGTGGCTGCCAGTCGCATGTAGACTCACACGATCACTACGTCACCGTAGCGCGTCATACAGCAACGTAGTGCATTGTTATGGTGTAATAGGGCGATGTGTAGATGTGTACTCTATTGGACACAAATGAGCTTTCTAAATTCCACTTTCCTGTCCAGCACTCCTCTAAAGAGTACTGTATGTGGATTTGTGTCCTGCCTTGCATCTTATCTAGGCAAACAAACCATATGTGAACTACTTACTACACTTGTATCTTTTTTATTTTTATACCCATTCAACTTCAGCTGATCAGACTGCCTGATCTAATCCCTGTCCTAAACTTCTTGCTAACACAACAGTAGCTGAATTCAGTGTGAGAACTTATGGTAATTCTAATAAGTTTTCAGACTAATGTGTACACAAGAATCCACAACTTTGGGAAGGGAAGCCAAATTCAGCTTAAATGGAAGTATGTGAAATTCCAACAGCACTTATTTATGGCAGAAATGTGTTTTGCCCCAGAGTTAGGGGAGCTGTTTAAATAGTAAGATGTCCCACAAGCTCAGTCTTACCAGGGCATAGATATCTAGGAAAGATGCAGTGTTAGGGCTCTTGCAAGGCTGGTAGCAGCTGAATAGGTCAACTTGTCAAAATAAAATTCCGCATAGCCAGGTTCTGAGTAATTTGGGGTTTTTTGTTTTGTGTTTTTTAAGGCTTCAAAATAAGCATCAAGATGGAATGAACACAACATACTTGAACAAAAAACCCTAACTTTTTTTGCCATGCAATACAAGCCCTTTGTGTGCAGTTATTTGAGTGCTTGTGACCCAGTGCTTTAAAGCCAGTGCATCAAAGCTGTGGGATGATGGAATGAATTGCTCAACTGTAGGTCAATACCCTTACAAATAAGTTTCCTGAAACTGGAATTAGCCACCTTGTTAACAGATAGCAGTCTTACTGGAATTGTGACTGACAGGTCCATGCCCCACCCAGGTAAAAAGGTAGTTGGAAAGAATCACTAGAGGATGCCAACTGAGTAGTCCAGAAGGATAAAGATTTGGGCTGAACCTTTGTTTGTATTGGTAATCTGTATTACCAATACAGATTGTGTTTGTATTGGACATTAAAAATAAATAACAACAGTCGGCCTCCAGGAAGGAGGGATTGTTTAAACTATGTGGTTGTACAAAGTCTTGGAATAAACTAGGAAGGTCACCTGCTCACAGAGATCCATTTTAAGCCTGAAGAAATAATTCAGTAAAGAACAATTCTACAATGCTTACATTATAGAATACAGGGCAAAATCCTGGCTGCATTCAGGTTAGTAAGAATATTTACTTTGACTTCAGCAGAGTCTCTAAATATGCCTGGAGTCATTGATGCTATAGGCAGCTAGTGGAAGGATAATCCTATTTATACCATTAGTGTGTGTGTGTGTGTGTATATATACTTAAATTGAAGCTGCATACACCACTCTCTTTTAAGCTACTATCATCCAACCTTTGTTTCACTTCTCAGGACTATCCACTTTCAACACCTGTCATTCTCGGCACGTTTGGCTTGATTTGTGTTTTTTAAATTGCAGCCTTTTTATATAAAGCCTCCTAAATTTTCATCTTCCTGGATTAATATCTGAGAATGCTTTACATTATGGGAGAAAAACGGTACTGAGAACTCCAGTTCAACTACATGGTAGGGTACCGCAGTAGTAACCTCCTAGTCATAGTCTGTTTCTTGTACATCCCAAACTCCCATGGACTGCGCTGTACTCTAAATACGCAAGCTATGTAAATGTATTATCTGGAATTGGAATGACTTGTGTCCACAAGTAGTTTTAGGCATGTATGTACAATCTGGGCCTCTTAAGAGGTGAAGCACAACCCATGTAAAAGCATTGGAGGATTTTTATCTTTGTGCTAAAAAACCTACATTGTTGCCTTGCATTTAATCCTGATGCAAATATTCTTTGGAAAGGATGTAAACAACTGTGCTATTTCAGTATAGCTAACTTTTTGATTCTGCTTGTTAGCATAGATTCTGGGAGGATAAACATCTCTGAAAATGGTGAAGATGGTCAGCTGTTGTGAGAGCCATTACAAGTGCACTGACTGGGCTGTGTGCTATGTTCCAAGTTAGACAGGATATGGTCTCCAGCCACAGCCAGTGATGTCGAAGTTACCACCTCGCAAAAAATTACCTTTTCATTTGTTAAGTCAGTCTAATAAGGAGTTCTGGTTGTAGTTGACACTGGTAACTTAATATCAGTAATGAGATTAATGGTAAAATAATTCCAATGTATTTAAATCACACTTGTTTATAAATTATTCTCCTGAAAGGAGAAGCATAGTGATACATTATTTTTCACCTGCAAATTACATCTGTCCAATCTGTTAAACTGATGGCTCCATTGTGAACGCTTCCATAGATTGAAATGTGAAAAGCACCCCAGTTCAAAAGCAAGTGTTTTTTCTGGACTTAGGCACATTCTTAACTTTACAGTAGAATTACTTTCCTGAATGTGGATGAGTTTGCAAGTGTTCTGAATGGAGGTCTGCATGACCAGCTATAATGTTATATTAACTGAATTCAATATTTTATTTTTAAAGTGAATTATTCACGGGTCAAGATTTTGAAGAATTATTCTTAACAATTGCTTGAGATGCTTACTGTAAATGCTGTTTAATACCCATCTTTGTGAGTGTTAGTCCATGGCTCTTACCAATTGTCTTTGAAAAGGAGAAAAAGAAATATCCTCCTTATTTATCAGATTTAACTGAGGCACAGAGGTGAAATAACTTGTCCAAGGTTGGACAGCAGATCCCTAGCAGAGTTCAGATTAGACTCCAGCTCCTTCTAGATCTACAGCCAGTGACTTTTACACTGGAGCAAGTTTGTTCAAGTTATTTCAGTATTATTCCAAGACTGGAAAGCTTTAATGTTATGTACTCAGACACAGATACCACAAGTCATGTGACACACAAATGCAGTGTTGTGTACTGTATTGTATTAATCTCTTTGGGTTTTGTTTAACCACAGGGTATTCCGGAGAAACCACACAATGACTAACTCATTGGAGCAAAAGACATGGTGCCAGCGTGGAGGAAAGAAAAAGAAGATGCGTTCCTGTTTAGAACTGCGGATTATTTTTTTTCTAAATAATCTATGGGTTTACTGCACAAATGACTTGTGAAAAAATATTAATCTCACTTTTAGAATAGCCAAGTGAAATTAACTGCTTATCTTGAAATCTTTCCTTGATTTACTGCATAAGCATTTGCGCCTGACTGTTCTCTGGAAGAATGTAACACCACGTTTTATGCAGCAGTTCAGGCTACATGGCAGTTTTCCAAGTACTAGATTCCAATTTAAGTTATTAAAGCAGCTGCCATATTTCAAAGCCTTGAAACTAAAATTTAATTACAAGCTCTTGTACCAGTGCCCAAAGGAAGTAGATTGATGGTGCTTAACAAAGATGAAGTATGGTTTTAATAGGAATAGTATTTATCCAAATCTTTTTTAAAATAGGGTTGTTTAAAAATAGGGTTACTCAAAAATAAGTGATCAAAACAACAACATTTAAAAGCACTGTACTGAGTGCTTTTAGAAGCTTATATGAAGGAATCGTGACCTTATTTGTAATGCTGCATGAAGGTTTTGAAGTCACTTTGTTTAAAATCTCTAAATCACTTTAGAACAATAGGCAAACACTAGAGACAATCTCATTGAAATAAAAGAGTTTGAAATGGAGAGGGGAAGAAGGTGTTTTGATAATTTGCATTAAAGCTCATCTGAGTGCAGTATTCCTTTGCCTGTAATTTGCAATCACACTTACAGAAGGGGTCAAAATTCTGACCTCAGTTCTGTAAAGGTACTTGGGCATATGCCTAGGTTTTTAAGTGAGTATTGTTTAAATTTGGGCATATACTTTGGTATTTTAATAAATCAGAGCCCTTGAAATGCCAAGCATCTTCAGTAACCCTGAAATGAGTGGGAACTGCACATGCTTATTGTAATTTAACCTGGCCCTAACTCCCACTAATAGTCAGAGAGACTTATTTTCATTTGCTTGAAAGTGAAATGAGGCCCTGCAATGAGCATTATTTTGCTTCATTTTTAGTCAGACTTTTGACTGAATTCAGTGGAGTTAGAAGCAGGTCTGGAATGTAATAACTTGCTATATTACAAGTTAGCCAGAGTTACTAGCTTGACTTGCAGTTAGGTTTCTGACAAGAGATCACTGCTTTGTTTTTTTTACAACCCTATGGAATTTGCAATCTGTGATTGCCTTGTAAAAAGAAAAGTGATTATGTCACTACATTAAACATTCATTGTTTCTAAATATTTAGTTTTGGTGAGCACAATGTATTCATTTAATAGCTTAGACCACAATAGACCTAAATAGCAAGTATTAGGTCTTAAAATTAAAGTGCAATGTACAGTAAAATCTGAGCCTTGTATTCTCTTCAATAGTCACTGTTTCTTATGAGTGATTAAAGAGAAGAGGGTTCTAAGTTCATTTCAATGCTGCATGGAGTCAAAATGGAGCAATAATTTATTTAACTAGTAAAGGTAGTTTATTGTACCTTCTATTAAACCCACATTTTTAGAAATACTCCAATTTTGTGGTTATGGTGTACTTGTAAACTTTTATGAACTTGCCTTTTGTATTATGCAATTTTTTGTTCATTTCCGATTTCATGTGGTTTCAGATTTAGTCAGTAGCATCTCCTTGGAGGTTGTCCCATCAGACATTGAGAATAAATAGTAGTGTTTTGGGCTTCATTTCCTTTTTGAAGGAAATCCTATAAATACTTCTGGTTCAGACTTCTAAATCCTGAATTGATTTTTGTAAGGGGGTTGTGGGGAGCAACTTGAACAGCAGAGTTACCTTTACCTTACCACAGTGGCTAGCTTAAACTGAGCCCAATTCTGATCTCACTGGGCACATCTACACATGATGCCACAGCAATGTAGTGTTGGTGGTCACAAACTGATACCATAGTGATGCGCTCTCTGTTATAGTGTTGCTATGGCAACATAGTGCCTAAAAATAACTATGCCTGGTGCAGTATGGGGTGTTACTGCAATATCTCTTAGTACTTCCAAAAAGAAGTACTAAATGATGGCACAGAAACAACATTGCCATAGTGAAATGTGTAGACGTGCCCACTAAGTGTAAATATGGAATAACTGCATTGGTGAGAAGGCCTACTGCAAGTGTTTAGGGCTGGATCCTATTCCATCCCATTCTGCAGCATCCCTGAAAAGAAATGCTATGCCCCAAGTGTGTAAACACTACACAGCCACTGGGCTGTTGCCACAGTGTACAAGCAGCTGTGTGCTTCTGGTGATTCTGCATGGCTCCTCTACAGCAGCCCTGTGATCAGAGTGTGAAGTACACCCTGGAAGGGCACTAACTGCCAAGTAGGCTGTCATAGCTGGTTAAACATGAGAGTGGGTAATTCTGCTGGCAGAGTGGAGAGCTGTTGCCACAGAGGGGCTTCCAGTAGGCACCAGAGTTCTGCTTGTAAAACTTAGTGGTGCAGGCTGTGCCTTAGTCTTAAAGCTAAGGTGAAGGTTCAGTATACAAGTACATGTGTTCACAATTTTTCCCAGGACTTAATAAGAATGGAATAGGGTTGTACTGAGACAACCCAAATGCCCTTGGATGCCTAAAAGACGGAAAAGAGTCTGGCCCATGTTCTGTCATTAAGATTAGTGCGGTTATTCTGAGAAACTTGCATGCATACGTAAGTTCACAAGATCAGGATTGGACCAGTTTGTCTAGTAAAATGCCTAATATTAAAGTGGTTACCAGCATCAATTCCCACAAAATGCAATTCAAGATGACAATGAAGGGTAAATATACTAGATTTGAGAAAGTAAAAAGTATTCTAAAGTTTATTTTGAAAGACCTGAAACTAATTCTGTATGTATTAAAATAAAAAAAAAACGTAGCCAAAAATTACAAGTCAGAAGTTCGGTTTTGCCAATACTTGTAAGTATATGAACCAAAGTAATCAGTTAATAGAAGGGAAGGGGGGAATTTGCACTATTCTGGATTTGAACATTTAGATTCTCATTCTTACTGATGTTTTCAGCAGTGTGTTTTGGTTTTACTTTTTTTTTTTATTATTATTATTATTAAAGGTTGTAGACCAAATGTCTTGTTCTCTGGCTTTCCTTCAAGAGAGATTCTTGAATCTGGGGCAATGTTGGTGTGGTATTCAGTTATGCATTTGATTGGCAGAGAAGACTTGGAAAGCAACATCTAAAGTACAGCTTCTTAAAGTATCATTGAGGCATCCACCCATATTAAAAATAATTTCTACCTGATTATAGTGGAAGGTTTTGGCATACAGTCTTTCCTAACTTGTGTAAAAATCAGTAGGTTTTCCAACCTGTCTTGGCAGTTAACCTGTTTAGCTGGTTTGTGATTTGAGTCTTGAGCATTACTAAGAGGAGAAATCCATGTGTACATTCTTCATTTTCCTCTAGTATGCTATGATTCATGAACTAAAAACTTCAAATATTGGGGTTTTTTGTTTTTTGTTTTGTTTTTTTTTTTTAAACTTTTAGTTTTAAATCTTCCCCATTACACTGATAGGAGAGCTTCTTAGTACTTGGTTCTACAGAATAATCCGGCATATCGTAACAGCAAACTGACTTGCCTACAGTTTGCTCAAAACAGAGCTTATTGAAATAGTAAGGGTAGGAAAGTGTGACCTGGAGCTTGCAGGGGTTTAGCTTGTAGCCGTGTTGGTCTAAGGATATAGGCAGACAAGGTTCCTTGGGTGAATTTGATATCTTTTATTAGACCAACCCTTTTATCTTTTATTAGACCTGGAGTTTGGTCATTTACCCCACATCCATGGGCTAAGAAGACTGGGTAGGTCTTTCTGTAGGTCTATAGAAAAGTAGCTCTGTTGCCTTAACAGCAGGGCTGTCCAACAGGCAGCCTGCAACCCATGAGGGGTTAGCATGTGGCCCATGGACTGCCACCTGGCTGCTGTGGCCCCCATTGCTCCTGCTGCTGCAGAGGCCAGGGTCTCTGAGTTCCTCCTCCCTCATCTCATTGAAGAGTGTACAGAAGTTGCTTTTTCTCACCATTTAAAGGGCTTTGTTGTTATGACTTAACAGAAGTGCGCAGCTTTACAGCACTTTAAAAATGGGTACAGTACTTTAAATTAGCCCTTGTTAAATAAGGTATTAAATTTGATGCACTGTATTTTACAGTGCCTTAGCAGCCTACAGCACTTTAAATAACTTCTGTACACTGGTCAGAAAGTATGCTGTAAAGCATCTGCTGCCACCTATCTTGGAAAGTGCAGGGAGGCTCAGAGCCCACTCCTCCACCCCCACCAAACACTGCACTTCTGTCATGTTTTAGAAATGCTGTAACTTTATAGTGTATAAAAAGTGCGCTAAATTACAGTGCAATACAGTGTGCACAAAACGTTTCTGTACACACCCTTAGTTTCCTGCTTCCCCCCTGGCAGTGGGGCAGGGCAGTGGGAGGGGCTCCAAAGAGGTGGGGGGGCCACATGGTACCTGTGGTAGTGGGAGGAAGGACCAGGTTGCCTGCCCTGTCTGCATGGCATGCACAGCGGGAGAGCTAAGTTTGCCTGTGTGGCAGGGAGATGTGCTGCTTGTCCTGGCCAGACAGCATGTGGTGGCTGGGGGAGTCGAGCTACTGTTGCTGTGTGTAAGGGGCCAACCTGCCTGTGTGGCGTGGTGTCCTGTGAGCAGTGGGGGGTTGCGCTGGCCACAAGTTGACAGCCTTGCTTCACAGTATCATGTTAATGCATCTTGGGCCAGGGGTAAGGTACAGCTCAGGATCCTTGCCTAGATTACTGTCCTGTGGCATTGACAACATTGATTTTAGGCTTGTGACTTTGTCCTGTGCCAAACTATCACAGTATACAGGAGAAATCCTTCAAAACTGTGCAAAGGTTGCGTTTAAAGAGTTTATTCCAGACACCATGAACCCTCATTTTCAAAGATGTGCTCCCCAAAATGTTGTCTCGCATACATTTTTGAGAAGTTTAAGTATGTTACTGCAGCCCCAATCTTCCAGACTCCAGCTGCTTTCCCAGCCGTCCAAAATGGAAAAACCCACCTCAGTGCAACATGGGTGAGAAACTGTCTCTGGCAAATGCTTCTCCTCCATGTTCTCAAAGTGGAAGCTTTTATCATTGAATGTGCATAGTAACAAGAGGCTTTGTTTTTGTTTTTTTCCGATCCTAGTTTGGCCTTGCAAAGTCCTGTTTAGAGGAGGACCCAGCCTCGGGCACGGCCACTCAGAACACTTTCCATAGTGTTCAGCTGGGGCTGTCTGAAAGCTCTGTAGTGCATGGATTTGCCTATTTGCAGCCTGAGGGAAGGTCATACAACCTGTTCCCCTCTTCTTGGATTGCCTTACATAAAACAGAAAAGGCAGAGATCCATTTTTGTTTAAAGAACCAGTACAAAATAATCTACAAATACACTATGAAGATGGTAAAGAAAGGTTGAAACCTTAAATGGAAATGTTCAGCTGTGAGAAGCAGGATGACTTGGCCAACAAATGCATTAGAATGAACTATCCACTAGCCTACACCATCCTTGGTTAGAATTAGGGGAACTCGCAGGTGTTAAATTACTGACGCAGAATCACAGAAAAATGAGGGTTGGAAGGGACCTCAGGAGGACATCTAGTCCAACCCCCTGCTCAAGTAGGACCATTCCCAACTAGATCATCCCAGTCAAGGTTTTGTCTAGCCAGGTCTTAAAAACCTCCAAGGATTGAGCTTCCACCACCTCTTTGTGTAACTAGTTCCAGTGTTTTACTACCCTCCTATCTCTCCTCCAGGCTAAATAAGCCCAGTTCCCTCAGCCCCTCGTAAGTCATAAGCCCTAGCCCCTGAACCATTTTTGTTGCCCTCTGCTGGACTCTCTCCAATTTGTCCACATGCTTTCTGTAGTGGGGAGTCCAAAACTGGACACAGTACTGCAGATGTGGCTTCACCAGGGCAGAATAGAGGGGAATAATTACTTCCCTTGTCCTACTGGGAACATTCCTACCAATACAGCCTAATTTACCATTACCCTTCTTGGCAACAAGGGCACACTTTTGGCTCACTCAGCTTATTGTCCACTGTAATCCCCAGGTCATTTTCTGCAGAGCTGCAGCCCAGCCAGTCAGCCCCCAGCCTGTACTGGTGCATGGGATTGTTCTGTTCTCAGTGCAGGACTTTGCACTTGTCCTCGGCCCATTTTCTTTTGACCCAATCCTCCAATTGTCTAGATCACTCTGAATCCTAGCCCTGCCCTCCAGCATATCTATTAGTCCCCCCAGCTTGGTGTCATCTGCAGACTTGCTGAGGGTGCACTCTATGCCATCTTCCAGGTTGTTGATGAAGACATTGAACAAAACCGGCCTCAGGACTGACCCCTGGGGCACTCCACTTGATACTGGCTGCAAAGTAGACATTGAGCCATTAATTACTACCCTCCGAGCCCAATGTTCCAGCCAGTTTTCTATCTACCTTACAGTCCATTCATCTAGCCTATATTTCCTTAGCTTGCCTGCAAGAACATTGTTGGAGACCATATCAAAAGCCTTGCTAAAATCAAAGTACACCACATCCACTGGTCTCCCCGCATCCACAGAGCCAGTCATCCCATCATTGAAGGCAATCAGGCTGGTCAGGCATGACTTGTCCCTGGTGAATCCATACTGACTGCTCCTCTATGCGCTCTATGCCATCTTCCAGGTCGTTGATGAAAATATTGAACAAAACTGGCCCCAGGACTGAGCCCTGGGGCGCTCCACTTGATACTGGCTGCCAACTAGACATGGAGCCATTAATTGCCACCCTCTGAGCTTGATGCTCCAGCTAGTTTTCTGTCCGCCCTACAGTCCATTTATCCAGCCCGTACTTCCTTAACTTTCCTGCAAGAATGTTGTGGGAGATGGTATCAAAAGCCTTGCTAAAATCAACATACACTTCAAAACCACATGCACTGGTCTCCCCACATCCACAGAGCCAGCCATCTCATTGTAGAAGGCAATCATGTTGGTCAGGCATGACTTGCCCTTGGTGAATCCATGCTGACTGCTCCTAATCACCTTCTTCTCCAAGTGCTTAGAAATTGATTCCTTGAGGATCTGCTCCATGACTTTTTCCAGGAACTGAGGTGAAGTTGACTCGTCTGTAGTTTCCTGGACCCTCCCTTTTTCCCTTTCTTAAATATGGGCACTATGTTTGCCCTTTTCCAATAATCCAGGACCTCTTCTGATAGCCATGAGTTTTCAAAGATGATGGTCGGTGGCTCTGCAATCACATCAGCCAACTCCCTCAGCATCCTCGGGTGCATCCCATCCATCCCCGTGAGTTTGTATACCGTACAGATTTTCTAAATAGTCCCTAACATGTTCTTTCACCACTATTGAGTGCTCACTTCCTCCCCAAACTCTGCTGCCAGGTGCAGTAGTCTGGGAGCTGACCTTGCCTGTGAAGACTAAGGTGAAAAAGGTATTGAGCACTTCACCCTTTTCTGCATCCTGTCACAAGGTTGCCTCCCCCATTCAGTAAGGGACCCACACTTTCCCTGATCCTCCTCTTGTTACGGACATACTTGTAGAAACCCTTCTTGTTACCCTTCGCATCCCTTGCAAGCTGCAACTCCAATTGTGCTTTGGCCTTCCTGACTTCATCCCTGCATGTCCAAGCAGTAGTCTTATACCCCTCCTCAGTTGTTTGTCTAAGTTTCCACTTCTTATAAGCTTCCTTTTTGTGATTTAGTTTACTAAAGAGTCCCTTGCTAAACCAAACTGGTCTTCTGCCACACTTGCTATACATAGTCTTCCTGTGCATTGGGGTGGTTTGTTCCTGTGCTCTCAGTAAGGCTTCTTTAAAGTACAGCCAGCTCTCCTGGGCTCCTCTCCCCTTCAGTCTGGTTTCCCAGGGGATCCTGCCCATGAGTTCCCTGAGCAAGTCGAAATCTGCTTTTCTGAAGTCCAGGGTCCCTACTCTGCTGCTTTCTTTCTTTCCTTTCCTCAGGATCCTGAACTCAGTCAAGGAGAGCAGGGCCCATAGTTGGCTGCTCCAGCGCTTGCACCAGGAATTTGTCCCCAACACTCTCCAAAAACATCCTGGATTGCCTCTGCATTGCTGTCTTGCCCTCCTAGCAGATGCCAGGGTGATTGAAGTCCCCCATGAGAACCAGGGCTTGTGATTGGGAAACTTCCACTAGCTGTTTGAAGACAGCCTCATCCACCACTTCCTCCTGGTCTGGTGGTCTATAGCAGACCCCACCATGACATCACACTTGTTGCTCTTTCCTCTGACCCTAAGCCTTTCGACAGTTCTACCTCCAGTTCTATACTGGAGCGCTGAGCCATCATATGGTTCTTTTAGATGAACTGCAGCTCCTCTTCCTCTTCTCCCCTGCCTGTCCTTCCTGAACAGCGTGTCCCCATCCATGACAGTGCTGCAGTCATGCGAGCTCCCACCACGTCTCTGTTATTCCAATCACATCATAGCTCTGTGACTGTGCAAGGACTTCCAGTTCCTCCTGCTTGTTTCCCAGGCTCCGTGCAGTTGTGTACAGGAAAATGAGGGAACTAGTCGATCGCCCTGATTTCTCGGGAAGAATGAAAACACCTCCCCTGTTGCCCCCTCCTGCTTGCTCTTCCTCCAGGTCACCCACTTCCCCACTTACCTCAGGGCTTTGGTCTCCATCCCCTGGCAAACCTAGTTTAAAGGCCTCCTCACTAGGTTAGCAAGCCTGTCTGCGAAGATGCTCTTCCCTGCCTTCATCAGGTGGATCTAGGGTTACCATACATCCAGGTTTTCCCAGTCATGTCCTCTTTTTTCGACCCCTGTGCTGCATCTGGGCAGGTTTTTAAAATAAAAGCCAAATGTCTAGGTTTTCTGCTCTCTGAGTATGGCTGCTCTGGGCTGGAAGCAGCAGGCAAGGTGATTGGATGTCGGGGGTCA
>NW_005841905.1:1029240-1041664 GCF_000455745.1 Alligator sinensis
ATGGTGGTGCTGCAGGTCTGGAGTGAGGGGCATGGGGGACAGGATGGGTGACTGTGGGTTGGGTGTGCAGGGCACTGGCAGCTCCAGGGGGCTGCAGGTCAGAAGTGAGGGACACCAGCAAGGGGTGGGGGGCAGGAGACTACTGTTTGAGAGTGAGGGGCACTGGCAGGGCTGGATGGGGGATGTGGCTTGTCAGTGAGGGGAAACAGGATGGGCAGGAGCAGGGCACTGGCATGTCACTGCCCCCACCACCATCATATTTATATCCCCTCACCCCCTGGTGACACGTGTCCTCTTTTTGGGACCTAGAAATATGGTAACCCTAGGTGGATCCCATCTCTTCCCAGCAATCCTTCTTCTTGGAATGTCATTCTGTGGTCAAAGGAGCCAAAGCCCTGCTAGCGACACCACCTGCGCAGCCAGACATTTATCTTCAGGATGCAGCCGCTCCTGCCCGAGCCCTTTCCCTTGACTGGAAGGATTGAAGAGAACACCACCTGAGCCCCTGTCCCCTTCACCCTTGCGCCCAGAGCCCTTTAGTCACTTCTGATCCGCTCAGCATCTCCCCTGGCTGTATCATTGGTGCCCACATGGATGAGCAGCATGGGGTAGTAGTCAGAGGGCTGGATGAGTCTCAGTAATCCCTCCGTTACATCTTGGATCCAGGTGGGCAAGCAGCAGACTTCCTGAGACAACAGGTCAGGCTGGCAAATGGATCCTGCAGAAAGCGGTCTCCAACCACCACCACCCGTCACTTCTTCTTGGTGGCGGTCGTCTTGCTCCTTCCCACCTTGGGGAGGCCCGGCCTGTCCTCCACCACCAATGAAACATGCTCCTCCCTCTCTGTTGCTAGGTCTCCATAGCTATTCTCCAGATGAACTGCTGCTGGTGGAGGTGAAGATTTCTACTTGCTGTCAGAGGTCACAAGCTTCCAGCTTCCATCTTCCTGAGAGTCCACGTCCTCTCCCTTCTCTAGCACTGCCTCTGGCAGTCCTTCCTCCCCAGTCCCGGAGGTCTCCTCCAGCATCGAATCAATGAACTCCTCATGGCGGAGGATGCTTCAGAGCCTCCTCCTGTAGCTCTCTTGCCTGTTCCCTGAGAGATGCCACCAGGAGGCACCACTCATATCACAGGCACTCCCCAACCTGGCCGTCACCGGAAGAACCTGCAAACCGCAGTCCCCACAGCGCCAGACCGGGACCTGGGTAGAAGCCTCAATGGTGAGTGGTCTTGCCTGGACAGAAACCTCACAGGTGCAAGCAGAGGCAGTGGTAATGGCAGTGGCTCTGGCATAGCAATGTCCTCCAGCCATTTCCCTGGGTCTCTTAATCTGCCTCTTCTCTTTTACTGCCCTTCTTCCAAACACACCTTCCCTAGCAAGCTCACCTGTTTACTGCTCCTTGGCCCCAAAGGGTTCCTTTTTCCCTGCTTCCTCACCAAGCTAAAAGGGTCTCCCCTCAAAGGGGCCGGCAGCAAACTGACCAGTGAACTGTTTGGAGGAAGGCACCTCTACCATACCCAAAATACAACAAAAATATATTGAAATGAATAATTACATTTTCAAAAGTCTCGGTTACATCTTCCTATACATGAAATAGTCTCAAATTTTCATAAGCATGAAGCTTACTGTCATAAATTAGGCTTCTTGAACAAAAAAATGCCCGAAACACCCTTGTGTCCGATAAGAAAAATCAAGGGCTTCATCATGCAAACACTTCTGTAAAATGCTTACCCCCAAAAGTAGTCTTAAATGAAGTCAGTGGGACACCAGGACTGTTTTCAGTAGGTGTTTGCAGAAGTCCTAGGCATGGAAAAGTCTGGTTGATGCAAAAGAATAAGAGATGCAAGTTCCCCCCACCCTCCACACCACCATAATATGCCTCCCTCCCCCCCTCCCCATTGAAACCTTCTGCAGTCTGTACAATCTGTTAGAAATATAGGAGTATGTATGATAAATTAAATGTGGATTTAGAATCTAAGCTCTGAGGGCATAGTGTGTGTGTGCATACAGTATATACACATATATAAATATAGCATGCAGACTGTTACGTATATCTAAGCGTTGGAGGACAGAGTAAAGTTGGAAAATAGTTTGTATGAGGACAGAGTAAAGTTTTAGCATTTGTTCCAAGGCAGAAAAGTAGGCTGGCTTTTTCAGGAAACCAGAATCGGAGAAGTCCAAGCCTTAACTAGTTCAAACACGGTCCTTCTTTGGATTTCCTACTCCTCCTCAAACTTTGCTAAACCCTTATCTTTAGGCTGTGCTTGTGCTGCAGAGGAGTTGGGTATGGGTGAGTGTAGCTTGCTTACAGAGCATGATATGACCATTTTCTCCCCTGCCACACTCCACTGTGCCTCTGATGGTTCCTGCTAGCCCTTTCTTTCCTCCCTCACCTCTCAGGCTTCAGGGGAATACTGAGTTCATTGCTATCTAGTATTTGAATGTAAAGACTCAACTGTCACCCAAATTTAATCACAGCTTTAACCAATTCTTACTGGGTGGCATTTTCTGTCACTTGGTACATAAGACCATGGATGGAACTAGGATTTTGAAAATGGGGGTGCAGATGGTATTGCACATCATCACACACAATACAACACACATTTCTCTCCTGTTAAAGAGAAACTAGAAGGTTTACTAATATGCTAAAATACTAGAGTCTCCGACGGCCAGAGCCGACTCGAGTTGCGTTAGAAATTGGTCGTACGTTAGGGTGGGCTGGTGAATGGAGAGGCAGACACAACTTATTGGTTGCAAAAAACTTTACTCACGCCGCTTGCAATCACGACGCAGGTGGTCCAGTCATCTGAACAACCACACGAGTTGTTCCAGCTGGCGGGGCCCAAGCCAGTTAATCCGTCCGCAATTCGAAGCCGGCGGGGAAAGGGGGACGTCTGGGGTTGCCCTCGGTGACGGGAAGAAAGATCGATAGGTGATCAGTCTATCGATCGGCAGCCGCAAGTCAGATAACTTCAGAGGCACTCTGCAGCGTGCTCAAAGCTCTTCGACTTGGGCGGAAGTCGCGCGGAATTTTAAACGGCCAGCGAGCCAATTACTAGCCGCCACGTGTGAATAATTTAGCACTGGCCAATAGCGGGGCACAAATTTACATTCGAATAGCGGGAACTCTTTGCACCGTGCATTTCTGTGCTGCAAAGAAGAAATGCATCCTGCAAAGGAAACTGCAAATTGGCGGGAACTCTCTCCTACACGCGGGTTCTCAATTGCAGCAGAACACTCTGCCGTGCAAAGGAGCTCTCATGTGGCCAGGAAATTCCATAGTGCCAAGGCACCAAAATCACTGGGTTGTGACAACTAGCACTATGTTATTCAATTTAAGATCAAAGCAAAAACAAATATAAATATTGGAATGTGCACTAATTTGCTAGATTAAATATTAAGTTAAAAATACAACAAACTAGCCAAAAAATAATCAAAATAGTCAAAAGATACTGTGGCATTAGTCCAGTAGTCATTATAGTTGTATGTATGCCTCTTATTCCGATTTATAAGATAAAAATCCAGCCTTCTTGGCTGGATCTTGACAATGCCTCCAATATTTCACTGTCAGTCATTTCTACACTGGAGCTAATACTACCACACCTGAGTTCAGATGTTTAGCTAGAACTAGAAACAGTCTACAAGGCTATGAAATAGAAGAAAGACATTACCAAGAATAGCTAACAGACAGCAAAATTGCAGAAGAAAGGATAGTTTGAATACTGGAACATCAAGACTGCTTAAAAAGGATAAGAGGGTCTTTAACATCTGTGAAGTAAAAATAGCAGGCATCAAAGGGATGATAAAGAGCCAGGAAGTCAGTTGCCTCTCAGCTCTACCGGAATATGAACACTGATGCTCCTCCCAGGCAGTTGGTTTTAAGGTTGGGTGACACGGGTATCAAAGGGGGTTGCAACTGTACCACTTCCATCCCACCCCCGGGATCTGCCCCTGCACAAAGCAGCTGAGACTTTCAGTGACTCAGACAATTTTACACTGAGATCTAAAAGAGATACAAAGAAGCTTCTGTGTGGAAGCAGCAAATAAAGCTCCATCTGAATGAAGGGATCTAGTGGCCATCTACAAATTCGTCGGGGTGGGGACAGCAAGGAATAGGAGATGCTCAGTTTACCAGGGCACCCCTTGGAGTTACTAAAAACAATGGCCACAAACTGACAGAGAGCAGATTTATAGTTTCATAGTTGGTAGGGTCAGAAGGGACCTGAGCAGATCATCAAGTCCGACCCCCTGCCATGGCAGGAAAGAGTACTTTAGATTAGACATCGGGAAGAACTTCTTTATGGTCAGGGTTGCCAGAATCTGGAATGGGCGTCCAAGAAAGGTGGTGCTGTCGCCTACCTTGGGTGTCTTTAAGAGGAGACTGGACAAGCCACTGGCTGGGGTCACCTGACCCCAGCGCTCTTTCCTGCCCAGGGCAGGGGGTCAGACTCAATGATCTATTAAGGTCCCTTCTGACCCTAAACATCTATGAAAGCTATGAAATCTATGAGCCACGTCCTTTCTATTTTACTATAAACAGAGTTTGGGGTTCACTGAAATCTTTATATGGTTGCAGTTCTGAGACACATCCTCAAGTGTTTCAGACATGGTAAGTTGTATCAAACTAACTTCCAAGTATAGACCAGGTCCCCAAGTAATTTAATTGCCTAAAGTTATACGGCCTGATTCCACAAACCCTTTCTTACACAAGTCCTTCTGAACTTAATGGAGCTACTGAGCTGAGCAAAGGGAGTGGTCCTCTTTTATCTTATAATGACACAAGCTAAGGCGTGTAGTGTACTCCTGTCTACTTGAACCCAATTTTGTGATAAGCATTTTATTCCAGCAAACCATGTTTGCCCACCCATTTTGTGGCTGAAATAAGAACTTAAGGATATAAAAAGTTCCATACTGGGCATGTCTACATGAGCTATTTGCTGTAGAGCTGACTAATTAGCTCGGCAGTAAAGTCTCAGCATCTACACATGTAGTGCTATTAGGCCAGACAGGACAACACAAGTATTATCCTATGGAGGACTTATTTGCTCCACTGCAATGCACATGTAGATGCTAATGGGGCTGGCTGGGGCATGAGGGTGTTTCAGTGTGGGGGCTGCCTGCCAGCTAGCCCCACACTGAAGCACCCTTGTGCCCCTACCAGCCCATCCACATCACATTCACCAGTCTGACAGGGGCTAGAGTGGATGCTTTAGACTCACATTAAACCATATATATCTAGAGCAGTGAGTTCTCAACCATCTTAAAATCAAGACACCCCTTGTCAGACTTGAGGCACCCATCCATAACTTTTATGATTTGAGTGGCACCCCATTTCAAAAAGTAATTTATTTTTTACAGGGCTTACCTCCTTGCAGAGGGAGCAGGCAGTCAGGGCAGGGGAGCAACTAGGCAGGGAAATCCTGAGCCTGCTCTTATTTGCTCATCTTCTCACACCTCCACTTACACTCCCTGTGGCACCCTTCAAAGGATCTCATGGCAGCCCAGGATGCTCTGGCACACTGGTTGAGAATTACTGATCTAGAGTGATCTTCCCCCTATTCATTACATCCACCATTATTACAGATGCCAAAGGAAACATCTTCAACTGCTGTGTTCAACAGCTATTCATAGATCTATTGTCCATAAATTTGTCTAGTCCCTTTTTCAACCTGGCTATGAAAGCTGCCTCTACCACCTCCTGTGGCAATGAATTCCCCATGATAACTATGCACTGCACAGAAAGCACTTTTGTTAGCTTTAAACCTGTCTCCTACTAATTTCAGTGAGTGCCTCCTAGTTCTGGTGTTCTGGGACTTGGTGAATAACAACGTACCCTTTATGATTGTATAGACCTCTACCATATCTCTCCTCGGGCTTCTCCTTTCCAAACTAAAGAATCTTAGTTTTTTCAGTCTCTCCTGGTATGGCAACTGCTCCATGTCCCTGATCATTTTGGTTGCCCTTCTCTGTACCTTTTCCAATTCTACTACATCTTTTTTGAAATGTGGAGACCAGACATGTACACAGTATTCAAGATGTGGGTGCACCATGGATTTGTATAATGGCATGAGGATGTTCTCTGTTTTGTTTTCTATTCCCTTCTTAATGATGTCCAACATTTTATTGGCCTTTTTGGTCACCACTGCAGATTAAGCTGATGTTTTAAGAGAACTACCTACAATGACTCCAAGGTCTTTCTTCTGAGTAGTAACAGCTAGTTCAGAACTCAGCATAGTATCATAGTGCTTAGGGTTGGAAGGGACCTAAATAGATCATCAGGTCCGACCCCCTCCCCCGGGCAGGAACAGGTGCCGGGATCATATCACCCCAGCCAAATATCTGTCCAGCCTCCTCTTGAAGACCCCCTAGGTAGGAGAGAGCACCACCTCCCTTGGGAGCCTGTTCCAGAGCCTGGCAGCCCTAACTGTAAAGTAATGTCTCCTGATGTCCAGCCTGAGCCTTCTCTCTAACAATTTGTGGCCATTATTCCTAGTAACCCCGGGTGGCGCCTGGGGGAGCAGAGCCTCCCCCAATTCCCACTGGTCCCCCCTGGTGAGTTTGTAAATGGCCACCAGATCCCCTCTCAGCTTTCTCTTGTGGAGGCTGAACAGGTTAGCCTCTCTTCGTAGGGCCTGCCCCACCATGCAAGTGGCCCTCCTCTGGACCCTCTCAAGGTTAGCCCCCTCTCTTTTGAAGTGCGGCGCCCAGAACTGGACACAATACTCCAACTGTGGCCTGACCAATGCATAGAGGAGAAGGATCACCTCCCTGGACCTGCTCGTGATGCATCTGTATATGCATGACAAGGTACGGTTAGCCTTACTGACCGCTTCCTCACATTGGCGGCTCATCTTCATCCTGGAGTCAACAATGACTCCAAGATCCCTTTCTGTCACCGTGTTGAGAAGAGGGTGTTCCCCAACCTATAGATATGTTGCTGGTTCCTTCTCCCTAGATGCGGCACCCTGCACTTGTCTGCATTGATTTCCATCCTATTCTCATCCGCCCACCTCTGTAAGCTGTCTAGATCTAGCTGGTTTCTGTCCCTCCCCTCCAGCGTGCCCACCTCGCCCCACAACTTGGTGTCATCAGCAAATTTGGACAGTGTGCTTTCCACACCCACATCCAGATCACTGATAAAGATGTTGAACAGTACAGGCCCCAGGACCAAGCCCTGGGGAACTCCACTGCCCACATCCCTCCAGGTCAAAAATGACCCATTCACTACCACTCCCTGGGTGCAACCATCTAGCCAATAGCGTATGTATAGTTATTTTCCCTATATGCATTACCTTGCACTTGTTGATACTGAAGTTTATAGGCTCTTTTGTATCAGTTCCAAACAGAAGGCATATAAATTATATATTACTAGCACTTCAGTCCTTTCTGGTGTTTTATAAAGCACTTAAATAAGATAATAATGGCCAGATCCCCTACCAGTGTAAATAAGGATAGCTCTACTGCAATCAAACCCAGCTACCCCCTGTTTCTACCAGCTAAGGTTATGGCTGCTGTTATTCAGATTTGGCTAGGGTAACCAAATGATCACACTAGCATAGCATCTCACAGTTCACAAGAGGATTTTTTTCCCCCTCCTAACACAAATGAGACTTCGTTTATGCATAGTATGAAGATTTCCTAGTGATTAGCTAGTAATTCAACATATGTTGTTTGCATTGAAACTGCAGGGTGTGTGAGGCTGGTACAGTTATGGAACAATTTTCTTATACATTTCTCTTTCAGCTTCATGAAGGGATTGTCCAAGATTCACACAACATGGAGACTGCAGGGGTTACAACTGGAACATTTGTATTGGATGTATTCCTAACTAACACCATTCCCAGTCTATCTTCCAGTGCTGCAGCTTGAATTGCTCCAGCTAAGAACAACTCTTTCTCCTTCAGCCGATTGCTTCTGAAGATCCTGTGTTGTATCCACATGATGGTCCAGCTCATTTCAAAGCAGCTAGCTACTGAAGGATAATATTTGCTTCTTGATTCCAGCATTCTGGAGCCAAAGGAATGGAAAGCCCTCTCCTAAATGCCCCCCTGCTCTTCTTTCCCCACCCATCTGAACAGACAAGAATGGTGCGCCTCTCACCATGTTGTGGTTGATAAAACAGTTACTGTATCAGTTAGCACGTAGTATTTAGCAATAACTCTACAGGTAGGGTTTTTTTAATTAAGTTTAGACTTTATCTTATCTTGAGGTACATTTTGACAAAACACTCCTCCCATCCTTACACCCACTGCCAAGATGACTAGCCAGTCACTGCTGACCTCAAGTGCCCTCCTTCCTTCCAGTCACTCTGCACACCCCTTGCAGACAGATTGAAGTAACAGGCAGAACAATCAGATGATGCCTGTAGATACAGAGGCCTGTCCTTTCAGTTCACAGGCACTCAGCTACCCACTCCAGTACAGATGAAAGGTTAACAGGGATTGTGATTTCTACAGTTTCCTGAAGGATGGGCAAGAGCCACCCTGCTTTTTCAGTTCCTGTGGTTCCAACAACTCTCCCACTCAGTGACTTGGGAAGGAGAAGGGATTAGTATGGTAGTCTCCTACCTCAAGAGCTCTACTGGGATAGGAGAAGTAGGGAGTCAAGCCCACATATCTAAACATATTTTTTATCTTAAAAAAATACCTATCTGGCATATTTCTCTTCTACCGGCAAGAAACTCAATTGTACTGTAACTTTACATTTTGGTTTCCATGGCCAAGAGCCAATTAACAGCAATGATTAGTTATTTGGTTTTTCTAAAAGAAGTAGGAACATAGTGGCCTCAGTCCTACAATCCCCTACAATCACTGGAAGAGATGAGGGGCTGCAGCTAGCAGATCTCCCTTCCCCTAGCTGGAATACATTCAACTAAGAGAGTGGGCAGACAAGGTTTTTTGGGTAAATCTGATGTCTTTTATTAGACCAACTAAAATAGTTGGGAAAAAATCTTCTTTGCAAGCTTTCAGGTACCCTTCTTCAGGCAGAGGGAGTGTCCTTAGACCAGCACGGCTACAACCAACACCCCTTCAGCTAAGAGTTGCTCTTTCCCAGTTCTCATTAAGCAAAAATGAAGAATCTCTCATTTGGAAATCTGCAATGATTTCCTTCCACTGTGAATTCCTGTAGAGCCTGGTAGACTTCAGGAAAGCACTTTGAACTCCGCAGCTATAAACAGTGTAGGTTTCTTGACTGTTCACTGGACAGTATAGGCTCCCTCTGCTGGCTAGCTCAGCCCTTGAGCACTCAAGGGAGAAAAAAAATGACCACAACCAACAGAAAGATGGACAAGTTTTGTGCCTGCAACTGTGGGGCTAATTCTCCACTTGCTCCAGTATTAAACCAATCTGATGTGGACGGACCAGTGCAAAAGTCACTAGAATTATACACAGGATTCTAGGGGAGAATCTCATCTTTATACAATGACATTAATACTTCCCTTTCTTCTACTGAAAATACCTCTCCTGATGCAGCCTACAGCTAAATTGCCTCTCCATGGCAATATAAAATTGGCAGAATATTGTCATTCTGTGCTTGACTACTACTCCCAGGTCCTTCTCCAGCCTCATTTCCATCTGAGGAGCTCCAAGTTTATGGCAGAAGTTTCTGTTATTAGTCCTTACGTGCATGACCTTGCATTTTCCACTACTGACTTTCACCGTATTTCTATTACTCCAGTCTCCAAGGTTACCCATTCCTTTGTGTATAATAATCCAAATTTGTGTCATCGGCAAATTTAATCAGCACACTCCTGCCATTTGTGCCAAGTCATTAATGAAAATATTAAAAGAAGACAGCTTTAGGTGAGCCTTAGGAACTAGCAAAGTTCTTTAATACTTCCCCTATCAACATTATCCATTCCTGTCTTCCCAGAAGCTAGTCCCCTTACAGCTCCTTTTCCTAAACCCATCTCGTCCAGTCTACCCAATAGTTTCCCATGTGCCATAGTATCGAATGCTTTTCTGAAGTCCCAATAGATTGTGTGCGCCACATTTCCAATCTAATATTCATTTAAAATGTCTACCAATGGATAGGCAAGTTTCATTTGCCAGAACTTTTACAACTCTAGCATTGGTATTATCTGGTTCCCTCGATTTGATTACTTTTAGCTCTTTGAGTTTTGCTTCTACCGCACTTGTGTTGATTTCCATTTCCACACTCCCATGATCCATCCTGTCTTTGTTCTCATAGTCAAGCATCATCTTCACTGAAAGCAGTGGTAAAGTATTAATTTAGACTAGTGATTCTCAACCTTTTTTGATTTAAGGCAACCCTTGTTAGATTCAAGGCACCCCTCAATAGACTCAAGGCACCCCTTGGAAAATGCCAGCTCTTACTAACTTTCACTGGGTTTTTTTGGCTACACAAAAATAAGAGTGCAATTCTTCTGTTAAAAAAATTTAACTCAGAAAGATCAGGTCAGAATGGTTTTAACATTACAGATTCTTATTTGAAAATTGTGGATTTATCTTGTGAATCGCGTTTGCACACCTAACAGTGTTAACATTGCATTGCACCCCAGGGCACTGTTGCAAGGATCTCACGACACCCTGGTTGAGAATCACGGATTTAGGCAGTAGCGTAGCTGAAGGGGAGATGACTGCAGCAGCAGCCCTGGGCACTGCTTTTGTGGTGCAGCGCACAAACACCCACCACCACAGTGGTGACTAGTCATGCCACTACATTTGGCACAGTGGTAGCCCACACTGCTCCAGGTGTCAGTGGCTGTCCCAAGCATGAAGCTGCTTGGCTACACCTCTACATTTAGATATTAAAACATGCCTACATTAACCCCAACCCCATCCCCACTATCTCAACCCCATCCCCACTATCTAGAGGCTCCCCTTCTTTCCACATTTCCTTATAATTGCAGTAACTAAGTCCAGCTTGTTTTGAGATCACAAAGCCACACTTCTCAGCTGCTGCCAGTGCCTATCTGCTTTAAATTCGCTTCCCTTTGTTTGACTTCAAGTTCTCCAAGTGCCTGAATTTCTGTCCTGTGCATGCCCAGAACTGCTCCAGCCTGAGCATCATCAGGATCCAGGCAATTCCCTAAGTCTCCATAGAAGCTCTAACTGCCTGTGCATTGTATCTTAGTTATTGGATAAGATACAGCACTACTCCTTGTGGAAGGGACTGGAATCCAGGACTCTCCTCTGCAGCTGAGTACCCTAGCTCCTCAGCTAGAGTCACACTGCCTCTCACTTCCTCTCTTTGGCACAATGAGTTATTTATTGCATAGTGGCCCAGCTGTAACAAGAGGGGTGGGGACTGTCCTCACTCAAACGAGCCTGGTGACCTGCATGTGAAATAGGCAAGTAAACACCTCATTTGGGAATCCTGCTGATGCTCTGGAATAAGATAAGCACTGAACAGCTTAGCATGGTGAGGACTAAGGGTATGTCTTAGCTTAGAGATATAATAATGATATATGTAGAGATACTATTACCCAACCTAGCTCATTTAAACCTAGCTCAGGTAACAGAGCATCCATGATAGCAAAGTACTCAGCACGAGCTTATTTACTCTGCTGAGAACTGTTCTGCTGTGTAGACATACCTGCAGCCAGCTGTGCAGATGCTCAGCAGCAGAAACACAGGTTCCTATGGCACTTCAACCACAGAGGCCTGGACACCCAGGGACTTCAACAGCCTCCTCAGACTACCTGAAGGGACACTGCTGCCTCAGGTAAATGTCAATAGGTAACACCAAAAATCTGTTTGAAAAAAATTCTCACAAATCACATATTCCCAAATGAGAACTCTGGATTTCTTCCTCCTTAAAACTTACAAAGGTCCCAAAACTGAACTTCCTTAAGCAGCTGCATCCCAACCTAAAGCAACTTCAAAAATCTGAGCTTGCTGCTCAGAGCTGCTAGACATGATGCTAGCATAGGAGAGTGAGAACCTATGGGCCACAGAGCTAGTTGAGGACATACTAGGCTGCAGGCCCTGTAGCCATGAAGCAGTGGTGTAATGATACAGATGTTTGCCCAGGGCAGCTGCCACATACAAGGCAGCTTCCGGTTGCTGTCATCGTGCATGATCACAATTGTGGGGCTGCAGCAGGAGCCATTCGTTTCCATCCCCCACCACCCCACCAAGTCAAGATCTGGGGCAGTTGGGCAATGCCTTTCCCTATTTACACCACTGCCATGCAGCAGCTGCAGTCTGGTAGAGTGAGGGCACGTGTCTCAGACACACAACCTCCAGGTATTTCCCATGGGCAAAATCATTCTAGGCAGGCTTTGCTTTGATGGTGTGGGCTTTGGACCTCAGAACATTTTGATGGAAAGCCCAAATTCTTCCACATAGCCACATGAAAGAAGGGAGAAAAACAAACAAAAAACCATACCCAGCTTCCTTCTTCTTGGGCTCATCAATAGACCCGGACAGGAAATTGTTCACCTTCACGCCCCCCCCC
>NW_005841905.1:1041695-1048797 GCF_000455745.1 Alligator sinensis
CCCCAATCAAAAAATTCCCTCAAAGATATCAAAAATAAATATAGCTTGACTCACTGAAGTATTTTCTGTTCCTAATTTCAATTTTTTGTTTTGATTTTGACTATCCCCCCCATTTTAAAGCATTTTTAATCCTAAATGTCAATGCATTTAGACAGCTATGCCATGGCAAATAACATTATTTTAAAAATATGTTGATATTACTCATTTTGACAATTTCAGGTTTTTCTCAATTGGGTGTTCATCCAAAGTAGCTGTTTTTATGTATTACTTCTCTTCTGAGTTAGAAAACCAACTACCCTCATAGCATTTTGAATGAGAAATCACTAGTCCTCCAACCTACCCTGCACTCAACAATCTTCCACTCCATGACACATAATAACTAAATCAGTTCCCTGCTCTCCCTCACCTGCCTTAAACAACTGTTAACTGTCCTCAGGCTTCCCTGACACTCCCAGCCTGGGATCCTTTAGGCAAGCACAGGGCTTGCACTGGGTTTCAAGCCTACACTGTTACTACATTGCCCCAACCTTTTACATCCTATGCTTTACTCTTGCTTGAGGTTCCTTTCTCTTCTTCTCCTCTCTAGGCGTCCTCTTAAGCTTCCCCTTCAACTATTAAACCAAACTGACTGTTGTTTCAACTCTATCAAGAGAGAACAAAAGCTTACTTTAGATTCAGTGAAGGAATCACCTCATCCCATGAACATGACTAGGTGTTCATAGACTTCACCTCCTTCTGAACTACATTCCTCAAAATGTCTTTTCTTCTTGACTGCATGGGGACGAGGACTATGACTGGGCTATATGTTACTTAAGGGGTCAGTATACCCTCTTACAATCTACTTGCAGAAGAGGCAAGGGAATTTAGCTGTGGAATTTGCCACAGAATCATAGATCACCTCTGGCTGTTGAATTTCTTTCCAGATGCTGAGTTTATATTTCCAAAAAAAATAAAAAAATAAAAAAGGATTTGCCTAGGTCTCATGATTGTGAAGAAATGCTGTAAAACATCAGTTCAGAGTAACCAACACAGCAGCGTACTTGAGCATCTGTAGCTGCCTGCAGCAGTAGTGCTAGGAATTTCACTACACACCTCAGTGAACCTAGACAGTGATTGAAAATGTCAACCTTGTTACCAAGTTCATTGCTGCCCATTACCTACAAACATTCAGCTTATGTATTTGATCAGAAGAAATCTAGGACCCAAAAGCCCTGGTGCCAAAACCTCCAGCTTCTTCCCTGACTGCTTTTACAATGTTGCTGCAAGTTGTCGACAGATAATAAAAACTGAAAATGTGAGACTAAGGCTGAATTCAGCGTCAAAATAAATAACACGGTGACTGTAGTATCAAATGTCTTATCCATTTTTCATATTCAATTTATTAGAACCTTCTTTTTAAGTTTAAATAAGGCTCCTGAACAATGTCTTTTGTACCACATCAGAGTACAGAAGAATGCAAGAACCATGCTACAAAGCTCAGGTCTAGTTTACGATGCAGGATATAAGGCTTTGGGTATATTACAGTTGTAGAAGAATTTTAGAAGCAGCTGGCTCTCTTGGCAGACCAATATAATTTTCATTATTCTCCAGCCTAGCAGATAGACTGCTGGGCTGAGGCTCAAGGAAGAGGTGTGCCTGATTAGTGCAGCTGTTCCCTGAACTAAAAAAAAAAGGTAGAATAATGGAATTACCAGTTGTAATTGCAAGCAGAATGCAGTCCTTCATAAATGGATGTCTTTACTCTGGTGACTTAAACCTACAGGAACCTGTTCTACAATCTTACCCTGTGCATAAACTTTAGATAGCACAATAGTTAGCATATTACCGTTCATGATGGTGAGTTTTTCTATTGGCAGACAGTTTTGAGACTCTCATAGTTTCTCCAATAAATAATGAAGATCACCTTCCATTCTGAATTGTCTTATCTTTTCTCAGGTACCTAACCTACCAGAACATAGAGCAGGGCTTTGATCGGTGTCCATCCCACACCTCACTCTTAGTGAGCCAATGTTTTGGAGCTGCAAAATAGGAAGTGCTTCATCTTACAATTCAAGAAGCTGGACAGCTCTGTGAAGGTAATGTAGAAGAATAAGGGAGAGCAAAAGACAACCTCAGACAGACAAGAAAGAGCCACTGGAAACATGTGCAATGCTGACTTCACTAGCAACAGGTCATGCAGAACAAAAGGCTGTGTTTCTGGAACTGTAGTACTCATAACCATGAACATATGTGGTGAACTTCTAGATGATATGCAAAATGAAGGAAGGGTAAAACAGAAGTATACAAAAATCCAAGGACACCAAGAAACCTGTGATCTGTAGCCAAGCCCTCAGATACCAATGCATTTGCTCTGAAGCATGGGGAGCAGCTTGCCTAACATCTCTTCCAACTATAACATTGGGTCAATAAAAGATATCACAAAACCTGCTTCTCGCATATTTCCTGGTTCATCACAGCTATGCCAATAACACAACTTACACGATATGTCCCCTCAGTTTTCTCATCTCTAGACTAAACAAACCTAATTCTTTCAATCTGCCCTCATAGATCATATTTTCTACACCTCTGATGATTTCTGTTTCTCTCATCTGGACTCCTTCCAATTGTCTTGTATCTTTCTTGAAGCATGGTGTCCAAAACTGGTCTTAAAACTGGAGCAGAGCCCTGAGGATGGAAGGATTACTTCATATGTCTTCCATGTAACACTCCAGTTTATATGCCCCCGTAGGATGTTTGCTTTATTCACAATAGTACAGCAGAATATTAAGTGCTAAATAGTATGACAATAATAAAGGAGTGGGAGTCACCAAAAGAATTTAATTAATTGGAACTAGGTCTGAATTAGGGATGTGCATGCAAGATATGGCCTAGCACAAGACCTCTGGCAATATTTCTTTTTAGAAAAAGGGTGAATAAGTCTTTCCTTTAGATCTGCAACGGGACTAAGGGAAGGAACAGCTGGATTTGGCTCACCTCTCTTTTCTTACAGTCCAGCTGCTTAATTGAAAGCATGTCCAAATGAGCCATCTGTTAACCTGGTAGAGGAATCAGGGCTTCCTATTAATTTAAAAATATTTTACATGTTATTAAAGCTCTAGAAGGGAAAGGAGGTATGGATAAAAAATTAAGGTAGGAAGCTTTGCCTTAGAGGCACAGGTAAAATCTGTAACAGATGCTGCACTCTATGCCTAAGCTAATTGTTAATTGAGTCACCCTGGTAATAAAAGCATTAATAAAGGGAAAGGTAGACTGAACATCTGGAAAATTATATGAAAAGAAAGAATTCTCATATTTTGGAGCTCCTAACTGAGTGGAAACTACTGGGGAAAAATGCTCTAATTACTTGTCTGAGAGAATGAAGAGTAAATCTATTCCCAGTCTGAAAGCAGAAAAGTCATTGCGTATTCCTCTCTGCTCTCTTTTCCCACCACTACAACTGTTACATTTAAGACCCAATCTTGCAAAGACATGTACTTAACTTTAAGCATGTGGGGTGTCAGACCCACTGAAGTCAGTGGGGCTGTTCAAGGCACGTAGAATTAAGCTTTTGTGTTAGTCTTCACAGGATCTGGATTTTAGCAACTTACAATGGATAGGTTAATTCAGAAAGAGGGAGAGAAACTATGTTCTGAACAAGCTCTCAGAACTGTCTATTTGGGTGACTTTTTCCCATTTTACCTTTGTGTTGATGCCAATGGCTGCTAATATATGAAATTACTTCATATACTGCCCCTCTAGTGCATTGACTTTTTCAGGTAAAGTTAGATTACTTTTTCCAGGTAGGCCTATGTAAGCCTTTGCACAAACATCAAGAGCCACACTGTCTGGCTCTAGGTATAACAGGATAAAGTTTAGAATAAGCAAAATTAAGGTAAATATCAGACCTTTGTTAAGAGTTGTTTCACCCTGATATTTTAAACTGGGGCAACAAAGATCCAGCCCGTGGGCCACACCTGGCCCGCAGAGACCTATCATCTAGCCCGCAATGTTGCCCATGGAATTTGGAGTTGACCCACTTGCTGCAGGCACTGTGCTGGATCTCCCCACATGCTGCACACAGCACACGAGCCAGTCCAGGGTGCACACTGCATGCAGCACCCATGCAAGGTCAATCCACGACATGCTCTTCTAGAAATACCCACACTGGCCCATTCCAGGACATGCTTGGCACAAGGTGCCTGTGCCAGGCCAGTTTGGGATCAATTCTGCATACAGTACTAGCACTGGCTAGTCAAGGTTACGTGCTGCATCCAACACCCACACTGAGCTGGCCCAGGACACACACTGCCCAAGGTGCTTGCACTGGGCCAAACTAGCATGCATTCTGCATAAGGTGCCCATGCTGAGCCAGTCTGGGACAAGTGCTGCATATGGTACCTCCATGGGACAGGTCTGAGACAGATACTGCATACAGCATGCGAGACCAGTCCCAGATGCATTCTGCATGGGATGACCATGCCAGGCCAGGCCAGGCCAAGGACAGGACATGCAGCAGCTGCCCAGGGTTACTCTGGAACGAGTGCTGCATGTGGCACCCGTGCAGGGCCAATCTGGGACAAGCACTGCATACGGCCTCCACACCAGTCTGGTCTGGGGTACATGCTGGATCTAGCACGTGGGGTCAGTTTGCAGGTCTGACACAGCCTGCAGAACCAGCCCAACACCATTCATCTGGCCCACAGACAGCCTTCATGTGATTCATACAGACTGCATGGCCTGATGAATTAGACACCCCTGTTTTAAACTGTGCTGGACAAAGTAGTCAAGAGCATGTCAGATACAGTCCTTCATTGACAAGAAATTAAGTAGAGGATCTAACAGGTCATTCTCTTCTCTATTACATGTGAAATGATAATTCAGCATTTATGGAAGTACTTATAAAACATGCCCTCTTGCATTTTAATGTTGATACAACTTTAGTTCTCCCATATGTCACCTCTTCTGGTGAAGCTACTGACAGTTCTTCAATCCCTTCTTCCTTTTATTTTCTCTTCTTACCACTGTTTTGCCTTTTCTTTTCTCTCCTCCTTCTCCCCTCAGAAAAAGGCACAATTCATTATATCTTAGAATTAGCTCTATGGTTGCATCAAGGAAGTCCAGTCAAAGATCAAGGCCAGGCACTGTACAGGCATATAACAATGAACACAATACCTGCCCCAGAGGGCTCACAGTATATTTGTTAGACAGGGAGTTGAAGGAATACAAAACAGATAAATGGTGATGGAGGAGCAGGGGAGGATGAGGTAACCAGATAAACAGAGATCAGTGGAAAGATGCAATCTTGGTGCTTTACTTTTTAAAGTGATCCCTTGCTACTCTGCTCCTCTGCTTTTTGCAGGAGGTTGGGATGCTGGTTAGCTCTACTTTCACTTAGGAAGGTACAATATGAGCAGTTAGTAATTTTATAATCAAAGGCTGAAAGCAGCCCAAAGTGCAAAGAAGCTGTTAGCCCTGACTTCAAAGGAAAGCATTACTGATAGCCTGTGCCTTGCTGAATTTATAATTTCACTTAAAAAGATAATGCAAGAGTTTTTCAATGCTCCACATTTATATTTTTCAAGATGAAAATGCAAAGCTGAGCACAGCCAGACACTGTACTTTGTGTGTGAAGTATGATGTTCCTTCCCTGCAATTCTTTGGCACTTCCTGGTGCCAGAAAGTACTGTTCTATGGCATCTGATACAACCAGTCCCAAAAACAGCTGAATAAGAGGCCTGAAAGGAAACAGGCAACTCTGGATTTTAAGCATTTTAATCACTGCAGTGTGCCATTTAAAACTGACTTCCAAGCACCTGACTGAATAGCATACTCACTGTCTTGTTACTCCAGTCTTTCTATACTCCCTCCTTCGCTTACATAATGAATACATGGAAACCTGTTTTGTAAATATAAAAACCACCTTGAGTTTAATTATATAGAATATACTCATTGTGTATATTCAATGACATAAGAAAGTTTTCCATACTCCCTCATCCTCTTAGATAAGGAACTCATGGAAACCTGTGTTGTAAATATGAAAGCCAGTTTGATTTTACAAATGTAGAATATACACAACACATTTCAGGACATGAGGCAGTGCTCCCTAATGAAAGACGCACAACTCTGGGGCTAGACTGCTCAGTGTTAGGCTCAGCAGTTCGTGTACGGCAGAGCAGCAAAGCCAGAAAAGAAGTAGCAGACACAAGAGAGAGGAGAAAGGTTCAGCTGAGATTCAAAGTGAGCTGGAGAGTCAGTGGGCATGTCTACACTGCACAGTAGCCTCATAATATTGCACATTGGCATGCCGGTCAAAAACCATGCTAATACACTACCATGCAGTGTTATTGGGCTACTGCACAGTAAGGGTCACCAAAACTGTGCACCGGTGCTACTGAGCAGTACCTGTAGTTCCTGCACATTTAATGAATACTTCATTAAGCAAGTACTAAATGAAATGTGCAGTAACTAGTGTGTATTAATGAACGTGTAGGCGTGCCCAGTAAGGCTGAGAAACTTAAGGAAAACTGGCCCAGAGGTTAGACGCTGCAAAAAGGGGGGCACTTGCGAGATGAAGAGAAGGCACTGGAAGGAGAGAAGTCACTTGCAACAGGCCCATCCGGAGTTGACAACAAAAGGGGCAGGCAGGTGGGCTGCATCTCTGTGCCCAAACGCATGCCCACACACCAGAGCACATCACATGCATGATTTCATAGATTTCATAGACATTAGGGCTGGAAGGGACCTCACGAGATCATCGGGTCCAGTCCCCTGCCCAAAATAAGCATCCAAATGTTTCTTAAAGGTATCCAGAGTAGGTGCTTACGCCATTTCTGAGAGGAGTCTGTTCTAGACTCTGGAGACTTGGACAGTAAAGAAGTTTTTTCTCAAAATGCAATAGTACCATTTCAGAAACAACCTGACAGTTCACTTACTCTGGCTCGGACCAGGCCTGTTTCCACTGCAGAGCCCTACTGGGCTCAGTACCATTTCAGAAACAACCTGACAGTGCACTTACTCTGGCTCGGACCGGGCCTGTTTCCACTGCAGAGCCCTACTGGGCTGCTCTTTCCACCTTCCCCAGGGCCCTGCTGCTCAACACCGCCCCCCCCCAGCCATTCCCACA
>NW_005841905.1:1049221-1060608 GCF_000455745.1 Alligator sinensis
CCCGGAGTACAGCCGCGCCCAGCCGGCCGCTAGCCCGGGCTCTGCAGCACGCAGCAACCAGGAGCCCCGGGGCGGCGGGAAGGTGGATCGGGTCCTGGTTTGGGGGCAGCCCCGGAGGCAGGGGCTGGGTCGGGCCGAGCCCCCGCCTGAGCCTCGGGACACGCGGCAGGAGAGGGCCCTTTCCAGAGGGCATTGCTGGGACCGCCCGTCGGGGGGCTCGTGCTGCTTCTCTCTCTGCCGGGACTATTCCCCCTTTGCAATAAACAGTAGAGGTGGGTTGGTTTTTTCCCCTGAGACGTTTCCTTTCTTTTTTCCAGATGTTTTAAAGCGATCTTTCGTGGGGAAAGAGGGTTTGACGTCGGGGGGTCCCGCTCACTCATCTCCCCTCCCTCGGCTGCGGGTCCCGGCGGTCCCGCTAACAAGGGCACGGGTCGGCCCGGCCGCCTCCCGCCTGCTTGATCAGCTCGGCAATCGTTACCAAGGGCACGGATCCGGTTCCGATCTCAGTGGCAACACTGGGTGTAAATCCGGAGTGACTCTAGAAGTGCACCGGGGGCTGTGAGAACAAACCCGGTCCCCTTCTCTTGGAGGTATTATACGTGCCCCCCTGCTGCCAGGTGACCTGGACTTGCTATCTATAGGTAAAGGAGCCTTTGGTTTATTGCATCTTGTTGAAGCTGTTCACACGGCCCACTGCAGCAATCCGGAGCGACTGGACACACAAAAGGCGGTGCAAGGCAAAGCACGGTTGCTCGTTTCCACCTCGGACGCCGGCAGACCATGGGGCCGGTGTCCAGCCCATCTGCTCTCTCTCCCGGCGCTGGAAGCGAGCGTGCCCCCGCGTGCCGCCCTGCCCCGCATGCCAGCCTGCCCCCGCAGCGCTTCGTTCAACCTTGGTGGAGGGCTGTGCTGGCGACTCGAGCCTGCCCCCTGCTGCACAACGCGCACAGGGAGGGAGACGCTGCAACGCAAGTCCCGGCTGCAGCATTTTGTAGGACCAGGTTGTTCTGCAAGAGCAGGGGACCCGTGCAGAGGGGAGTGGGTTCTGCTCTAATAATAATAGTAATGATAATGATAATAACAGCAACAATAATTAACCTCCTGGAACGAAATGTAAAGGTGCCGAATCGCTCAGTCATCATCACCTTTGTTGCTGGGGCTGGGGAGGGGAAATGATTGTACGATTTGCCAGGGGGAGCCTGCAAGTCGCAGCCTCTCTTATCCCTGTGTCAGATTAGATCTCCTTCACTCCTTTATTTGGATATTCAACGAATGAAAGCATTGCTTTCACCGTGGCGAGCTGCTGAAGCTCACCCGAGCAGCAAAATGCGCTGTTGATTGGCTTTAAAAAAATCCCAGACAACTCAGGGCAGCTACCAAGGCTGTCATTGACTTCTGAAGACAAGCAAACAAACAGACAAAACCCTCGCAAAAAAGTCCGCCTTGCCTCGCTAAATGATTGCTACAAGAGCATATGCAGGTGGTTAATACGAACAAAGCAGATTAGACCCTACCAGGGCTTTGTCCCATTTGGATTGGTTATAAATGGTTGCATTTTTCCCCCCGCTTCTTCCAAGGAGATGCCTTGCGAGGGCTCTTCCTATCTCACTTTCTATCATTTCAAGCTTTGGGAAGCAGAGTCTGTATCTCAGTCCCAGTTCAGGAAGGGTTATCAGTTCCCCCAAACCGCTCTACTTTTTAGTATTGTCTTATGAAAACCCGTCTTTGCACATTCTCCAGGGGGAAAGTTTGCTTTTTGTTGATCCTTTCCGCATAAAAATGAGGAAAGTTTCCCCCCCCCCAGTTCCTAAATGCCAGGAGCTGGCGAATTCAGGAGATGCAGAAGGTAGCTAATATCCTCGGCTCCCAGAGCCCGCATTTGAAGGGGCAAAGAGTGTGTCTGTGTGTGTGTGTTTCTTTTAAATTGGCAACATTTCCTCAGGAGTCTCCATCCACAAATTCACTAGTTTAAGTTTTTTAATGCAGTACATCGGAAGCTAAATGAATTTCAAATTGTAATGTTTATGGTTAATTTGAAATCTATCACTTGTTAGATAATCCTGTTAGTTGCCCGCAAAAACAAGGGACCCCTCGTTGTCTAATCAGTAATTATAACAGGCGTTTTATGTTAAATTATATCTAATAGGCAAGACAAAAAGGGAAATGTATTTTCTGATTGAGTCTCAGTCGTCTATAAGAAAGCAAACTCGTCTATAGTGAGGAGATTAGTCAAATTAGACACCTCGGGAAAAAAAAAGAAGAAGAAAGTAATTGGGGATTTCAGACACTGGAAATTAGGAAACAAAACTGTGGCATTCGTGCCGTTTCCTCCTCGCGGATGCTGTCTCCTGAACTCAGGCTGCCTTCAGCAGTGCGGCAGAGCCTCGCCACGACCGTCCCCGGGAGCTGCTTTACCCCAAACCCGCGGGGCGCAGGGCACCGGCGCGGGGCACCCGCCGGGCGCGGGCTGCGCGGGGTGCGGGGCGGGGCGAGGCGAGGCGCCCCCCGGGTGGGAGGGCAGGGAGCGGGGGGTGTTATGCCTCGTTGTCGGTACAGTGTCTCCCAGCTCTGGCCGCGGCTCTTTGCCGATTCAGTGGCTTTGAGTGAAAAGCTGCGGGGGGAGAGAGCAGCCTGCGCCTCGCCCGGGCTGGCAGGCTCCCAGCAGGGCAGGACTCGTATTTTGAAAGCTGCCTCTCCCCTCGGGGGTGCAGGATCCGAGGGTCAAGTGTCACTTCCTCTCTCAGTCAATCTCCAATATTCCTTGTAATGTTTTTAAATGGATGAATTCATTACACAGGGACGCGTGAATGGGGAGAGGAATCCATCACAAGGCGCAATCAATAGCGGTCACTAATGGTGCATTTTGCAGGGTGAAATACGAGCCGGAGAGCCCGGAGAGGAGTGGGCTGGGGCAGCTCGGCAAGATGGTCTGGCTCCCTCTTTTGTACAGTCATTACGAGGGGGGTCGCTCTCCCTCCTTCCGCCCCCACCCCAAAGGTCATTGCGAAAACAGAGACTGCCCCTTCTCCCGTCTCTCTGCAAATGTGCTGGTAAATAACCATTGGGAGAGACGATGATGAGCAATTAGTGGACACCAGAAATGCTGGAATGATATTTCTAATCAGAAGCACATACACGCAGGGCTACTGGGGAGCCCAAATGAACCAGCCTGTTCTTCTCCCCACCCTCCCAAGGACAATCCGGATTTTGTGCCCTAAGCCATCCTCGGGCTGGTTGCTAGAAAGGCTCTCTGAAGTTAAGCAATGGAGAAGCTAACGCTTGTCTGAGCTGGAGCTGCTCTGACAATATGCAACTCTAGCCAACATGGTGTCAGAGACAGAGAAATACCTCGCCTGCTTCACCCAGGAGCTTGCGATCCAGTGCAGCAGATGAGGCAGAAAAAGTGTCCCCCTTTTATCTGCATTTCAAATGTTTGTGCCCAATCCTTCCCGGGAAGGCACAGACAAGACATCATCTCCTCTCAGCACATACTAAAAGGGGGCATTAGAGGCAGGAGAAGTTGCCAGCTTGTTAATGACCACTACTTCAATTTACGACTCACCGGGATTTTCTGCTCTCGTTTATTCCGCAGTCTTTCCGCAACCAGGACTCTGAATGCATCAATTGTTCCTTTGACAGTTTACTCTTATGGCTTGGTTTATCACAGCTTACAGCATTAGACTATTCAGTGATAACCCAGGGAAGTTCCTGACCAATCAACGCAGAATTTTCTTCTAATAAAAAAGCCCAGTAACCCTGCAAACAGCTAGGCATTAGACACAGAGCAAATCCAACCTAACTATAACGAAAAGAAATAGGACAACATATGTCCAGCCTGCAGACTTAGACTGCCACTTTGTTCCATGTATAAATATCCTTCTACACTTGCAAGGCTCTGCTGAGGCAGAGTGTAGAAAAAAGTTGGGTTGTGCGCGGAAAATGTAATTAAAAAAATGAACTGGACTCGGGAATCTGCTATTCTTATCTGATCTCCTAGAGCAACACGAGATGCTGGAAGCACACCAGGCTCCTCTCCACCTTTGTGCAGTGCTGGGGTGGAAGCTAAATTGGTGGTTTAGGAGTCTCCCTGTAGTGTAAAGAATCAGCGGTGCTGGAAAAAAAAAAATCCAGAATCTGTGATCTTCCAAGAAATCATTGCTGTGATTACGTTGTGGGTCACTCTGGAAAAATAAAGCTCAGGTGGCTGTTATTACAGCCAGGCAGACTTCCACTTCGCATTGTCATATTTTCAGAATATCCCGCCTTGCCTTGTTACTATTACAGGTGCAGGATTCGTCTGATCTATAGATCTAGATCGAGATATATAGATATAGCTATAGATATATAGATCAGACGAATCCTGCACCTGTAACAGTAACAAGGCAAGACGATATATCTATATCTATATCTCTCTATATCTATATAGATATATAGAGAGAGCTATAGATATATAGATATAGATATAGATGGACTAACACTAGTGAGACAGAGCCCCATGTCCCACTAAGACATCTCGTCCTCAAAAAGTTACATTACTCTGTGCAGGAAGCAGCTTCAAAATGAATGCAATCGTTTTCAGCTCAATGCAGGGAATCAGCGTTAGCAAAGTTACTTCTTCCTGCATCAGATCCTATGCCCAGGCAGCAGGTTGATCTCGTACAGCTTTCGCTCGGTTCCTAACAGCGCTGTTTATTGTTTGGTAGCTGGTGCCTTTGTTGCACTGATCGATAATTCAGCTAGCCTGATTCCTAATGCAAATTTTACAAAAATGCTGTTTTCTATAATTGTCTCCGTCACTGACAGAATATAGCGGAGTTGTGCGGAAACAAGCAATCCTTCCAGCCCCTAATATCTATGAAACTATGAATCCTGTCAGACTAGAAACTGGCTTTATGCATTTGAAAAGCTGTAGTGTATCGCCTAAAATTAGCGGTCAATTGAAACGCACTATTCTTTGTAACTTTTTTTCTATCTTAAAATTATTCTTTCATTAGCTCGTCCTAAAATGTGACAATGTTTAAACATCAGAGTTATTGTAAATACGTTTAATCAAATGAACTCTTGAGGAAATCTCCCTCCATAAACATACAATCTTGTCCTTTAAACATGTCCATAATCAGAAAATCTAATTAAAAACTAATAGGAGTGCCATGTTTTGTTAATTTTTCCTAACTGCTTGTATAAATCGCTGAACCAAGCCTTCTCTACAGCCAAGCAAGTTCATTTCATTTTTTACATATTAGATGGCAGATTTCTCCTGCCTGCAAGGATTTCAAACATGATGTGTCAGGACGGGAAGCAAATGTTGTTTTAGCAGGAAAGTAGTAATAACAAAACCATTTATGCAAGCACATTAGAGCAGGAGGAATCATGCCTGTTAGTTAAAATTTTTGAGCCAGAAAATTAAAAACAAATATTTAACTTTGCAATTTTGAACCCCTGGCTGCAACTGCTGTTAAACTTTTAACATGCATATTCAATGAATTAAACCCAATCTTTCTACTAGCCAAGGGAAATGGCTTTAACGCAATTTAAAAAAAGAATAGTACAAGTTTGAACCAATTCCTTCCTAAAATGGGCAGGAGATCCAGCAGCAACTATAGCTGATCTGTATATAACTTTGTCAAGGGGTGACTTATCTTTTAATCATCTTAGCGCCAGCGTTTAAAACACAGCACAAATGAATTTATTTTAAAACATTATTGGTTCCATCATCATTTATTCCCCCCCACCCCCTCCCCAAAGCCACTGAAGAATGGGGCTGGAGACAGACGTGCTGAAGCGCACTGTTCGCAAGTGAAGCGCTCTGCCCGGCGAGGGAGTGCTCTGATCACACTCGCTGGCTGGGACTTGTCCATCGCCCCCTCCCTCGGCGGCGGCTGCTCTGCTGCCAGCCACAGTCCTCCTTTCTGCACGGACATGGCCGCGCTGATCCTAATCCCTATTGATAATTTTTCTCTCTGCAAAGCAAATTTGCTAAATCGATCAGGGCTGGGAAATAGCAGCACTAATAGAAGCCACCTAGAGTCAAGCACAGAGGCTCCCGGAGTAAAAATCACGCAGCAAAAAGCCTCGGGATGGCCCAGACACCTTCCCCTCGAGGCTAACTTTCCAGGCAGCGCGTGGCCCTGCCTTCATCCCATGCCATTCCCCTTTCTACCAAATGGCTCTGCCCTTTTCCGTTGACAGGGACCGAGCATTGGACTCCAACGGGTGATTTTCTTTAAAAAAATATATAGCTGGGCAATTGGCACCAGTCGGTGTCTTGACTTCCCCAGCACTGAACTTCAGATCTCTCCCGTGGGTTTAGAGCCCCCAACATGCGCTGATTTGTGTCGCGGGACAATCGTCAAGGTTTTGAACCATTTTGCCTTCTGCTAAAACTGTGAATGTTGAGATCCCGCTGGTTAACGAACAAAACAAAGCAATGAAACCCCAGCGTCATTTTTTCCACCCTAAATATCTGCTGTCAGGCCAGCCTGCCATGTAGTCAGCACCCCTATCCCGGAGAGGGTTTTCTTTCCTCTCTCGATTCGTGCCAGTGTCCACGGCCCTCCAGCCCAACCTTGCGCAGCCGGGGTGCATCGATGGGCCTAGCAGACCCGGCGTGATGGCAGGGATCCAAACGGGCAAGGGGAAAAAGCAGGGTAAGGTGGTGCAGAAGAGATGGGAGAAGACTGAAAATGCCCCTGGTCGAGCAGCACCCGGGCCTCGTGTGTGTCAGGGCGCAGGACACACGTGGAGGTGGCGGCGTTGAAACACGCGTGGGCAGGTTTGCACTCGGACGCGCTTACGGGCCAGTATCGTGGTAGACACACAGGGTCGTTTGCCCCCGGAGATGTAGCAGGCAGTGATTCCCCTTCCCCCCCCCCGCCCCCAACCTCTTGCAAAGCCCGCTGCGTGCCAGCGCCGGAGCCCGGCCCAGCCCTGCCTCCCCCCGGGCTCAGCCCTGCGCACACATGCACTGCTGATAAAGTTTCAGGTCGGGGGCTCCGGCTCTTTCCTCCTCCCCGATGGACCCACCCGTCAATCACTGATGTCCAGGATGGACTGACAGCAGAAATCTCCTGCCAGGCCGGCCTGCCCACAGCCACTGGCCCCGGCTCCTGCAACGTGCAGACTCCCAGAGCTAGAGAAGCTGAGAGCAGAGAAAATTAAAATGTCACAAATAGTATTGAACTTGGAGCCAGATAGCAGAGACGTGACTGAAGCTAAAGCTCCTCAAGGATGGTCTGGCTGAAAGATGCAGGCATGGCAGGAAAATGAAGCAGGGAGAGGCGAGCCCTTGGCCCAAACCCTGTCCTAATAGATGTCAAACTTTGAGAAGGGAAGAAGCAGAACCAAGCCCAGCCCGGGAGCCGGGGGAGCGGCGCAGCGCAGCGCAGCGCAGGGCGGCCGGCCCCGCTCCCCCGCGCCTCCCCGCAGCCCGGCCCGGGTGGGTGTCATTATAAAAATCCCCAGCACTGAGCCAAATGATTATCGATTTCTTTTTACAAGGCGCAACCAAGCGTGAGTTTGCAAACTAAGCTCGCTAGAAACACGAACCCAGCGAGGTTTGGGGGGGGAGGGAAGCGAGGGAGGCATCACCTTGCTCGACTTCCATAGGTCGTGCCAGGTAACAGGAACATGCAAGAGCCGCCTCTCGCCTCGGAGCTGATGAGTTTCGACTCAGCTAATTACAAAGGGGCCATCCACAGCAGTGCACAAGCCACACCAGGCAAAGCGGAGCAGCACGAACCGAACAAACACATTCAGACAACAATTAAATGATGGAAAGTCAACACAAAAACAGGCTGCACCTCGCAGCACATCCCTTTGATCAGCCCTGGAGCAATCTGGTTTGCATTTAAATCGTGCCATCTACAATCAGGTGCTTGGTTCGTGTGTACCTACCATGATGACTGTTATTGTGTCTTCTTCCCTGTCACATTTCTTCCCTTCGTGGCAGCCTAACCTGTACATATTATTTTTCCAGTGATTTTATCAGCAGGGCTGATAGCAAAACAAAGTGCGGTTTAACGCGTGGGGGTGACAGCAGGATGCCCACAGACACACCGCAATAAATAGCTAGGTTTAGTTGTCGCCAAATAATAATAATAATAATAATAATAATAATAATAATAATACTCTTCCATTGCCTATTATTTAAGACAGTATTTCAGGACTGTTTAGAAACACCACTGCCGAAACGTGACTTGTTTGGGAAGTTTCTCCACCTCCGCTATTTTGGGGGGCTGTCTTGTGACCGCGTTTTCTCTATTTGGCTCGTTTCTACATGTCGTCGGACGTGTTGTGCTCCTCGCCTACGACAGTGAAAAACTTGACTTGCAACCTCTGCTACTTCATCATTCTTCCCCTTTCAAAGCAGAGGAGGCAGCGAGTCTGCAATGCTCCCTCTGAGCCCGGGCTTCAACCTCCTCCCGCCCTGGAAAGAGAGAGATCGATCCGAAACAAGGCTACACCTCCAATCCCGCCTGCTCAAACTGGGACCTGGACAGAGGAGATCAAAACCGCCAGACACACAACTAACTACATCCTGACCTCGCGGGTGCTTTTGCCTTTCCCCTTCCCCCGTAGGACACGCGGCAGAATCATCTCGGGCTCCTTGCTTTGTTCTGAGAGTTTCTTTTCCAACCAACTTTTCTTTCGATTTTTGTTTGGGTTTGGCTTTTTTTGTCTGAAAGGGGAAATCGCAGCTGAAAAAGCAAGGTCCCGGTTTCCCCCGCTCCGCTTGTCCTTACACGGCGGGAACACCAGGGGGCAAGAGGAGTTAACAAAGGCCAGGCCTGCAGCCCGGTTTGTCTCCAGCAAATAGGTTATTGCACATTACCGTCGTCAAAGTCGTCTCTGCAAGGTTATATTCAGCTCAAATACCCCCCAAAATCTTTCCCAATCGCGCATCTCTTGGGCACAACAAACACTGCCTTCACAACCCCACCATCAGGCGGAAACAACATTTAAAATCATTGGAAACAATGCCACCAGTTATTTAACCTAGCCATTCATCCTACTTACCTTGCTGATATTTTGACCTAATCCTATTTTCTCCATGCATTATAATGACTGTGAAATGACATATTTGGTTCTTCTGGCGGACGTTTGACATGACAAATATATTGTTTGTGCTTTCCCTGCAGTCCGAGGGAGCGGGAGGAGCCGGGATCCGCTCCCGGGGCAGCGCCGGCGCAAGCTGGAGGTCTGGGAGCGACACAGCCTGCGAGGCTAGACAGCCTCCAAATGAAACCACTCAAGGGAAACTTCACTGGAGACAAAAACACATTCAATTTCCTGACTACCACTTTCCTCCCTGCCTTATTTATTTTGGCAATCGCACGTTAAAACAAATGAAATATTCAATTTAAATAACCTCCCCCCCAGCGCCGGCGCAAGCTGGAGGTCTGGGAGCGACACAGCCTGCGAGGCTAGACAGCCTCCAAATGAAACCACTCAAGGGAAACTTCACTGGAGACAAAAACACATTCAATTTCCTGACTACCACTTTCCTCCCTGCCTTATTTATTTTGGCAATCGCACGTTAAAACAAATGAAATATTCAATTTAAATAACCTCCCCCCCAGCTCTTAAGAAGAGTGTCTACAGCCCGGGCTTGCTTGGCAACTGGTGCATTGCTTATGAATTTTGCAGACAATGAAGCCCAGTGTCGATGAAATGGGCCATACCCGCCGTGTCCCGGGGGGGCAGGCATTCAGGCAAAGTATTGCTGATGCTTTCAGCTTTTCACACCTTCCTCCAAAATACAGAGTGGGGGCAGCTGGGTGCCACTGGAGACAGAAACCTCGGAGATTTGGGGGGAGAGTCAGCAGGCTCAGCCCTGGCACGGCACGGCACAGCACGGGTGTCGCAGTGCCCGGGGACAGGACATGCCCCGCACTGGGTGCTTTGCAGCCAACCCGCCGGGGGGTTTAGCAGCAGCGGGAGGACAGGGGGGCGGGCAAAGGGCGCGGGGCTGCGCTTCCCCGCGTGCTCACCCAGCCTTAAAGCCTCCCCGAACAACACGGCTCCGCGGCGCCGCCACACAAAGGGCACCTTGCGTTTGCTGCCCCGGGCCGGGCTGCGCGGGGGGAGCCCGCGGCGGCGGCTGGAGCTGGCCTGATGCGTGGGGCCGGAGGTGATGCCTGCCTCTGCAGGAGGGAAGCCCAGGCCCCCACACACCCGGGCAGGGCTTCACAAGCTCCGAGGTGGCCCCAAATGATTTGCCACCCTGGAGGATGTTTGGAGGCACCCTCCGGCCCTGAGCGCCCCGGGGACACTCTGCCTCTCCCCTGTCAGCCCCCCAAGCCCCTGTCTAGTGCAAGGGGGGCTAGGGCACCTTGTCGCCAAACCCAGGACGGGCAACTCCAGCCGCAAAGGGCTGTGACTGCCGTCCCATCCCTGTGTCACCATGTGCGGCTGGGTTCACACGCTGCGATTAAAGACCAGCTATGTCCTCTGATATAGCTGATCTGCCCCTTCCCATCTGACTGACTACAGAACGACTCTTCTCAAGCTACCCCGAGCTCTTCTGCCATGTTACCCCAGTAAAAAAGGCTGCATGTAGGGATGGGTAGAGTTATGTCTGTAGATCTAGACATGACGCTAGTGGTCAGGGATCTCAGCTAGAAAATGCAAGGCAAATATCTTGCTCTTACATTAATTATATTGGAGCAAGTTTTACCCTCTTGCTTGTGCAAGAAGATCCGGGAACGAATGTAATGATTCAGTGGGGTTTCTCAGAGCTCAGTGGGAGAAAACTTTGGCCCCATTTATGTCATTGCATGATTTGCCTGACAAAGTCAGTGCTATTTTACTTCCTTTTCAGTAAAGGAACAACTGCGCAGTAGAGTGTTGTGTAGACGTGGCCCATGATACCCTGGTGTTTTAAATGGGTTTCCACAGAAAATAGCGAGGGTAGAATCTGGTGTCAAGTATTAGACCGATTTTATTCATCAATAACAAACAATGTGTTTCATTAGTTCAGCTCTGTTGTCTAGTAGCCATTATATGTATTGATTTTTCAACCCTGCTTATGAAATGTTCATTTCCGACCCTTGGTGTATGTTTAGATGCTGCTGCCGCTGCAATATGTAACCCCTGCTCTCCTTTAGCACCGTGGGCTTCGGCTATTCGTGCTTGTGCCGAGGCAGACAGCTTTTTGGGTCAGCAGTGCTTAGACTATTCACTGAATGAATAGTCTTAGACTATTCACTGAATGAAGATACTGGTTTCCCTTCCCCAGATCTTCAATCACCTTCCCCAGATCTGTGGGACTAATTATTTTTCTACCTATAGGACGTGTCTACACGACATGATACTGCGCATTAACAATGAGTTGCTGCACAGTAGCTCAGTGCTACTGTGCAGGAGCCTCTGAAAAAACCGTCGAGGGA
>NW_005841905.1:1060639-1062943 GCF_000455745.1 Alligator sinensis
TTAGCGCGCAATCATTCAGTACTTGCAGTCTGCCACTCGTGTAGACGCGGCCATATATTTGTAAATCAGGAGTAACTTACTGGAGTAGGTCTTATGTAACTAGTAGGAGAAGGAGGTCTTTCCTTCATGCTCGCTGGTCATTCTTACCAAGGTGTGTGGTTTTGTGGAAGACACAAAACATTTACTGCCACATCCGCTTCTGGAAACGGCATGATAAATCCATGAAAAATATGATAAATCCAGAAGTCAGCCAAAAGGATGTAGTCCAAAAGAACTTCACAAAGGTCTAGTCAAGGTTTGGCTTGGACTCCCTTTCCTCCCATTAATGTTTCCCCCAGCGTAGTACTGAGGGCCTGACTGGGGCTTGTAGACACTAGCTGCAGTGACAGGATCCTGGGGGGCTGTGCAGTTAATGGTTGCTTTGGCTGGTCCCTTTCTGGGCTCTGGGAAAGATCGATCACTTGTTGAAATAGTGCAGCATGAGGTCCCTCTACCTGCTTTGCATCAGATTCCTGGCAGACCCTGCGCAGACACACAGAGCGTTGAGGGGGTGGTGGGAGGGCGTCTTTGCATGACTTACCACACTCAGAAACCCACGCAAGGCCAGCCAGAATCCTGGCCCTAATGTGGCTTGGGGGACAAAGAGGAAAGGCAGTGCCATTAGTTGAGAGCTGAAGATCTATCTTAATTTTATGGTAGTGATGATAGAAGAACTCCTTTCTCTGATTGGGGAAGGGTAGGGTGTGAGCATTCATTTTATTAACCATTTGAGGAGGAGAATTCATATTTTACTTCCCTCTCCCCATACATCACTTGGGCAAAGAATTACTTTATCTTCTCAAGCCTGGAATTTGGTACCCAAACACTAATGTGTGCTGTGTTATGTTTTCATCTTTAAAAAAATCATGCCTAATAAACAATTCCTATATTTCTAGTGAGGCCTCATCTTATTTCATGGAGCTGACATTTTCCAGTCATAACTAATATTGGGTCAGATTATATCCCAGGTCTGGGTGGTGACTCTAAAATTGCTTTATCGTGGAAAGGAGACTCAGTTGCTTCTGGAACATCGTCTCTTCCCAGGTCCTCTGATGGTAAAAGTACCAAATCGACAGGCAAGGGAAAGGCAGGGGAAGACCTAGCAGATAACTTATCTTTTCCATTAAGTCCTTCCTGATTTGAGCTCCCATGGGAGGTGATTGGGCTGGCAGTGATGGGGGACTCATCCTCTGCACAGATGAACACACATGGATCTGTGGCAAAGTTGGGAACCGATCCCCCACCTCCCCAAGCTCAGGTTAGTGCCTCGGCTGTTGGATCATATTTCTGTGGCACTAATTTAAACATCTTTATTCATTCCCTTGTTTTCTGTTTTTGTATTTTCCTTCTAAATTCAGTACATAAATAATAAAACAACTTTAGCTCATTTGAGTTTCTCCTAAGTATTTAATTGTTTTATGATTTCCACAGGAAGTGAGTTAATAAAACTAAGTTAGTAAAAAAATTCTTTAATAAATAAAGTAAAAATAACTCCTATTTATTCCTTTGGACTTTCCCTTCTTACTGATTTTTTTTATTTCTGTGTTCTTTGGGTCAGGGACTCTTACCAGTATTTTGTGTCTGTGCATAGCGCCAAGGAGACTGTCAACACTAACTGCAACAATTATAATATTGTGGCCTGAAGTTGAATAAAAACAGGTCCTTCTTAATTTCTGGGACTGCATTTCTTTTTATTTACAGACACACTGGTAGGCTTAAAATCATATTTTGTAATTTTATAAAAACAAATGTCTTGGTCTATGTTACTAATAACATCTTGGACTATGAAAACCACAAGAATTTCTAAAATCTAATTTATTTTTCGCCACTGATCCCTTTAGTCTACTTTTCTATCTTGTAAAAATGCTGCATTCATTTTAGATAATAGTTTTCCTTATGGTTAGTTCCCCTACTGGGTCTCTTGCACTGGCTTGATGCTGGAATGTTTGGGCTATGAGCATTGAAGGGGAGTGTTTGAATACAGACCAAACACATTTGTCATCAAAACTATATGAAATTATTCAATCTCTTTTTATCAAGTTTTTGCTAAATAAATAAAGCAAAGTTAAATAAACTTTAATTTGAATGTAAGCTACCAGTGAGCATACCCTTACACTTTCCAGGATGCTTCAAATGCCTTGTGCCTTAAACCTGAGCTCAGCATGACTTGGAGGACACTCACAATGCACTGAACATTCTCATTTTTGGGCACATGATTTTAAAACCATAAAATAAAAGGGCCCGAGTTCAAGAGAGCAGCAGGAA
>NW_005841905.1:1062974-1064413 GCF_000455745.1 Alligator sinensis
AAAACACTCAGTACTTCGTGTGCTTGGTCCCATGCACTGCAAAATGAAAATATGTACCCTGAAGTCGCAGTGTTGTTACTAAAAGGAATGGTTCTCCATGGTGTGACACTTATGCCCCTGTAGTCAGCAACATTTGACTACCATAAAACCATTCTAGGAGAATGAAGAATCAGACCCAGAAAGTTTAAAGCAGTGAACATCCTTGAGTGAAGTTGCTCACAGTTAAAAGGCAGATGATTTCTTTGGTTGCTCAATATTAGTATCAGAACCGGGTGAATGCCTCACAATATTTCCACATGTGCTTAGCTGCTCAAGTTTACAAATGACTTTGCTTCTCTTATGCTCACAGACCTTCTGGTATTCACTTTATGCAAACACTTCAGCAATCCAATTTTAATCACAGGAACACTCACAAAACCCAAATTTTAATTGCACCTCCTCAGTTATTCACAGCAGAACAAGTACTGGTATATTTTATATGGGATGAGCTACTGCTTAGCACAGCAACGAAGGTCCCCAAACCCCAGGGCTGTTCCTAGGAATAGGAGGCAATTAGGGAAGTCATTCAAGGCTCTGACCACATATCTGACAGGAAGGACGTGGCAGGCCCAGAGGTCCCAGGCCTGATCCTCCTCTGAAAGGGCGAATTTCATTGGAACGAACAGAATCGCTCCTCATGTGCAGGGGTGTAGGTGACAGGAGACAGGCAAGTCCCACTTTGTGTAACTGGGACAAGAGGAAATTCTATTTAAATTCTGCACCCAGCCAGCAAATTTTGCAGCAGCCTAATTTTCCTAGGAATGATGCCTTGGGCAAGGCTTGCATGGCCCAGAAAGGGAAAAATTTTAAATTCCTTTATCCTGGTTATGTGAAACCTCTTTCTAACCTTCTGCTTAATCTTGGGAGAGCAAAAGCCCTAGTAGCTCCTTCCAGCCCTTCTCCTGGTGTAAGAGTCACACGCTAATTCGGAAGCAGAAACATGACATGCAGTTCATATGATTATTCCAAATGAACAGGGCTCCCGCACAGGAAATCAAACACTTGAAGTGAACTATTTTTGTGATTAATGCAGAAAGTGAACAAATAATTGATTAACCTCAAATAACAGATCCGTTTGAAGAAATCCTGGTCCATATGCAAACATCCTGTGAGTACAAAAAGCTAAATTCCTTGAGCATTCAGCTGTAATTAGCATGTGCTGTTGGTTCATTCTGATGAGCCACGTGTGCTTTCCTACATTTTATGTTTAGTGGTGTTTGAGATCCAGATTCATGAAACTCATCAGTATGACCCAAAGGACATTCTAATAAACTTAGCGATTTATCAACATTTTGAAATGTAGATTGTGATGAGCATGAGGCTGAGGGGAAACCTAATTTCAAGCTGAATTCTTCTCTAAGAAACATCAGTACAGCCCAGCTGTGCTCACTCTGAACCGC
>NW_005841905.1:1064479-1096366 GCF_000455745.1 Alligator sinensis
ACCGCTGTCTGACCTCATCGATGTCAGTGCAAAGCTGAAGTAACTTCACTTTATTCAGAGAACTTATTGCTGTACACATTTCCCCCTCTATAAAGAAGACCAGAATCTGGCTCATGAGTCCTGATTCTTTCCCTTCACACAGATTTTTAAACTGGCTTAACTCTAGTGGGTCAAATCTTGATGCTATGGAAGTCAATGGAGCCAGGATTTCATCTACTACCTTCAGTGGAATTACTTGATACAGATATAAAGGAAAGGAAAATCAGCCCTATTTATTTCAGTGGCTTTGCATCAGTGGTTCTGCATGTGAAATTTAGCCCTTCATATTGGGCATAGGAGGATGCTTTATCATGTGGGAAAAAATATAGCTAGAATAGGATATGAACAGAAATCCACACTGACATGGCATATCTCGCAGTAAGTGGGTGGAACACTGCACAAAAAGCCCCTTTCACACTTCTTGAAAAAATGTGATTCCAACCTCTTTCTTGAGCTGCCAAGTCATACAAATATGTAGCATTTCTCATGTAGAAGAGACTACCTTTCCCTTTGGGAAAGACTGAAAAGATTATTCAAGTACTATGTTACAAGGGCTATATTTTTTCCTTGTTCCCTGGAAGGGTGAGGTTGCTTTTTTGCACTTTTCAATAATCTTGCAATATTAGTCTTTTCTTGTGTACCAGCTGAGTTGTTTTGATGAAATACATGCAGCCAAATTCTCAGCGGGTGTAAATCAGTGCAGTTCCATGGAAGCCAATGGAGCACTGCTGATTTATCCAAGCTAAGAATGGAAATGAAGTTTTCCCCAAACACTAAGCTGTAAATCTTCCACAATATTCATCTTAAGCTCCATCCTACCAAAAACAATTGATCTGCCTTGACTCTGATGCCTTTCTCCCACTGACAGCCATTTTCTGGATGTACAGTATTTCTCTTGCCATGTTCCAATACACCTTTCATAGCCAGTTCTGTTTATATAGCTTATGGTGATACATTTAAAAAAATCAATGTAGGCTTCTCAGAGCCCAGTATTTTTGGTTAGAATAAATTTGCTGCATGAAATTTCATGCCACTCACTATAGTCTTGAAGGTGATTACTATTTAAGATGCCATTTTTAGTGTCTATTGTATAGTACTGTAGTGACTGATGATTTAAGGAATAGATTAGTGTTGGGTTATCCCACAGTCTAATCCAGCATGGTGGGCACCCAGTGAAGCAGTGCCAGCATCTGCAGCTTCTGTGGAAGACAGCTGAAGTTGAGGCTGTATTGTATTTCTCAACCGGTGCTCAGAGCTTTGCAGAATTGAGCTCTGAGCAATACACTTGCAAACTGGTCTGTGTTGAAAGTCCTACTGAATTCTGCAGAGAATGATCATCGTTTTGTGGAATTTGTAAGGTAGCACGTATTAAACTGTGCAGGAGGGCATAATTCTCTGTTCACTGCTGTAATATTTTTAGAATAATTTCTGTACAGACTTGTTTAATTTCTACTAAACCCTAAAAGGACTTTTCCATGAGGATTGGACATGTCTGACTTCCTGTAGTGGATATTTTATTCCTCTGTAAATTTTAGAGTGAGATTTAAGTAGCCATATTATGGAGTTATAGTATTGTATCAAGGATTGGCAAAGGAAAGGTCTGGACAGACAATGAATTATTCTGAAGGTAGGATATTCTCAAAACTAATTATGGGCTTACTCTACCTAGAAAATTAAATTGTTCATTTATTTGAAGTTATCTTTTGGAAGAATACTTCTATCTTACATATTATGATAACCAAGAGCTGCATACCAGGGAAAAAAACCCTAAAGATAAGGGGTGGATTTCAAATGCAAGCCAATAGGAAACAGACTATTAGACAAATGTTTTGTGCTAAATGCTTCTAGGCATCAATCATTCATTTGAAATCTACTTTGTAATGAGGAATATTGTGATAGGAAGGAACAGATCTGTGTATCATTCATTTTGGAAATATAGGTAATGATGACAGGATTTTATCTATTTTGAAACAAATAATCTGGCATTTATGCATCTCTTCTGATGTCATTTCAAAGAATTGTATTGATTCAGTGAGGTTTCTCAGAGTTATATAGGAGAAAACTTTGGCCCCATTTATGTCATTGCAAGATTTGCCTGACAAGGTCAATGCTATTTTACTTCCTTTTCAGTAAAGGAACTGCGCAGTAGCGTTTTATGTAGACACAGTCCATGACACCCAGGTGACCCAGTATTTTTAATGGGTTTCCATAGAAAATAGTGAGGGTAGAATCTTGTCTCAAGAATTTCAGTCATTTCAAAGAAGTTCATATTATTGGATGGCCTGACATGTGTTGCCTCATTACTCCACCAGCCTGTGCATCATTTGGCTTACTCAGTAATAACTGAGTTATAGCTTTGCTTTCTTTAAAAAGATTGTTTCTGATTTCAAATATTTCTCAAGTGTTAAATTATACCAAGCTGGGCAATAATTAAACAACGAGACACATTATTACATAATGGTTACTTTGGGTATTAAAGGAGCCTGAGGCAACTGCATTGAGTTTATAACAGCCGTAGGAGCACATGTGCAATGACTGAAACCATCCTGGAAGGGGCTTACTATTGGTTATATTTTTAATATAAAATTTAATGCTTAGATTAGTTGTTATACTTAATTTCATTCATAATTGTGGCTTGAATGGAGATAAAGGGACCAGCGTGGAGATTATAATATATTGCCTGGCATGAAGCATTCAGTTAGGAATTTTGATCCAAAACGTTATGAAAGAGGTCATTGTTGTTAGGCTGATGTTACTCAGGGGTCTGTTTTGCTGCAGGGATTTCTCTTAGCACAGACAACCAGAACTTCAGTTGGTGTAAATTTGCATAGAGCTAGTAACATCAGCAGAGCTACTCGATTTACGCTCGCTGAGATTCTGGATTTCAAGTATTAGATTGCTTCCATTAAAAAGAAAGGAAAATCTTGTTATAAAACGCTCTGTTATGCAAAATGTGTTCAGTATTTCCCATTCTTAGAACAAACCAATCAAAAGCATCCAGCCAGATCATTCATTATCTGGGAAGGCAAAGAACTGGAAACTCCATGAGATCCCCTCCTGAGAAGTCTGTCTGGCTTCAATCCATCGGCTGGAAAGAACGGGCTCACAAACTGGCAGATCCTCTTAGAAGAGCAGAGGGCAGGACCCCCACAATAGCTCCTGGCACCCCATGCTCCTGCCAGAATGGCACCTTGAGCCCCACTTCTCTCCACCTCTGTGGTATGGAAGGGCAGTCGGGAAGTATTAACAGTAGACCTGCAGGACTGTGTTGAAGAAGATGTGCCTCAAAGATTCACCCTACCATGTCCTCTTATCTATGCCACATTGCTTCGGTAAAGGGACATTGGGACATAATGTGACACAGAGGTAAATGAGACTTAAAAACAAGGTCCTGACTACATGGGGTTATCAAAGTTCCTGTGTCGATGTTTGTCTAAACAGGTGAGATAAACCTGGTGTCTCATCTAGATTCCAGTTCAGAGAATAATGTTCTTTGCTAGGATTTTTGTAGGTGATACTCTTTATTGGACCAACTGTATAACTGGGAGGGATTCTAGACAAGTCTTTTTTTTGCCACCGTGTGACACAGGAGACGGGGCAAGATGGACCTGTGGTCTAACCAAGTAAATGGCAGTTCTCATGCTCTTATGAAGCACCCTTTCTCAGACCTACCTTTCCCCTACAGATACAACTGGACAAGGAGTTTACTTACTATTTGAATTTGTTTTATGGTGTTACAGTGATCCATTACCTAGCCACTGCATTCCACCCCAGCAGTGGCTGCATTTCAGTGCAGTATCTTCCTATGTCATTGGCACTGGCACATGGTGAGCTTAATTAGGTATGGCCAAATCCTATAGTCCTTAAATAGGGAGTAATTCAGTGGGAGTTTTGCCTGCTAACACATTATAGGATCAAGCCTTTAATGTTTGCCAAAACAAAATAATTCCTTAGCACTGTATAAAAGTGATATGTCTATAAAAGTGATATGTACTATTATGATATCAATTAACATGTTCTATAGACAGAGAAGCAAATATCTGATCAGTGATACATAATCCATTTTCCCAAACAAAACAACATTTTGGACCAAATTCAGCTGTTGCTCTAACTCCAACAGAATTGTTATAGATTAATACCAGAAGAACTGTACTTGGCTTGTTCTGTTTACCCTGCTTCCCATTTTGTCTTGCAGGAAAATCCCAAATGACAATCTCTCCCTCTGGTTGTTTAAAGCTTACCACAAGAAAATCTGAATTTTCTGATATTCAAGGACTTTTTGAGCAGGTTATCAATTATACACACAGATGCTAGTATAAAATACTGAAATATAAATGTGGAAAGTCTGAATGCAAAACTTTAATGATGGTACTCAAGGAAACATATTTTTTCCCTGAGCTATGCCAGCAAACTAAAGCAGGCAGGTTCTCTCTGTGGTATTTTTGTCATAAACCTACCAGGCAGTCAAGGGCATTTTAAATCTTGCCTTGAGTAAATTCTTGGTTTACAATTTTTTTTTCTATGTGGCTTTACAGGGCTGTATCAGGTTTAACTTTCCCTGGGGAGACTGAGGGAAAGACTATTTTTTGTAGGACATGTTGATAGTATTCTGAAACCCATTCCAGAGTTGTGGATATTCAGCATCTCTGAAAATTGGGTCACTTGTCTAAATGTCAAAACACAGAGTTAGCTATCTATCTCTGGACACCAGTGTCTTAAAATTTTGTAGCGTTGGTTACTATTTAGTCTTCAGTTACACAAACTCTCATTGACTTCCATGCAAGTTTATATAAGCAAGAACTGTGAGAGATACATGGGTAATGCTCTTTGATAATACCCAGTAATGTAAAAAAAAAATAATTAAAACAGTCTGGACTTCATTCCATCTTTGGTAGAGCCAAGCTTTTAAATTAGATTATAAATTCTCCAGGGTTGTTCCCTCAGGAAGGGAGGCTCAGGAAGGGATGCTCCAGGAGGCTGATCCCTTTGCAATGTATGTACGACACCTAGCACAAATAGGTCCCAGTTCGAACTGGGGCTTTTCATTGCTACCATATATTTAATTAATGGCAACAACACCTACAAAAGTCCTGTACCCATGATAAAGGCATCAAAATGTCTACTGTATCTGGATAATGGCACAGTTATCCTACCATCCCCTTCTATTGGACCTTATCCTTTGATTTCTGCAAGTCTGCATTCTCCTGCGCATTTCCAAGCTCACATTTCTACTAAAGACAAGCATCTAGAGATGGGACCATTCTTCAGGGTCAGATTCAGGAGCCAGTGCTATTGCTATAAGCAAAGTCAACAGCAATGCTTTCAGTTCATCCCAGCGTAAGTAAGATTATTGTCTGGTCCAAACAGGTGCAATGAGTATAAGAGACAGACAAGAAATTAGTCCATAATTTTTAGCTCAGTGACCCAGAGTATAACCTATTAATATTAGCTGCTCTAATACTATGTTAATAATTAATGCTGTAATCACAAAGTACCTCCAGTACAACTGTGTTTCTCTTCTTGTCCATGCAAATCTGGGCCCAAAGCCAACTCCACCACTAGTCAGGTGAGTGGCACTTACAGAGCTAACTTTAGTTGTGTCCCTGGCCTTTTTGGACCTCTTGCATGGACTGCATACAAATCCATTTGCCCACAAAAAAATGGAGGAGGAAGGGGAGGGCCCTTCAGCCTGTTAGCCCGATAGCTTGGAGGTTATGGCATATGTCCTGGGAGTGAGAGGCCAGATTCAAGACCCCTCGCAGACATCTCACTTCCCAGCATAGTGCCCTAATCAGTAGGCCATCAACTAAGTAGTCGGAGAGCACCCCACCACCCTTCTTGGTGCTGATTCACTGGGCAGCCAAGAGAAGAAGTATTACAAACCTGAGGGGGTGTTTCAGTGAGATGGCACTCCCCTGGGAAGGAGCAGGCCCTGGTTTCTGGCCCACACTCTTCACTTCATTTAAGGGTAGCCATTTGCTCAATGTAATCCTGCTCTTCTGCCCCTCTCTTTACAATCAAGTCTACTTCAGGCAGTTATCCTTGGAGAGATGGATCATTAGCTGATAATCTGTGGCTTCACAGAAACTGCAAAATCTGGGATTGTCTGCGAGATCCACAAAATCAACAACAAAGACAACTTATTTAAAATAAAATGTTGGTTCCCCAGTGGGAGCCAGCGATCCTTGCTGCTGGGACGGGAAAGCACCGGCTAGCAGGGTGGCACAAAGGGCAGCAGACAAGAGGGCTGCCCACTCATCCCTTCTCCTCCCACTGGGGCCTCTCCACCAATCCGTGCTGAGGGGCAGGGCCACAGGAAGGGCAGCAAGCAATCAGGATGGCAGCCACACCCTGCTCTTGGGGTCTCTCCACCAATCAGTGCTGAGGGGTGGGGCTGCTGTGCAATGACCATGGAACTAGAGCTTTATGCCCTGATCAACCTGTGAACATTGGTAAGTTCCCCCATGATTTAGGTAGATCCCTACTGATCATGTGTCCCCTTCTTACTGCAGATTGCAATGTAGGATCAATTTAATCCATAGTAGTTGTGTTAAATGGCTTGTTCCTTCAGTAAATGTTCTGCCAGAGTAAAGGCGTCTGGCTCTGGCACTAGGTGACAACATCACATGAAAGTTCAGCTCTGCTTAGTCAATTTGCTACCAGTAAGCACTTGTGCCCAGGCTCCACCTCCTGCAGGAGATCCGCCTTCACAAGCAGTGAGGTGCACAGATCTACAGATCTTCTTTGGTTTGAAAATGGCAGAGAACTGGCGGATCAAACATCTAGCCTGGAGGCTGCTGTCAGTTTTTCACAAGCAAGTAACTTCATACAGTTTTCAGAGATCTTTAGGATGAAGCCTATGGCAGGAAAGAAGCACAAATTACAGGAGACTTTTCTGCAAAGGAGGCCTAAATTCTGTCCCTTGTATGGAGCCCAAGTTGCTGGGCTTGGCATAATTCGGGGTGAACTGGAAGGAGGCATCCCTCAATTATGCCGTGAGAAAGCGTGTGGTTACCCTTAAAGTGACAGTAGCTCCTACTTCCCTTGTGTTTGCCCTGTACAGGTCAGTGGCCAGTGAATACACAATATACAAAACTACAGATCTACCATCCTCTTTCTCTTTCCATGTCCCCTATATGACTTTCTGCATGGGCATGTGGAGAGACCTCCTGCTGAGCTTCATGAATTTGGCAAACAGGAGAAATAGTCCTGACACTTCTATATCACTGACACTTCTGACACCTGTGCATCTCTAACAGGGGACTGAACTGACTCCATTGCATCTAGGGTCTTCTGCCTCCAGGGAGGAGGGGGGCCTATCTGACACTAACTGAACCCCAAACGTCAATGCTTAAGCATTCAAAAGTGTAGATCTGACTTTTCTGTGAACCATCCATAACTCTGGACTCCACCAAAGTGGCTGGAAAGCTCACAGGAATATCGTTTCTTAAAGCTGCTGGGTCAGAAATACCGTGAGACCAGTGTTCCTTGTGGTGGTCTGATACTTCTGCTGCTGGTCGCAACGAGGAATTGGAAGAGCGCATGTGAAAATTAAAAATAACTGTTGAGAAGTTTGGGTAGGGTATTTAGTTTAAGCAAAGATTGGGCTTGATTCCTGTGTCTGAGCTCCTATGGCTTACTCTGCCCCAGGTTTGATGTGGCTTTATACAAGCCGTCTAGAATTTCTGTCATCTTAAATAAAATGAGAGTAGCTAAAAAAACAAACAAAAAAGAGGGAACATATCGAGGACAGTGATATAGTTGTGAAGAGAAAAGTTTCAAGGTTTTAGCTTTGAGCTAGACCATAAAGGACTAGATGCCTAAGGCAGAATTCACTGGTGGTATAAAGACATTGGTATTAGGAGCACAGGCCTGTGGTGGGGATGGCACAGGAAGCCATAAGTGGACTTGGGGTTTGTTCTGTATTCTCTATGTGTGTAGCAACCAGGCACAGAGAGGGGGGGTGCCAGATCTTCCCAATGCCCCTAGTGGTCACCTGGATCCTCCCCTTCTCTTGCTCAGTCTGCCCTCTCAGGGGGTCCACCTTGCTGTCCCATCTGCCACATTTTGATCTTATATCTGGACTGTGGGGCTGCCCCTAGAGCTCAAAGGGGTTTCACTTCAGGCCCTAGATCCTTGTCTATGCTTCAGCACCCTGGCCTTGGCCCACTTTGCTCTGGCTGGACCCCTCCACCCAGGGTCCACTCTCCCAGGACCCTAGGCTTCCAGGCCCCTCAACCCCTCTCTCTCTCACAGGGTCCAGGCTTCACTTGATAGTAGCACGCCCCCAGGCACTGTCTGCAGCCCCCAAGCCTCTCAGGGCTTCCGGCTGGGCTTTGGCACTCTCAGCATTAGCCCATTTTCACTGCCTTTCCTCTTTGAAGGGCTCAGGACCCCAAAAGTTGTTCTTGGCAAAAGAAAGGTGCTGATTGTCTTGACACAAATTTGGTTTGCATGTGAATTTTCACTGAAGGCATTTAGAAGCAGTTGGGCAGTTATCCTCCCTAAAGTGGATAGACCCCAATTAGTAAGTGAGGCATTATCCAATGCATTTGACTTCAGTGGAAGCAGTAGCACCAAAACTGAGCATTTGACAGTCTTACCTGAACATATTTACATACATGGGCACAGTCATGGAGACATGTAGCTAGCTACAGTTAATTAAATGTATTACACTCCATGCCTGTACCTCGGGCTTCACATTCCTTTCTGAAAAATAACAGCTTTAGGTTATTTGTGGAGAGCACCTCAACTAATTCCCCTTGCCTCAGAATGGGGCTTCACCTCAGCAGCCAACAGGGGGTTTCTCTACTCCTGATCCCACTCAGTGCTTCTCCTAGGGAGGGCAGTTCTTAAATTAGGGAGATGGCACTTGCTTTGTGTTGCCATGGCTTTCAGCTCTGATGGAGTTCCTGCCCAGGAGACACTTGTCAGGGTTTACACTGGCAGCACCAGTGCCAGAGTAAGGATTAGATCTGGTTTATTGTTTTTATAGATGCATTTAATGTGGTGACTGCATTGAAAATCATGTTTAGAATAATTGTACCACCTTTGACAAATCAGCAACCACTTGTGTATACTGAGCCAGATCCACACAGGGGACTTGAGGGCTCCCATGCTGAAGACTGCAGGACCTAACTTCTAGGTGCCCAGTCAGCTAATGGCATTCAGTTAGTTAGTTGCTTAATACCAAACCCAAACTGACCTTATAGATGCCTAAACAGGACTTCAGCAGAGTCTAGTCACAGAGTGATCCAAACTGACCGCGTGTAAAGACTGCAAAACAGCTCAGACGTGTTGATTCGTTCCCTTTCTCCATTAGGAGCCACTAGGCTATTGTAAAAAAATAGCCACTGCTTTGCTCAAGAGTGAACATGGGATGCAGTCAGTGACAATAAGTGCATGTATGCTCTATGAATAGCAAACAGACTGGGGACTGGAGCAAAATTCAGACAGCTCCCACAGTAGGATCATTTAAGCACCTAAGAGTTTAGTCTGGATTGCCTCTGAGCATGCGCACAAGCTGAAGATGAAATGCTCAGTCATATGTTATAGACCAAAATGGAGGTGCCTAGCATCACTGGGTGCCCAAGCTGCTTTGTTTTATGTGACTTGGGTGCCTAAAGTCCATCCACTGGCATAGTCTCAGGTGGCTTGGCTTGTTGGAATGGGGCTGACCAAAGGAAAGAGAGTTTGCACCATCTGTGTTTAAATACCCTGCATGCCATTCTTCTTTCAGGATCTCGGTATGAGGATCTTTTTTCCCTCTTCATTTTCCTTTTGGGTGATTAGAACAGCATTTTCTAAACCATATTAGTGCTTCTGTGCAGTCCCAAAAAGCAATTTAGGGGGCCCAGAACTGCTGATGAGCCCCCTCCACACAGCGAGAAAAAGCCGAGCGTGAGCCCTGTGCAGCTGGTGAGTCCAGATCCAAGGAAGCAATTCTAAAATACAAAACCCCTCTCTTGAGGCCTCCAGCCCCCCAAGGGAAGCAGGCCTACTCTGGAGGCCTCATCCCACAAGGATCAATCCTATTTTCTCTGTTTTGCAATGTGTTTTTTCAAGGCACCTCAGTGAGATGTTTTCTGAATACCTTGAGCGGTGTCAGTATACTGATACATATGCAGCCTGTTGGGTCTGATCCAAAAGGCCTTTGAAGTCTAAGTAAAAGGTTTCATTGACTTCTACAGGCTTTGCATCAGGTCCTGTTTCCTTTACCTTTCAGGCATTGCAGACTCAGTCGCTGCCCTCCAGGAATGCTTAAAAACTGATGCCAGCTAGATATTTTAGCCAGGGACCTTCACTCTCGGTTCAGGGCAAGAGAAGTCTCTTTGCTGGGAGAGGTGATGGATGTGGGAAGGCTCATTGCTTCCTTTGTCCCCCTGTCTCATTCACAGGTATTGAGTCCAGTTTAGTATCAGACTGCCATCTTCATGGAAGCTTTTTCCAAAGCAAGGCACATATATGAAAGTTTCTCCCACCTGTGCCCTTTGCATAGGCTGCCTCTTCTTTGTCCCATATCAACTTCACAACACTGCGTGCCTGGGTGCCCAGGAGCTGTGATTCTTGTAAGGATTCCTTCCTAGCAGGCTTTCCTTTCCCTTGCAGCTGGTCTAGGGTGCAACAGGAGCTGGCTAGCTGTAGGTACGAATATGAAGCTCTTGTACCCAATCTGTGTTCTTTACCTTGGAGGTTTATAAGATGACAATTGGCATGGTCCTCCTTAGTGTGGCCCTTAGTTAAGTCTCATCTGAACAGGTGAGATCCCTTGGCTTTCAGGGATCTTGTTATTATACAAAATCTTCCCTTTTTCTTGTGGAAAAACCAGGGTTAGGACAGGTATTTTCTGCGAGGTTCCCTTCATGGAGATATCTTGCAACCTGCCATCAAGAGTCAAGGCCTGACTCCAAACTAGTGAATCCAGAAAGGATCTACACAGATTTTGGGCCTCATCAAGGGATTAGGATCATTTCTGTGAAAAGCTGGTGACTCCACTATAATTCTAGTCTCTAGTAGCCCCAAACTGCACTACCAGGGACTTGCACAACTTTCCTTAATGGAAGTTCTCTGCTGTGGTTGACCACCATGAACAACATAGCATAGCACACCACTGAGGTGTCTGAGACTTTGTCCTGTGCAGACAGTGGCAATCTACCTCACAAAAGCTCTCTTCTATAGACGTATCTGGGGAGTATGGTTAGTGGGGATCATCTCTTTGGTGTGATGGACCGTGCGCCTCCTATCTTTTATTATGACTGGAGGCTGCTCTAGAAATGAAGAACAGATTTGACAAAGGTAAAAATTAGTTGCCTATTGACTTGAACACGCAGTCCTCAAATATCAACATCTGTCAAGCACTTGCATAGAAACTGTGGCCAAAATGTCTTAGTGCAGTGGTGCTCACCTGCAGGCCAGATCTGTCTTGCAGAGCCACAGGCCTCTGGCCTGTGGGGCTCTCTACAAATCTGGAAATTTGGCAGCAGGAGAGCAGTAGCAATTAATGATGCCATGGCTCCCTCACCCCAAAATTTTCAAGCCCTGTGACCAGATGGCATAGGCCTGTGTGCTAGAGCAGGTCAGCGTGCAGGGATAGGGTGATGGGCCTCATCTAGCACACTGGAGCTGGCTCCCAGACCAACTCATCCAGCCCGCAGCCCAGAAAGGTTGGGCACCCCAGTCTTAGGGAGGTCTAATGGTCTTACTATTTTGTATACTCTTATCTAAATGCAGCGATACTTTTGCATGCAGATCCCATTAGTGTTAGCAGAAGTGATATGAAATAATCCCCAGGCACTGCAAGGGGAATATGCTTCTTAGAGAACACACTCCTGTAGATAGCCTTTGAGCAAACTGTTTATACAGAGTGCATCTTATTTTATGTTGTGCTACAGATCCACAAGGAGAGAGGCAGACAAGTGTATGTTGCAAAAAGCCAGAACAGAGCCCTAAATGTTTGCTAAAGTAACCATAACTGTTTGCAAAGCACTAAACACTTAGACATGAGAAGATGTGTATGAATGCTTTATCCTTGTATTCAATAATTCAGTAAACCAAGCAAAGGATTTTACCAACAGTTTTAAAATGAACTTTACTGCAATTCAGACAGACAACTTTACCCTGCAAGGCCATAGGTTTAATAAACACACAGGGCTTACTGTTGAGCTCACTGTGGATCTCCAGTAAGTACTTTATGACAGATTTGCCACTTTTTTGAGGAGTAGCAGAAATCCCAATTGTTGGAACTGATAGTTTTATCAAAGCTTCTCTCCTTTAGGGTTTTATTTTTAACCTTTCAACTCTTTGCCTTGGAAATTAAGAACAGAGCACATTAGGATTGGAGAGGAAGGCTGAAAATGCTAGTTTCCCAGAAAGCATTGATACTCTTGTTTATGATGATTTGAAGTGAAGAAATGAAACCTTGAGATAGATAGATAGATAGATAGATATCTATATCTATAGATATCTATATATAGAAATAGATATATATATACACATAATCTTATCCGTTTCTATCCCCCATCTCGAATACAGCCAATTGGGAAGGAAAAGCACTTTTCTAACGTAAAGCAAGAGAGACTAGATCATTTTGGCTCTTATATCCCCAGTGACAATTTCAACCAAATAGTTTGTTACATTTTTGCCGAGGGACTTGCCCTGAGGGAATCTCAGCCTACCGACTCACTCAGTACTGACTGCTGCCTTGCATCTGCATGTGGTGGTTGCAGCAGTGGTTGTTTCATATCCCTTTTATGAACTATGCACCACAGAAAGCACAGACTGCAGCCTGTGTGGTGCTAATGAACGCGTGGAATAGATGCTATTACTCTGTGCTCCAGGTTTTGTCTTCTAAACTGTAAGCAGGTTAGAAGCAGGTTATTCCCAGGTCAAGCAGTGGAAACTGCATTTCTTTTGGGATGCAGACAACCAAAGAGTTTAGGTTCTTTAAAGTTACAGAGCTTTACAACTGATTCACTGTCATAGTTTTATCTCTCTTCTCTTAGGCAGGTATAGGGGAAGCTAAACCACTGTAACTTTAAGCTTGTTTCATTCACATTTTAAGTTACAGTGATTTAATTCCACTATAGGAATGGGCACGTGAAATAATTACATCAGTTCATCTGATGCATGCTCTCAAGTTGGAAGGCCGCCTCCTTCCTTCCCTTGAAATGGTTTAGTGCTATGTTTGCTTGCAACCTTGGTGGCAAAAGCTGTGTCACTTTGCAGAATAGGTTGAGAGTCACTGTCACACACCTGTGGCTGCCCCAAGATCTACTCAGTTCTCAAAGGATAGCCTATAAGCTTAGAAATCTGTGTCTCTTTGCACACCCTTAAAAAAAAGCTCTTGCAATAGATAGAAACGGCACCAGTTACAGACAAACTTGGTCCACAGTTATGTGTCCTAGCTTGCCTGCAGTATGGGAAATAGGATACAGAGCAGGTTTGGCCCACATGCCACACTCCCATGCAAAGGCAGGTCCTTTTGCAGCATTTTCTATGTGGGCTTACCAGGGGAAGGGATAAACATCTTGCTGTAGAAATACTCACTGTCCCATTATCCCCCACCAGATGTAGAGGCACCCACTTCCCCTGTATGTGGCCCTCAGACTGTAAAGAATTCGCTCCAGTTTTTATTTCTGAATTTTCTCCATGGAAGAACACAAGGGAGGAAAGGGAAGAGAATATTTTTAACATTGTCAGTATAAAGCTATGCTAGGGCCATATCCCTTGAGGTCCCTGTACTTGCTCTAGTAACATCTGTTCAGTTGAGCAGCACAAATCCAGTCCTTACACAGCAGTTAGTAAAAGGGCCCACTGACCCAGTGCTGCTCCTGCATTGCAGGCTGGGTGGAGGAGGAGGCAAAGAGAGAGGAAACTTTCTCTTGAAGTGTTGATCTAGAAACTTGGCATCCTTAACTCAATTACAAATTTGACCTGTAAGGACAAAGAGACCACATGCTAGTCAGCGACTGTGCTGAGCCTCTGTGCCAGACTGCCAGTGGGGGTTTTGTTCTTTTTGCATAGGGTTTTATTTTTAGGTAGAGGCCAGAGATGCTAGTTAGCTGTTGTGATACAATGTGCTGTAGATCAGTGCCAGCATTAAAATAGTTGATTCATAAGAACAGTATCAGAGACAGCATAAATTAAGGACATTTGTGCAATTGTTTCCCAGCTGTCTTGATCTGAATACTACTTTTCCCTGTTAATTGATGCTGATTATTATGGTAGTTCCTCCTGGTTCCCCCTACCCCTGCTACTAAAATCAGGATCCTTTTGCATCAGGTTTTACACATACACGTAGAAAGAAGAAGTACCCTGCCCGAAAAAGCTGACACCAAAGATCTAGATGAGAGAGACAAAAACATATTATCATATTTTATACGTGGAAAACAACGTGATTTTCCCAAGATTGCACAGATAGTCCATGGAAGTGCTGGCAATCTTACCCAGGTCTCTGGAGTGATGGCAATGTGTTAACAAGGCCATCTTCCCCTTTGAGACTGAAACATGATTTTAGAGTGTTGTTGTTCTGTAGCACAGTCAACGAGGTAAGTTCATCTCAGCTGTAACATCACTGATGTCAGTGGAGTTACACAAGGGATGAATATGGCTCATTCTGGTAAACTAATGACTTGATCAAATGACTAAAACCCTTAATCCAATGCCTTTATGTCAATAAGAGCCAAAGGAATATAAGCATCATGTTATACTGCACACGATAATTCAGAACCTGTTATTCAGTAATTACAAAAAATAGTGGGTATTCGCTAGCTTTGTATTGCCAGGGGCAAAATTTATCCTTGGCCATTTGTCTATTTATTGGAGCAACAGAGGCTCAAGTGACATTGGCTATTTTGTTCCAGCTTCTTGGAACATTTAAACCTGTTGGTTAACACTTCTTGGGCCCTGAGCTGTTACATTTAGTGGATGATTGACATCCAAGGGAAGATTAATTGAACAGGTCTTCTCAAAGACAGTCTTCATGGGACTTACATCATTTTCACTCAACTTCTGGGAGCTCATGTCAAAAAGGTTATGATTGAACTTCCCACTCGGTATCCTGATGGACAACCAATACCATACAGTTCATTTTCATTAACGTTCAAGAAAACACCAAGGATGTTACCTGCATATTTTTGGACTCCCCCTACAAATGAAAGAGCCAGGTCAATACTGTCTCCCTTTTTTCAGAGCAACCAATTCACTTCATACTTGACTCCTGATAATTTCCACTTGCTTTGGCTGATAATCATTTGTTAGTGCTTCAAATAGCTAAATAAAGATTTATCCCCAAAGGCTTGATTCTGTGAAGTCTTACACATGTGAGTCAAGTTACATACATGAAAATGGTCTGCAGACTTGGTTCTAAAATTATATTTGTAGTGGAGGTTGCATTTTAAAGGGTTCCCCAGGGAGGTTTCCAGGGTTTCCACTGAGCACGGCAAAGGACTGTAGGATTGAAATAAGTGCTTTTATATTAACAAGATTTGGAATGGAGAGAGTTTCAGAACTGTTGTCAGGTTTTCATTATATGACATTAAAAACGTTTTAAATGTGTTTAATACCAGTTTATTAAAACAAACTGATTTTTTTTTCAAAAACAGAATCCAGTGCAATCAGTTAAGACTTCTCATGTTAATTGAGGTGAACAGAATTAGGTCCGCTACAGAACATTCCTTTCCTTACCACAATTTGGAAGCTTTGGGATTTCCAGTTCTTTCCAACAGCAAATGTGATTCTTTCAGTCCTACTTTCCATGTGTTCATCAAAATGGCAGCTTCCTGTTTTCTTGTAAAAGTCCCTTTTATTAAACTTGGAACCAAAATCCGTCATTAGAAACAAACTGCCCTTTGTAATTGGTTACAGCAATTAATGGTAATATAGAACACACTATTTAAAGACATGTTGATGCTAAATTATAGTAAAACTGCTTCTTAATTCATTGACAGTGAAATCAAGGACAGCCCACTGGTCAAAAGCAACCTCTCAAAAATGAGCAAACATAGGCTAGAAGAGATATAAATGCTTTTAAACTTAAAACATTATTTTGAAATGGTTATATTACTGTTGATCTGCGAAACAACTAATGCTTCTAAAATGAAGAAGAGAGGTAGAAGTATCATGGAAAATCAAGGCAATCAGTGATAGAAGTAAATTGATATTAGTTCTAATAGGAGAAAAGTGCAGTCCTTCTTACCATAGGCACGATACAAGGCTCTTGAGATGGATGGTGGGAAGAAAGCAAAAGAGACATTCTTGGGATATTATGAACAATGCTGAAATAGCAGAGTCAGGGCAAACAGGAAATATAGGCACTACTATGGGGTTAACCTGCAGCATATGTGACACAAGTGGCATGGGCAGCCTTAACGTGTGACATGCAGCAGATCACGGAGGGGGCAGACAGCACAGCAGCAGGTAGGGCAGGAAGCAGGAAGCAAAGCAGCAGATTGGGCAGCAGAAGGGAGCAGAGTGTCACTTGGGGAGGCTGTGGGGTTAATTTGTGGCAGGCCTGCCAAAAAAAGGTTGGCCCCCACTGCGTGTTTGTATTTGCTTAATTCATATAATGCTTCAGAAAACTACCAGATTCACAGCACTGAAGAGTGACATTGTTTATCTGTGGATTAGGCATAGTATGAACAGCAGCAAGGCAATCTTCACAGAACTAGAACATTAATATCCTGAAACCTGGATCTGGATGAAAACCCCCTAGGGAAATAGAGCAGGTGTTCCTCTGATCATCCAAGGTCTGAAAGGTGCTGCAGAGTGCGCTCAGTGATGACCAAAGGAGTTGAATTTTCTCCCCACCCCCACGCAGCATCAACCTCTTCTGCCCACCTTTGGGATTATGTTTTTTGCAGGATAGGCATCTATCAGCTAGAAACAGGAACTGAGACACCACACTTGCTGGTACAATGTACAAAAAGAAAGACCATGAAATGGAACATATTTCTACTGAAAATTTCAGAAGGATTTATAACCTGTGGGGCTGGTAGCACTAGAGTAAACTCTGCAACACTGTAATTCAATTGACTTCACTAGAGTTAAATGAGAGACGCTTGGCCATTGAACCAGCTCGGCACTCCAGCAATTACAGCCTACCAGGGCAATATTTTTCAGTCTAGACTTCAGTCTGCAGACCAGACTGACTTGGGCTATATGCCCAGGGATAGAGGAAGGGGGAGTAAGAACTCCCTTAAACCATGAGATAGACTATCTGGACCTTGAGTCAGAGCACAGGAAAAATAGTGGGTGCTGTAAGATCCCTTTTTTATGATCCTCAAAGATATGGACAGAGCCTTAGCTCCACCTTGACATTGCACTGGCCAGTGTAGCTAAGCCAGTATGAGAGTATAGTAATGGATGGCTGGTGGAGCCAAATAATGAATTATTGTCTTTCTGAAGCAAGGAGTAAGCAGAGGAGGAATTATAGCTCAGATTCATTCTGCTTCCCAAGGCTACTTTTAGATGAGGTACCTTACATCCCATCCCTTGTTCAGGGTTGTACCAAGAGTCATAACCAAACCCTAAATATTTTCCAGGTGTCTGAGGCATAAGGTACTACAGTAGTTCCTTGAAATCCCTTCACGTTTTTAAAATCTTAACTATGTTGCTATGAGAAGCTGTTACAATTAGCTAATGCTCTTATGAACCTGATATGATTCTCTGTTCTTTTAAGAAAAAAAAATATATATAAATCTATACATATAATCGTATGGTGTGAAAAATCAGTAGTTAAACTAATGCTGTGGCTGTGGAATAAGAAGCCCCAGAGCTAGCTAGAAATCTGAGCTGCTATTTTCTTCATAACTCATGCCATTGTGCTTCCGGATTTCATGGGTCTGAAATCAGTGTGTGTTCCTGCCTGCCATATGTGCTGCAGTACCTGTGTGCCGCACTGTGAGCTGAGGGCTGAGCATTGCTCTTGATTTCCAGTCACTGCTTAATTTCCTTGCAGCAGTGCCTCTTCATTTCCTTGCTATTGCAAATGTAAGTCAGATCCTGACTGTTATTGTAGCATATATCTTGTGGCTTATTAATCATAAGCATGTATAGATGAGACCTTAATCCTCCTTTATCCTACACGCATGCACCGGGTGCTCTTCTGACTGAGCTCAAGGTTATCTATCTAGAAATTATAGATGCTCAAGCCATAAGCATTTGTGCTGCTGTGGCTTAAAACTTAAATAATAAAACAGCATAGTGCTTTTAGCCCATTACCATAAAATAATATTTTTGATAAGAATGAAGAGACATGGAAAAAGCATGAAATAGAGATGGAAAGTCATGATACACAAGAAAGAAATAAGAGGGAGCAGTGCAGACAGATTGCTCAAATATGGTCATCAAAATAAACATGATAAAAAATTATAGCTTCAGGATATTCCCAGTGATAGGCAGAGAAATAAATACGTGCCACATACACAGGAAGGCACTAGAGGCAGCTCTTTGGGGCTGGGGCTGGGGCTGTGTCTCCACCATCTATGTGTTTCTGTCATCTTTATTCACCTGGTGCCAGGTTATGATGCCCAGCCTCACACTGAGTAGTGCCTCGCTCCCCAAGTAATCTTATTAGTTTCAATGCAAATATGTAGAGGGTAAAATACTAGTCTGTGTGAGTAAGGGTGGCAGAAGGGTCGCCCTATGTGTATGTACAGTACCTGGCAACAACAACAGTAAAGAAAAATGTGATAGGCAGGACAGCAAAACTTTAGCTATGAACAAGTATTTCAGTGTAGATTTAACTGAAGGATTTACTTAAGTCACATTCATTGTAAGGTATAATCTTAACACTGACACCCTGTGTGTGTGCAGGAACTACTGGCAAGAACTAAGATCGCACAGTATATGACAGATCTTGCTGCCTGGGTTGATAATAAGCAACAGTAATACTGTCATGATTATTATTTCATGTTTCAAAAAGTCTAACCTCACATCAAATGTATATTTTTCTGTTGTACATCTTACCTGAGGCTATGTAAACCTCACTTAGCCACTCCTGTCTGTCTCTGACTTGGAATGTAACTTAATGATTCACTGTCTTGCCTTGACTAACGTGTCAGCCTACAGAATGTGCCCTCTCATGATTGTAAGACTCGTTTAACCTCTTAGGAATAGTAGAAACCCTGACACATGATGTGTCACATAATCTATCAGGATGCAAGAGAGATATCTGGCCACCCCATCTCCATAAATCCTTGATCATCATAGAATGGCTGTCATATCTCACTGCAGAGATCATAATTTAGGGTTTGCTTTGAGCAAGCTGTAGTACACCTTGCATTTGATATCTCAGTACAAAGCACAGTTCCTTATACCAGACTTACCTGACAGGAAGGTATTACTACAACTACTTGTATTTATTCTGAGAAAGACATCCATTCAAGGATTTCAAACAGCTTTAAAAATATTCTGTAATAAAGCCTCACAGCACCCCTGTGCAGTAGGCAGGTATCATTATACCCCTGTTTCAGATTGCTAACCCGAGGCTCAGAAAGATCAATGGATTCACCTGAGGTTAAGAGACTTATCCGTGTAGTTAGTCAGTGAAAAAGCTGGGAACATCCATCTTAAACCTTTACTCCCCACACAATGCTGTGACCCTTAGACCACAATTTCTTTCAACAGAATTATCAATAACAAACCAGGAAAGCCACAAGAGATGATATTATTGAAGACAATGTGGAAATTCTGGAGTTCTGAATACAAAAGTTTCAAAGAAGGTAATGGGCTTTTTCCTAAATGCAATCTTCTGGAATGAGTTGTTAGCTCCTATTCAATTCTATCAATGTTGGTGCCAAAGGAGAGAGGGGAAGAAGTGTATATACTTTGGAAGAAATATAAAGTGTAGGTGAACCTGACCACTGGTGGCAAAACATTGTAGTAGTTTTTTGTGTAACCATATAGCAGAGGCCACTAGCCATGCACCTGTTTTCAAGGTCATTGTCATTTCCAGTCCAAAGCCCTGATTTTAAAAGTTCATAATTAGATCATAAAATATGTGAACTTGAAACAGGAACTGACACGAGCCCAGCAGCAGGTTGGGCAATGCATATGCAGTTGGGAGGAGATTTTCAACACTGCTCCCGTGGGGACTTAACTCTGCTCCCATTAATGTCAAAGGGAATTCAGTGGAAGCAGACTTGGCCAGTGGCTGAGTGCATTGGAAAATCCTACCTTGCAAATTTTAAAATGACAAGAAACATTTTTGCAAGAATTTTGTTGCCTTATTTTCACCCATCCAAATCATGTTTCCATGGAAACCTGACCAGAAAGTTGGCTGGTCAAAGGCAAACAGGGAATGGACATTCCCCTTTTTAGATTTCGACACCTGAAAACGGTCGGGGGTTATTGCAAAATATGGACTTTTTGTTGCGTTGGGGCTCCTCAAGTATCTCCGAACACTCACTGAGTTCAGTCATTACTGTATATGTACTATGCACATAATAATATGCCTATATTTAAAAAATAAAAGTGATTTAAACAAAATATGATTTCTCTGTTGCTTAGCCTGAACTTTGCAGTTCTGGCTGAATTGCACAGGTCATAGATTAGGAACAAGGGGTGTGTGCAAAAGTTGCATAAAACTCATTTTTACAGTCTGCTGCTGCCTTTGATATTACTTAGAGTAGTCTTCTGGCCATACCTCCATGCCAGCACCAGTGATGGCTTGGACTCACTATGCTAGCTCTATCTGGATACATAGGTATAACATCATAGATCTGGTATCTATATGAACACTAGGAATCAAGTAAGGCACGAGACTTGTGGGATAGGCTATATATGCCCACATTGATGCATGTGGTCATGTGTTATGGTGTGAAGTGGTACATATATTTGTCATAAGTATGGGTATACCTATCAATATATAGAAATAATAGCTTTTATTTTAAATATATAATGCTATATATGGGCAATTCATAGAGTAAACAAATCACCTCACAACCCTTGGATACTTCATAAGTATCTGTCCCACTGAAGGCAGATAAGGTACTAGCCAGGGCTAGTTATACGGTATGATCTCATAATGGGAAATACAAAGCAGTACTTTCTGAAACAATGCAACCAGTTCAGTCCATCAGTATGATTTGATACAGAATGGCTTTCCCAGAATTAGCCATGGAACTTCCTGCAGCGACACTATGGTGGCACCACACCCTGGACTGTAGAGTAAATTCAATAATCAAGCATCCAACATTTGGAAAAAAGTCCATTAGTCCATGAACTTCCTGGCTGTGTTTAAATTGAAAATCTACCATACTTACTCAAATATAAGATGACCTTGACTATAAGATGACCCCCTTCTGTAATTATATTCTATATGTGGAAAATTTATACATTTGATATAATTTTCCAGGCACAGAATCCAGTTATTGGAGGTTTGCCTTGAAGCTGTCCCCCTCCCACTGCTATAGCAGGGAAAATAAATTTGAGGGGTCAGGTAGTCCCTTTGCCCTTCCTCCCCAACTTCTTCCCCTGTAGCCCCTTCCCCGCCTCCTTACTCTCAAACCCAGCTGTCCCTGCGCACATGCAAATGGAGAACAAATCTGCAAATCCAACCTTGAAATAAACATAGCCATAGCAATGCACATACAGTATGGATAGTCTATGGTATAGACCTAGTTCACTCAGAAATTTGGCATTTTACCTTTTTTAAAACTGCTGCAATTTTTAGCACAGGTACTTCATAAACACACTTTTAAGTAGCGCTTTAGCACCTACTTAGAGGGAGTACAAAGTATTTTTTTAAGAAAGATATATTTCTATATATATCTGTCTCATGACCATTCCAGTTCACTTGCCAGTCTGTAACACATGTATAAAGTCAATCATCATTATCCTCATTACAATAAGAGCAACCGTGCACCCATGCACCCGTTGTTGTCTTCTTTAACCATCACAAACACACAAAACCACCTCCACTCCCTCCACTCCCCCCTACCCTACCACCCCTTGGTTTCTTTCCCCAGTCCTTAATCTATGCTGTTTTCATCATCTTACTCTTCTTTTTTCCCAGTCCTTAATCTATGTCATCTTCCTCTTCTTTGTTGTCACGACCATCATCCTTGTTGTTATCTTCTCTGGGGAGGGTCTTGTTCCTGAATAGTCAGTGCCAGCCTCTTCTCTTCCAGGTGTCCTCTGCTGTCTTCTCAAAGCACTGGGACAGGGTACCCAGAGAGGTGGTAAAATTTCCATCCTTGGAGGTTTTTAAGACTCAGCAATACAAAGCTTTGGCTGGGATGATCTAGCTGGGGATGGTCCTGCTTTGAGCAAGGGGTTGGACTACATGACTTCCTGAGGTCCCTTCCAACCTTCATTTTCTATGATTTTATTATTCTATGATTCTCATCATCAAAGTATGCATGATATTAGTTCAAAGCCAAAATGCTCATGATTTACCGTAGAGTTAATTAGTCTGGGCCCTAGCAGAGACAACAGTGTTTCAAGCCACGGTGACCCCACAGCCAAGCACTACTCAGTATGCGTGTGTACGCCACATACCCCAAAACTAATATATATTAGTGCCGCCAAAAAATCAATGTGCTAGTTAGCCCCCAACTCATGACTTGAACTGGGTGTTCTTGTCATGAGTCTTGGGATGCTCCAAACATGTATACGCAGATAAGGCACAGGGCAGCCTGATCTGGCTTCACCTTATGGAGGGCAGGGCCACACTAATCATATGTGCCAGGCTGAGAGAGAGGCTGACAGAGGGATTCTCAGTAAAGTGTTTGGGGCTCCATTTGGTGATGTTCGCTAGGTGTTTAAGGATGTTGAAAAATCCAGACTCATTGGAAATGGGAAAGAAAGATGCAATTCAGCTGTGAAAGTGCAGAGAAAGTTGAAATGTATGCAGTGTAGTAGTTCACCATGATCTGGAAAAGAGTTGGTACTGAGGGGAGACTGCATTCAGTGGGCACTACCATATGACTTATGTGCTTTAGGTGCACTGACTTATTCTTCTGGTAGGAGTACAGCTTTTTGTAGGAGTCAGCCTGCCTGCAGTGCAAGGACTTACACGTAGGATGCGTGCCATGGCTTTGGGACTATCTGAAGCCCCAGGCTACAGAGTTTGGGAGGTAGGATACTTGGTGGTGGTAAAACCATGCAGACTTGAACGATTGAGCTGTGCTTGGCTGATAGAATTAGGAACTGATTTGGCCTGAGACACAAAATTAAAAAAAAAAAAATCAGCATGTTTGCCCCTATGGGCCATGTGTTTTATAGTCATGCTCAGTGCTGGCTGCATGTAATGATCTTACTTCCATTCCTGAGTACATGTTGCTTTAGCAGCGGTTCAAAGATAGGCAAAGTTTTTAATGTGGTTTCTTTGCATATGAATGCAAGACAAGGGCCTTTTTTTCCCCATGTTGATTGGTGAGGGGGGAAGCCTTGTCTTATACTTGAGTAAATACAGTTATTATATCAATTTTAAATCCTGGAATATTTTGTTCTTTCACCTATGCAGAACTCTTCACCAGTTCCCATCTGTTTACAACTTTTTTTATTGAGAACAAGCTGCAAACACATTTCTATGTTTGATATTCTTACTGCTGCTACAAACAGACCATGCCCACTTGCTGTACCAGTCATTAAAAACTCACTAACATTTTCTCCAGGCTATCTCTGTGCTGGTATAAAATTAAAATTAAAAACAATATAGAGCCGTTGTATTTGTAGCACCTCCTAGAAACTGTCTTGTGTTCCTTCTACTGCTGCAGCAGTTAATTTATCATGTTGCCAGAGCTCAATGGCTCATGGTCATGCAAGCAAACTTAGGAAGAAGGGTTGTACTCTTGTGCTTTATTTTAAACTAACATGAATACTTTAAGTGCTCTTGACTTCTAGTTATAGAAATCCTAGAAGCCTTGACATCAGATTCAAAAGAAGCTCGCCATGTGGACAGAAGTAAAATGCCAGAACAACTTTTTAAAATAACAGTATGATAACCTGAAGGCAAAATAGGGGAACATTAGAATAAACTAGTAAGAAGCAATGAAAAAGAATGACCCATCCAGCTAGCTGAAGTAAAACCATTTCTACAGAAGCAGCATTTTGGCACATATGGACTGGAAACTTGAAAGAGGACAAATACACCAGTCAGGACGCCTGGGTTTCATCTCCAATTATGGACTTTTGGGATGTGTGACCCTGGGCAAGTCCTGTAACTGCTCTCTGCCCATTCTGTTCAACAGAGGTTGTTACACTGTGCTCATCACCATTGTTTCTGAGCGCCTTCCAAGTCATGTATTAACATCTGTCACATGTTTGTTCTTTCTTTCTCTCCCCAAGGGAAGCAGTGTATGCAGGTGAGTGGGTCTGGATTTTTCAGATATAAATACACATACACATGTGGCTATATGCTGATGTTAAAGAAGGTGAGGTCAAAGAAAAGCACCTTGCTCTTGGAGCAGAAGGTTGCTGAAGTCTGATGTTCCTTAGTTCCGGGTCCTGGGTCAGTCTCCAAGGAAGCTGTATCTCCTGTGCAAATGAGCTTTATCCTTATAGTAAAAAGTTACTGAAGCAAAGTTATTCATCATGGTCTTTGTCCTGGAGCCTTAGACAATTGCTTTGAGGCCACAGACCTATACCACTGAGCACCACACATATAAGAACAAAGACTTTGAACATGATTCAATATTCCATGGGATGGCAGTGGGAAAATGTTTTTTTTTCTGATGGCCAATATCAGAAGGAGAGGGGCTGTAGCATCCTATACCAGCTGGAGTGTCCTAGCCACTAAAGTCTTATGCCCAAGTATATTGTATTAGTGTTGCCCAACACTGAGATGTGTTGCAGGCATGAAGACCAAAACTAACTCATCAGTTGCTGAGATGGTTCAGTCTCCTAGCTGATTGGAGACAGCAGAAAACAGTATTATGTGAGAGCTTAAAACTAGTAAGGAATTCACCTGAAGCCCTATATTGCAGACTGAACTGACAAACTGTTGCCAAAGATAATCAACCAAAGGAGACCATCCTGTCTTTCATGCTCTCTGCTGCCCAATGAGTCTGTTTTGCTCGGGTGCATATTGCCAGCATGTGAGCCCAAGCTGTCTAACCAGTTCATGTACAGGCTGCATACAAATATTGAATAGGTCCTGAGAGAGGATTGGTCTTTGTGGGACTACGAGCAAGGGGGTTTGGTAGAGCAGTCCAGTAGTGGTCATGCAGTTTCCCTCACTATTCATTGTGCATTTCCCTCTAGGAAGGAGTTAAATCATTTTAGCACATTTCCCTGGATCATGTCATCACTCTCAGGGAGCAAAGCAATATCTTATGGTCAACAGTGCTGAAGGGTATAGAGAGGTCTAAAAGGATGGGACATCTGCTTTCTACCTTGTGACAGCAGGAGATCATGTATCAGTGGCACCAGTTGTTTCAGTTGCAGGTCCTGGTACAAATCAATATTGTACCAAGTCCAGGATGTTACCAGTAGCTATATATTTATTGCTTCAGTATTCCCATCTTCAAAATGGGGAAAATAATACTTACCCACCTTTGTAGTGCACATGGAGTTGTATAAAATGGAACTGTCAGGTGTCATTACTTGTAAAACGGTGACCTCTGCCCATCCCAGAAAGATATCTTTTTTTAAATTACTAGTTTATGAGAAGGCAAAGTATTTAAATACCTGAAAAGATTACACTTTAAAAAAAATATATCTTAACACTAAAATTAGTATTTATATCCTAGTTCTGGTACCTCCATGTAGATGCTGATAGATACTTTAATGTGCTGTTCTATCGAACTCTCCAAAGCATCATCCACATCTATGGGACACAATATGGACTTCTGTTACTTTTAAATAGTTCTTAGGGGAATAAAAGGAATAGCTGACTTTCCCACTAACAGTGTCACTGCATATATTTTCTTGCTCATGTATAAATCAAAACCTTTGGACCCCCCACATTTTTTATGTTGAATTCTTAAGACACACCGGCAGTATAAATGATGCCTGTAAATGAGTGTGTGTCCAGGGGAGCACGGCAGAATATAAATTGTGTAACTCCTGCTGCGAGTCTGGAACAGAAGGACCCATGAGATAAAGTATGTAACAGGAAGATGTAAGCCAAAACAACTCTCCCTAACTCTAATTTACCTCTATGGACATCTTCTGTCCCTTACTGTGACTGCTGCACCCACACTGACTCTGTTATATGGTGTCGTCTTATATAAGAGGAACAGAGGTTAGAGGCTAGAGCAGTGATTCTCAAACAAGTGCCTTAAGATCTTTCCAAGGGTGTCCCAGGGTGCTACGCAATGTTAGTATGGTTAGGTGTGCAAACATGGTTCACAAGATAAACCCAGAAATTTCAAGCAGAAATCCATAGTGTTAAATACATTCTGACCTGTTGTGGTCTTTCTGAGTTCTTTGCAGCATAAAAAACGACTCTTATTATTTTTCCACAGTCAGAACATGAGTGAAAACTAAAAGCTAGCATTTTCCAAGGGGTGCCTTGAGTCTAACAAGGAGTGCCTTAAAACGAAAAAGGTTGAGAACCACTGTGCTAGAGGGAGACATAACGTTAGATGGGCTTAGAGGTTTCTGACATTATTGAATCCTGTTTCATCCATCATACTGTTGATGTAATTGTTAAATGAAAGTATTCCACTGAAATCTGCAAGTCTTCCACCTTTCCTAAAAATACGATGACTTTTTTTGTACCCTTATATGGCCTTAGACCAAGCAACTGTCTGTCCCTTTACTAACCTGTAATTTATATCACTGTTTATCTCTCCTCTGAATTTTGACTCAGATCATTCTAATGTGGTATTTGGGGGAAAACCTGCAGGGCCTGAACACCTGATCATCCCGGATATGTCAAGCCTCTTTATTGTTTTGCAATGATGTGGGAGTGCAGTGACATGGCAGTTACAGTTCATCCTTTCAGGCTTGGAATAGGGATTGATCAAAGACTGCACAGGAGCTGAAATCCCTTCTACCTGCTGGTAGAATCCAAATTTAAAGCAAGTCACTTGTCACATCGGTAAATTGCTGTTTCCATAGATGAAGGAGATGTTTGCAATGCGCACATGTGAACTTCAACTATTGCTTTTTGTGTTGCACTAGTCAGACTGTTCATGCAGAGTTTTTCATTTTGCATCTAATTATCAATATGGATTTAATTCTCTGTTCCTGTCAGGCAAAATTCCCATTGCCTCCAGTGGAAATTCCTTCATAAATGCCTCAAGTAAAATTATTGAATACATACATGCATGTCGGTTAAAATGCTGAGGATGTTAAAATTGGAGGGACGCCAACACCAAGTATTTGTAAACACTTTGTAAATGATCCAATTTTCCAGAGCATCTGTTCATGAATCATTTGCCAACCTTCTGGATCAGATACAGGTTATTCAAATAGCTATTTCTGTAAACCAGAGAGAGTCAATATGACTTAGGTCCTACTATTAAAAGCAATTCTCAACTGCTTAGCTTTGATTACTCAGCTGCTTGAAAGAATAGAAACTGTACTCATAAAAGTGCCTATTATATTATTTTTGTTAAGACAAAAGTTCTGCAGGTTATAAACTTTTAACACCACATTTTAACCAGTATTTATTCCTTTGGAAAGAGAAGCCCAGTCTTATTAAAGAAAGAAGAGTGTTGTTATCCAATCACAATTAATATGCAGTAGTGCAAGCTCATAATATTCAGGATTTAAACAAACTTGAGATATTTCAAACCACATTTTAGAAAATGGAGCCTTTGCAGATTATTGTTTAAAGCATGGATGGTATCATTTAAGCCCCTCTTTTCAATATGTAGACTTGAGAATATATATCAAACAGTACAAAGTTATAAAACTAAGCATGGAAAGCCATTCTTGTAAATCATCTTTCCTGTGCCAATAATATATGTAAGAAAAAATGTAATGTGCTCTTATAGATATTCCTTTCTCTGCAGTATTTTAATCCTGTAATGCCTTGCTGATGTTAAATAAAACCTATTTGTGTTATCCTTAAGGAAAAATCCTCTGCCTAGTGTCTACCTCCAGTAGTTGAATGAGATCAGAGCAGGTGGGTGTGTTGGGACAGGGTGAAGGGACTCTTCTTTCCATCTCTCTTATTCTACCTCACTTCAAGGGATGTCACTCATTTCAGTCCCAAAGCTACCTACATTCCATAGAAATGTGGTGTCCACTCTCTTTTAATTTGGAAATAAAAAAACATGAAGCAGAAGTTGGAGAAGGAGTTCTTCATGGTAAAGGAGTGAACTCTGCAGCATTTTAAAGTTCCTGCATTCCTAATTATTTCATCCTTCATTGTGGGCACATGAAGGAATTCCAAACCAAATGGATTTTCATTCAGCTTCCAGGGCATGATTCTGCAGCCACATCCACTGATATCCTGGAAGCTCCAGGGACAAAGAGATTGCAGGAATTGGCCCCAGCTTAAGGCAAGGGAGTAATTTTACATATCATTTCCATCCGATTTCCATTATTCTCCTTTATTTGAATGCATGCTTAGTAACTTTGCAGATGATACCAAGTTGGGTGGATTTCCAGGCACTCTGGAGGGTAGGGCTAGGATCCAGAATGACCTGGAGAAGCTGGAGAAATGGTCCAAAATCAATCGGATGAAATTCAACAAGGACAAGTGAGATACACTTGGGATGGAATAATTGTATGAACAAATATAGACAAATATGGGAATGATTGACTAGGTTCCAGTACTCCAGAGAAAGACCTGAGGTTTACATAACCTCAGTCTGAATATGAGCCAACAGTGTGCCCTTGTTGCAAAAAAAGTCAAGAGCATACTGGGTTATATTAACAGGAGTAAATCAAGGGAAGTGATACTTCTGCTCTATCAGCACTGGTGAGGTTTCACCTGGAGTAGTGTGTCTAGTTTGGGGCCCCACACTTCAAGAAAGACATGGCCAGATTGGAAAGAGTCTGGTGGAGAGCAACAAAAATGATTAGAGGCCTGGGAAGCATGACTTATGAGGAAAGGGTGAAAGCACTAGGGGTACTTAGTCTGGAGAAGAGAAGACTGAGGGGGGATTTGATAACATTTTTCAAATCTCTGAAGAGTGGTTACAAGGAGGATATAGATAAACTATTCTCTGTGACTGCAGGGGACAGAACTAGGAGCAATGGCCTCAAGCTGCAGCAGAGGAAATGTAGGTCAGAGATTAGGAAAAGCTTTATCACTGTAAGGACTGTTAAGCATTGGAACAGGCTACCCAGAAAGACTGTGGAATCTCTCTTCTTGGAAATGTTCAAGAGCAGGTTGGACAGACACTTGGCTGGGATGGTTTAGTCAGGGATGATCCTGCTTTGATGAAAGGACTAGACTAAATGACCTTCTGAGGTGCCTTCCAGCCTTGGTTTTCTAGGATGCTATGATTTTCCTATTTTATTTTATTCACTTCCTACAGAATATATGATTTCCCCCTCAATGAGAAAAAAAATCAAATGCAAATTAGTGATCTCCCCAAAACTGAGGAAAGAGCAGTTGGTTGCTAAAGTGCCATCACTGCCAGGTACTCTACAACACCTTTCACCTCTCCGTTCACTTTATTTTTACTTCTTAGATAGTACTGACCATCCAAATGCCGCTCATCTTTCTACCAAAGTAAACGCAAGTAAACCTGATGCTTATTTAGGTTTGGAGGCTGGAGCCTGCTTAGACTTGCATGCTGATTGCAAAGCAGCAGATAGAATGATTACTCCAGGAAGTTTATCATACTCTGAGGGGAAAGCTTACCAATTAGGGAATCTATTTTAATGCATTTATGGCCTGGTTTTCAAAGGTCCTGAGCACCTCCACCGCACCTCTGAAAACCAGGCCACAGCCCCTTGTTCATGGAAACACGACTGTCAATGCATTCACAGTAATATCTTCCTGCACCAAAGGCATCAGTGCATTTTTTTTTTATGGAGAAACAGGGAATTGGAAAGCTGAGAACAAGGTTTAATATATATCTAGTCTCTTTCACATAATGCAACAGACCTGAACCTGCAGGCTGGGTGGCTCGCAGGTCAGTCTGCATTTAGGGATGAAAGAAGCAGCCACAGAAACACACATCGAAGAATACATCATGTGGTATTATTGGATCCTACTTCAGTTTCCTGTTGCTGAAGGCTTGTTTGTATAACCCCTCGCACAGTGGGACCCCAGTTCCTGTCGGCAGGATTGTGCCAGTAGGCCTAGTAGTAACGGAGGCTCCCATCTTGTACCAAGACGGAAGAGCTGAGGCAGGGAAAGGTGTTGGGCTAGCCCTGTCTGCCCTCTGTGTGGATCTCTTTTTGATGTGAAGCCGGTAACGTTTGCAGGATTTGGCCCATTGTGTCGAGGTGTGACTTTTCTGATGCAATTGACCCTGTCCCAATTTACTAAATTCCTCATTTGTTTGCCTTCTTCCTAATAATTAGAGCTGTGAGAACTTGGGAAACCCTGCCTGGCAAGTGAGCTTACTGGGAAGAGAAGTCTGCCTCAGGGAGATTTTAATCAGTCAATGGAGAAATTGCCAAAAAAGCCCAACAACCCATAAATGGGCTAATTTTGTCACAAGGACAAAACTCTCTCCCTTTAGTCCCAGATACATAAATGAAACATAACATCTCCATCAGATGCCAACCACTTAAAGACAAAGCACAGTACTTATGAATTACATCATGTCTTAGATAAATAATGAGATGACATATGTGAAAATAGGCATTTTTAAGGCAGTAATTCTGATTCTTCTGTCTTATGTCAGTGTAAGCCGGGATAACTGTAGTTAATTTAATAGAAAGACATGGGTATAAACCAGGCAGCGAGGTCCAGCTTTTAGAAATACCTGTCAGATTTTCCATATCTTCATCATAGTGATGGGTACCGGTTTCTCTCTGTGTGGCGCTGCCATTGCTGATATGTCATCAGTCTGCAGCTCCCTGCTAGGAGCCAGTTTCGGGCACAGAAAATGGCACTCACCAGTTGAATGCATGGGCCCTAAGAAACTTCTCAGTTACTGAAAAGGAAGCACTGCTTTAAACATTAATTTAACAATGGTAATGACTTCATTTTCTTCAAGTAATAAAACGTGTTGAACCTTACAACTTGGGGAATGTCCAATTGCCCACATGTTCAAATGGAGCCAGATTCTGATACCTTTTAGTGGAGTAATGCCCTACTCCACAAGTAACCCTATTCCGTCAGTGGGACTAACAGTGCAGCAGCATGAGCAAGAGTATCAAAACCTAAGCTACAGAGAGCTGTATTTTCTATGCCTCAAACTATTGATTGTCAAGATGGCTTTGTGTTACTAGCACTATTTCTGCACAGCGAAATTCCCATTGAGTTCAAAGTGGTAACGGTATCACCTGGGGTGTGTTTTGTGACATACTTTCCTTTGTAAATGGTAAGCTGTAACTAAAATAACTGTTACATGACACCGGGGTTTCTCTTGACATGCTCCTTGGCTCTGTGTATGCACCAGGCATCTTCTACTTTGGCCTTTTAAGCCTCCATACATCCCAGTCTCTGCTTGGGGAGGACGTATGGGCTTGTGGCTACCACCTGGTGGACTTCAGTTCTGTTCTTGCCTCACTCAACTATGACCTTGAGCAAGTCACTTAATGACTTTGTGTCTTAGTTTTGGCATCTCTAAAACAGTGGTAATAAAACTTATCCATCTCACTGGAGTATTATAAGGCTAAATTAATTAATGTTTATAAAGCACTTTGAAATCCTCTGATAAAAGGTGCCATGGAAATGTACAGCATATTTTTAGATGCACATAAAAATACCCTATTTTAAATGACTTCTTCATATACCAGGCTTGTTCTGAGCTTTATTATTTTATCAGCCCTGCTAGACAGTAGTTGTTCTGACTCTGCTGCTTATTAAGTTCTCTTTCC
>NW_005841905.1:1096397-1108278 GCF_000455745.1 Alligator sinensis
TGTCATCTTCCCATATGTATAGATTATAAGATTTTGGGGACAGAAGCTGTCTTTTCATTACATATATTCACAGTACCGAATGCAGCAGAGCTCTGGTTTTCTGTCGGAGCCGCTAGATGCTTCTGCAATAGAAGTAATAAATAATAATAATAGCACCTAGACTTGGAGCAATTTGAAATGCAAAGTGCTACCATTTTCAACTTGCTCTGCATCACAGACTTGACCAGGGAATTGGTAGGAAGCTTGTGGCCTACTTTCATTTGACCAGAGGGGTTTGTTCACCACAGTTAAAATCTGTAACGAGCCATTCATCACAAGCGCTGTGATAATTTAAAGATATGTTGATAGATATTGCCTGCCTGATGGGCTGTGTTCAGTTATCAGGACAAGAATATTTACATTCAGCTATTTGTTCCTCATTTGCGGTTCTTAGGGGATTTTGTTTGATTTACTGATCTTTTGTTCTTTGTTGGGAAAATTAATTATACAAAACGAGCTTGTTTGCTTAAAAACAACATGTTTCCATATAGTAGGTTGACTCGGTTGCACTAATGATATAATAGTGCACCCAAGACTGAACCCCCACACACAGATACTTGCACTTTATCATGTCATGTGCTACTAGGGCTGCTAGAAGTAGCAGGGACAAACCCTGCCTGAGAATTAAGGATCATGTTACAAAAGGAAGGACATTTAACTCTTTAGTTTCTCCATCAATAGCACCCCCCCCAAACACACCTCTCTTGGGCTTTCTGCCATTAAACCTGCCCCTGCAAACACAGTAAGAAAAAAAGGACTTCTGTTCCCGTACATATTTTAAATTAATGGCTCAGCCAGTCGCAGAGAGATGTGCAATTTTCAAGGAGCAAGAGGCCACAAATAATTTTGAATAGACAGCACCCTCTGATGCAAGAAGTAAAATATATTCTGATTCCTAAATGAATTGCTCAGCCACAACCTTTGTATTTTGTGTGCTGAAACATGACTAATTTTAAGATGGAAATATCCCATTTATTCACATGATCCAACACAAAGCTGTTAAGCGACATCATTGTAACCATGTTCTGTCTTTGACAAAGCCCATTAACCTGACCTTGAGGGTCCCCACAGCTTTGGATGAATAGGACAGATCTACTACCTCTCTGCTATGTCAATTTGCATATGAGACTAAAGATTATTCTCGTTTGGAAAATGTCTGGGTTATTTTTGTGTCATAGGTAAAAATGAAAGCAATCTTGTTTATGTTGCATATTTTAGGTACCTCAAGGGTTTTCACCTAGGCTTTTTGAAGGGAGAGCTACGTAGGAAAAAAATCAGTCTCGTAGTGAAATACCTTAGGGCTGATTTGGATCATCAGGGCAATTTCTTTCTTCTAGTTATCATTAACCTGCCTATGGTTGGTTTTGTGATCTTGATTTAAAGCCAATGAGGTCTCAAGTGGAAACCCCAGGTTAATTTTCTTGAGAGTCCTTGGAGTCCCTACTGCAAGTTCCCAACAGCATTATTATAATGTTTGAAATTAATTAGGGTGCCCATTTTTTAACCCAAGCAAACAAAAGTCTGGATCTATCTTAATTAGAAATAAAAACAAAATGATGCATATGGGATAAAAAGCAACCAATGCCTTAAATCACTGCAGTTACTACACTGTAGAACACCAATTGAAATATAATGTCTCATGTAGAAAAATAAACTTTCATGATGTTAGGTATAAAAATATAGATGGCAGGAATCTTAAATTAAGTATGATTTAAGTAGAGTGGCTTTGAATTTTACCTGTCAGAACAGAAAAACCATACTCTTTAGTACAACTGAGGCCCAGTTGCTCTCTCAATAACACTGGTTTCACTCTAAATCCTTTGAATGAAATGGAATCACACCCGTTTTACAATAGTTCAAATAAGATCCAAATCCTAATTCCAGTGTAAATGAGAGGAGAGCTGGGCACATAGTGTATCAGGAGGGAAACATGTAAGATGAGAGGTACAAGAATAATTTTAACTTGTATTTTGTTTTATATTTAAAAAATAGATTAAAATCTATAATTATCTGAATCACTGGGCGTGTCTACACAAGATGCTTACTGCACATTAGCCTAATAACACTGTGCAGTAGCATGTCATGGCAAAAACCATGCTAACAGCCTAGTGTGCCATGTTATTGCGCTAATGTGCAGCAAGCATCACTAAATAACCATGCACTGGTGCTACTGCGTAGTAACTCTAGGTACTGCGCATTTAGTACTTTATTAATCAAGTACTAACCTAAATGTACAGTATTTAAGGTGCATTAATGAACATGTATACCTGCCTACTGAGTGAAAACAGCATGTTGACTAATTGATCTAATGATGCCCCATTTCTCTGGTTGGAAAGAAACCAAGAATACTCTACGTTGCTGTCTTTTCAGCTAAATATTTTGTAGTGAGCAGTCAGTGAATTATTGTTAGTAATGCACAGTGAGAAAGTCCAGTGGAAAGCAGGATATAAATAGCGACTGGATACAAGACCAGTAACTGTGCAGGAAATGTTCTAAGTATGAGGTCCATTCCTTAGTAGATACACCATTGTCTTTCATCTGAGCCTCCTCAATCTTCCCTTTCTGATCAAAATAATCCACCATGACATAGTAAGCATGGAGCGAGTTTGTGGGAGACAGAAATAAATGGGTGTATAAAGAAGGTTTTGCCCCTTGTCATGAGGAACATAATCTACAATCCTTGGCTCGGTCTGTGTGTCTGCTACATCTCTTGTTCATCTTAACAGGATTCCTGTTGTTTCTCATTAGGGATAAAACACCTTGAAATAAGTTTTAATGTAAAAATAAAAGCACTTACAAAGAGGAAATAATATTTACTTCTCTAAAATCCTAACAAAGCTCAGGATAAAAAAACAAAGAGACAGATAGGAGCCAGATTACCACTGTCAGCAGTAGGAAAGGCAAAACCAGGGGGAAGGCCCTCAGTGCATGATCGTATTGGGTCTCTTTCACTGGACCTGCAGCACTTGTGGGTGAGATCGATTTGTCTCTTTAACCCCTGCACCGACATACACAAAGCTCGTCGCTGCTGACGTGATCGAACTCCCATTGGAGTCTTTCCGCTGACGTCACTCAGCTGGACGAGAGTCTGTGCGCCACGAAGGGTGTGGTTTCATGTACAATAACCAGAGCCCTGCAAAAGCGGACTGGGGGGAGATGTTTGCATGCAAACGGTCAGAGGGTGGGTTAGACAGGCCCCCTGAATGTGCGACCCAAGGGGTCCCAGATTGTTTGTTGTCTCTGTAATGCCTCACTCTCCCCAGTCTCCTTCCCATGCAACGAGATGGGGAGAGAGATGGGAAACAGGGTGAGTGGCCCTGGGCTTTATATCCACCAATAGTCATTAAACTGGGGTCTCCAAAGGCACAGGCAGCACCATCATTCCATTAAGCTGCTGTGCGTGAAGCTTTCATTGCGCTGGTCAGAGATGCAGAGCCTGGGCCAGGTTGTGATGACTTCAATGGGGTCGGGGGTGGGAAGAGAGATTCCCCCTCCTTCCCCTCCTCACCCGCCTGGGCCTTTTCAAATGGGCTCCCCCATTCAGAAGGGATTTCTCCACGCCAGGCCGATCAGGAGGATTAAAGAGCAATTAAACCCGATAAATTATCTGCCTGAAACGTTTTTTCAAAGTGTCCACTGTGCTGAGGCAAAGTCCCTGTCGCTTCATTTCCCCTGTGAAGGGGGATCAGGACAGATCAAACACCCAGAGACCTACTGACCTCCTCCTCCTTAGCTCAGGGTTAGCAACAGCCAGCAGCAGTAGCAACAGCAGTCCACTCTGTTCTCCTCTCCCTCACCCACCCACCACACCCCGACCAAATTAAATCAATCTTCTCCTCCCCTTCTGGAAGGGATTTTGGCTTTAGAAAATGCCGGAGGATGTCTTTAAAGCTGAACAAACTGCTCCACCCCCAATGCCCCCCACCAGCCACCCCAATAAGCAAAGCAGCAAACAAACCAAGAGAAGATTGGGTCTGCATAACATTAAACAAACAGCCCTTCCCTTAAAAGATCCTATAAATGTTTGTCCTAATTTTTTCCTGATTGAATGTTCTTTGGCTGCTTTTGTTAAGGCCACATTGGAGTCTCTCATCTCTAAAACTGTACAATATTCCCAGCACCCTCCGTCTCCTCGGTGAGAGCAGCTAAAGCAAGGGGCTTTAATGGCAATAACTTGGACTGTCACTTACTTAAAATAAAACCATCCCTACACTAGTCCTCAGGGATGTTCCAAAACACTTTACCACTTATAATAATGTCACTAGGGTCCTCTGAGGTAGTCCAGTAGTCTGTTTTTATAATGGTTCTTTTACTCTTCTCAGTTAAGGGGAGAGCCTTCCTATTTGTAATTTCAAGGTTATGCTTTTTAGATTTCACTAGCACGCATGTGGCCAACTATTACTCTTATTTAGGTCTGTGTCAATTCAGTGTGATGCCATTAGGGCCAATAAACTAAAGTATATCCTCAGTCACAGCGTAAAACTTTGCTGAGTGCAAGGAAATGGCACAGGTTTAATGGAGGGTAGGGTTTAACCCAACAGAGCAAAGCTAGATTTACACTAGTATAATTAGGAGCAGGATTCAGCCCTTTGGAATAATATATGAAGCAGCCAGTTGCCACACATCCCAGTTTCAAGGATTCCTTTCTACACCCTGTACAATCATCAGAAAATCTCAACTGTATAAGAAGGAGAAAATTAAAAAAGCCATTCTTTCTTGGTTTCGGGCTGCCTTAGAGCACCGGCACATCATGGCATTGCAGTTTGACCTGATATATTGCACAGTGAGGAAAAACTATGAAGCTTATGTTCTTCACCTGGCAAAGTATATGTAGAAGAAGACAGAGTGACAGCACTAGGCCCATGTGTGATGTGTACCTGTGCTGAACATGTGTGATACATGCATTATTTCAAAAGAATATTCTGTACCCAGCTCAACTGCAAGATGAGGCCCAAGCTTGGTTATTTTTCCCACATGTACCTGCCATTCCATTCCCAAACCTAAGAAAAGAGGCCAAAAATATTCTGATTGTGTTTCAGTGGAATCTTCCATGTAAGAAAACTCAATGCATTTAAGATGATACACCCATAAGTGGGGAAAACAATACTCTGTGGAAGCATGGAAAGATGCCATACATGCTGCCCCACCATTGACTAGAGATCTTTCAGAACAACAGAAGAAAATGCTGCAGAGACAAAAGGAGCTTAAAATTGTCCATCTCGTAACTGAAAACAACAGTAAATCACATCAGTGAGGTGACGTATAAGACTTACAGGACTACCTTTTTGCAACATAGGTCTTACATGCACACACACATTTGCAAGCACAAAATGTTATCATGTTTATCATCCAAGTTGAGCAAGCAAAGGAGAGGTGAGGCTTGCACAACCGTATTTTGCACATGCTAATGGAACCCAGCTCTCAATTTCTACTGAGAATATTATCAGTGTACAGCAGTGTGTACATCAGTATTAGAGATATCTAATATGAGCACAGCTGTATGTCCCAAAGTGTAATTCACGGATTGGTGTAAAGCTTGCTCATTTTTACCATCAACTCCAGGTCCCTCCTGTTGGCAAATGGACTGCCTGATTGAAGTGGCATACACTTTTCACTTCCTCTGGCTAATAATAGTGGCACCGACTATGTACATCTTTACAAAGGAGTTGAGTTCTTCACAAGGCCCAGCCCCCTAAATTCCTACTTTCTCAGTCTGAATTTGATGGACTGTGCTGGATGGCACTTGTATGTACAATCACATGAACCAGCAAATGGGCATATGTTTTCTGAATCTCTAAGTGTCTCAGGCACAGAATATCAGATGCTTGCATTTGAAGTGTGTTTACCTGTAAAACTGTGTTTGACATGAAATAATGATACATAATATTGTAAAGTTGCATAAGTATCCCTTTCACTCTGCTAATTTACTGGCAGCCTTTTCACATAGCTGAGAATATCAAAATAGCATAAGGTTTTAAAAGAGCATAAATTCTGCATCTGGACATGTCCTGTAAAGGTTATACCTAGAAAGAGAAGCAGTCGACTGCAAATCTAAATCTAGCTACTCTGTCAACCCCTGAAGCCGAAGTGGGTAAATATCTCAAGAAAATATCCATGAATATTCACTCAAATAAAAGATAGAATTTGCTTTGGTAGTGTTCATGCCTCTTCCATTTGGGTACTGTCATAGAAAGGACAGGGTAGGAAATTAAATACTTGGCTGAAACATTCATAACAAGAGATACGTTAAGCAAATATTAAAAAAAATATTCCTTGAAATTTGAACTGTTTCCCTTACTGTACAAGTAAAATCCATGCAGTCAGGGAAGAGAGTGAATGCCACGACCTCTGTGTCCAATCAGAACTAAGCAATACAGCTCAAAGTCTGAAATACCAAATCCTCCCAAGGAACTTCTTGCCAACCCTCTATGGACTGAGAACTATCTTAGAATTTCTCCAGACACATGCCCATGCAACAGCTAAATCCCACATAAGCTGTAGGCTCTGATTATAACTCACTTCAGCTCATAGTGGGGCATTGGCCTTAACTCTGTTCAATGGGTCTTGTTCTGGCTCTCTACTTAGCAATGAAACATCACCCAAGCCCAAAAAGAAGCTAAATTCTTCCACTAAATCGACCTTGCATTATTTGTTCCCCTTTCCTCTGGGGGAAGTTGTAAGAACTGATGTCTGCAACGTACTTTGCAGTCTTGAACAGAAAATGTTCTCTAACTGTGACTATGCTGCTAATAGTCCTAGAATTTTCTCCTACAAATCAAGCATTGGGAGTGATAATGAAGGGCAGGCGGGTCGTTTGCTGTGACTTCTTTCTAGTCCATGCTCCAGGATAGGTACGGGAGAGAATTCCAGTACTTCTTGTAGAGAAGAGATGTCCTTATGGATGCAAAGCACTATAAAAGTATACGATAAACAATAACTACCAACAACAGTATCTAGCAACTTGGGCAGGGAGTTGGAGGTAAGCAACTCCACGATGCCAGTTCTGGCACTGTGGCAGCCTTCTGGCGAAACCCCTCTCTGCATCTGTGTCCTGGACTCTAAAATGGGACCAGTCAAATATGACTTCCCAGGAACATGATGAAGATTGTTCAGTTAGTGTTTGTGCAGTCTTCTGAAGAGGCAAAACCCTGTAGAAATGCTAATTGTATTATACTGGGCACACTTTGTGGCAGTGTATAATATTAAAAAATAGCTCTTCCGCTGTACAGGTTAGGGCACTCACCAGCAGAAATGTTTTGACCTGGAATAGGTGCACCTATTGAAATATTTTTAGACAGGAGATCAATAAGTGGGTGCTGCTTGTAAAGCCAATCATATTCTCATGGTCTCTGGGGAAAGAGAGCCTGAGAAGAATCCCTCTAATGTAAAAATCATGTTTAGTATAGGGATCTATCCCTGATTATTACAGAAGAAGACAGGGAGTGATGGGAGTTCAAAGTACAGACCAATATAATTTTTTAAACTATTCCCACTGGAAGTGCCCCAAATTCTTTCTAGTTCCTTTGTATCTGGGCACCTACTGGCATGCTCTAGAATGCAGGCTCAGACCAGCTACATAATGCAGTCAATACTGATTACTGGGGAGGTAGATGGTCTCTTCAGGTATAGAACTAGGAGTCAGGATCTGGATTCTCTGGGTAAGCCAGTATTCTGCACCAAAGTTTCCTCACCTGTAAAATGGGGATAATAACATTATGAGGCTTATTTCATGAGGCTTACTTCGCCAATATTCACAAATGGCTTTTTGGTCTTCAAATATAAAATAGCATTGAGGAAGTGATAGAGGTTAAGAAAACTCAGGTCCAGTTCTCACCTCTGGAAAATCAGATAACACTGCCATGGGATAACCACATGCTGTAGAATTCATGACCTTTCTGCAGCCTGCTTTGGGGGACCTTACCACAGAATTTTGGCTTAACATTCAGACCAGTTTGGGGGACTTCAGCTAGAGGAACGGTTCATTTGGATTGTATCCAGGATCTCATGGAAAAGATCCTTGCTACGCACAAAACGTGATGGCACTACCATACCTGAACTAGTCGTGGGAATCTCACAACAGGTTCCACTGCACCATTTACCTTGAGTGCAAGCTCTTTGGGGGATGGGACAGTCATTTATGTTTCATGGCAGCATAGTGCTTACCATGGGCCTTGCTTCAAAAGTGGAGCTCTATGGCATTGCTGTAAAACCACTTCCACTAGTCATAATAACAACATTAATACTCTGGCACAATTACTTCCCTATGAAAATAATTGGTGTATTAACCTGGCTTTATTATGGCATTTTATGACTCCTTGTGGTTACATAAGCGCATTTAGGTTTCTTTTACGTAGCTTATGTGACCATATCTCTAGCTCTATTTGCATTTATAAAGATAGTATATATAACAGAGATGATAATTTCTTGACTTGTAGTATAATATGTAATGTCCTTTTGCATGGACTGTATATTTCTTTATAATAAAAGTAAGGATAAAGAGAGGATGGGAGGGAAAAGTGGATGTCCTAAATCCACACCATATTGTTATTCTTAAAAAGGGGACCACTCCTCTAGCACTGGCTTGAAGTAGTATAATTTCACTGCCTTCAGTGGAGTGACTCCTGGTTTACTGTTGGGTTATAGAAGGAGAAAGAGGCTTGCGCTATTTGCACTGCACTAGAAATTCAGCAAAGCTGCACTGTGCAGTGTATACCCACAGAGCTGGCAGGGGATCAGTCCGAAGGATGATCTATTTATTCATCATTACAACTCGATTCAATAAAAATGGGTGGGCATGAGATATACTTATAAACAGACAGGATATTTTATAGGTGCTCAGTGGCATGGGGGTCCAAAACTCTGGTTCTCATTCAGACATGGGCATGAGAGGTCCCTATGTACAAGTGTGTGAATGTCTACAACAGAAACAATGAGTAATCGTATTTACTATCATTAGAACAGTTGTTCTGGCAGCAGGAGTCTGGAATGGCATGTCTGGTTGGTATGGCTGGCATTTGTTACATGAATTTTTTTACTGAATGACACTGGCAAAACCTGACAACAAAGCAGTCTAATGTCATTAATTCCCTTGGACAATTTAAATGCACATATTTTAGGAGGGGAATATCCTCCCCCACACATTCTTTCCCTCTTCTCTCTCCCTTACTCTTTCTCTCTCACACACTCCAAATATCAAGGACAATGTGACTGCTGCACTTTGGAGAAGAATATGAGAATAGATTTGGGGAATGGAAGTGCCAAACAGAAGCAGCAGAATGCCAGCTACGTGCTCCTCATTGTAAATGTCACTCAGCACCTAGGGATGCTACTATTCTCTGAGGGACTTGTGCTTGACACTACACTAGAAAAGATCTCATATCATACGATGGGAGTGAGGATGTCAAGCATGGGACAGCACCGATTCCAGTGCTATCCTTGTAGGATCTCTGTTCCCTGAGGAGATACCCCCAACTTGAAGGATAAAGGACAGGCAGAGCAGATGAAGTCCTGATTCCTGCAGGTGTCAAATGCCTGCTCCTTACATCCATGAAATAGCATCCCTGAGAAGCTTCAACTAAGACCAGAACCTCACTAAGCTGGACACTGTACAGGCACATATTAAAAGGCAGTCACCTCCCAAAAGGCTTGAAGTCTAAATGAGCTACAAAAAGGGTGGGGGTGGAAGAGAAGTATTATTGTCCCATTTGACCACTAAGGATGGGACGAGACACAGAGAGCTTACGTGAGTTGCCCACAACCACATAGGAAGGCAGTGGCAAAGATAGAAATTTGGAGCCAGCTCTGACAGTACCTTGATAACCAGACCAGCTTTCCTCTCAGGCTCTGAGCTTGGCAAACATTTTGAATATTTATTGTGCAGTAGGAAGGAAATGTCTTTCTATATGTGTACATGCATTTTTTTAAATCAATGCACAGGTGAGATTGTAGCAGTCTGATTTTGGAGCCCTACTTAAGGTTGAACAAGAGCAAATGGCTCGTCTCCACCCTCCTCACAGGAGAAAGGAAAAGAGTTGTAGCACATGGAAGCACCCTGCCAGCCAGCTATATTCCCATCAGGAGGCAGAGTCAGAACAGGTGCTACACTGTGAGAAACCCCATGACCCAGGTAAAAGCATGAGTGCAAGTGGAGTCCTGGCCACAAGGACATCCTGAGGATGCCAATCCCGCTAATGACCAACACGGGAGAAGAACAGGAGATGCAGACAGCAGGCTAACAGCAGCTTTTTCTTTACAGTATGGCACAAATATGTTTAGTGGCCGTACAAGGCACTTCTCAAGATGGTTAGAAGCAGAGTTCAGAAATCGTTCCTTTAGCAAAGGCAATGCTATTGCAGAGAAAGAAAGAATGCTATTGACTGCAGCATAGCTCCAACAGTACGAGTGGTGGTGTTTTCAGGGGAGAGCAGAATTTTCAGGGGAGCTCCTTGCCTTCTCCTTTAAGAAAACTATAACCTGAATTTGATCCTATATGCAATAACTAGTATAATGTGCAACCCCTAGAAGGTCAGTTAATTGCTGCAACTTTAAGAGACAGTCACACTCGCAATAAACCGTTTTTTTGGTTTTTTTTTTAAATCCTACTTAATTGAAAAAGAAGTGGTAGATAAATCCCCTTCTGAAGTAGGGAACTAAGCCCAGGACCCAACTGCCTGCCCAGTGCAGGAAGAAATGAGAGTTCAGTCTGACAGCACAGCATGGCAGCCCTGAGAGCTGAGAGGGGTCTGGAGTGACCTGTGATTTCTACTTCATTGTTCCTCTAGAATGGGACAGCACATGTGCCCGCTCCTTGAGGGAGGCCCCTGGCAGAGCTGTCACATGTGGGCCCTACATGTGCGCACTCTCACTAATGTGGCAGAAGGGGGACATGGCTTGGACAGTGATAGTAAAGCATGTCTGCAAAACATCTTCCATTTCCAGTATCTTTTCTGGCCTTTCTCGCCCCTGCATTGCCCCTACAAACCACAGCTGGTAAGACCATTGTATTTGCCTGTCGATCTGATCCTGCCCCTATACTGCATCACCTGGCAAACCCTGCCCAAGCCTGCCCCAGGACCAAGCCAACCACCTCTCACAGGTCACCTCTCTGCTACCTTGGGTCCAGAGACTTCCCTTCCTGAGCCCCATCCCTACCCTGTCCTCACCCCAATGCCTCTTCCAGTGGTTTGCTTCACTGCTGCAGGTGTCTCCGGATGCTTCCAAAATACCAGAGCCCTGAAATGACTCCTTACTTCAGCTTGGGAAAGGACTCAGTGCCCCCCAAACCTTCCTTGACCCCTGTACTTTGGCTCAAATTAGCCTGGCAGCCTGCTTTTGAGCGTGTGTGGGCTTCAGGGAGGGCAGGGTGAGGAACCCGCATCAAACTTCCCTGTGTCCCCACGGCAGCAGGGGCCCTTAGGGCAGGGCTGCGCCTTTCCCCGGGGGGCTATGTCCGGGGGCAGGCAGGGGTTCACGGGGCTGCGGCTCGCGGGCTCAGCTCCCTCCTGCAAGTCGGGGGCCGCTCCTCCATGAATCTTGCCCGAGACGCCGCCGCACCCAGCCCGTGCCCGGCCCGCGGACCCGCGCCCTCCAGCTGGGGCCGAGGTCACAGGGGAGTCTGCCCCGCGGCTCAGGACACGCTGACTCCCCGTGCACCCGCAGCGCGGTTATCCCGGACCAAACCTGCCCGTCTGCCAGGGCGTCGCCTTGGATTCGCATCCGGGCAGCTCTGGCAGGGACAGGCGGGACAGGACGGGCTGTCCCGATCACGTTTCTCGCACGCCCCGTTTCAGCGGTTTGAAACCAGCAAGTTTCCCTTTTCCGTCAGAAAAGAAGCTGATTTCGT